>NC_137689.1:66540913-66623413 GCF_963989245.1 Nansenia antarctica | reverse complement strand
CTGACAGCAGCCTGACTCCCCCTCCTTGTTCAGCCTGCCTTTTCAACACAATCACCACAGGCTGGAGGTCATTCATCATCCCAGGCTTCACCACCACGATTTCACAATAGCCTCCCTCACACCGAGAACATAGGGGGACTAGCCCAGACTGGATTCCAACTCAACTGCCCCCCCCCACACACACACATATACACACACATACATACACACAGACACATAGACACAGACACATAGACACATAGACACATAGACACATAGACACATAGACACATACACACGCACACACATACTGATAAAAGCCAGAACAACTCCTCAGGAATCTCTGCACTCTCTAGATTAACCTTCATCTCTCGAATGACAAGCCATCATATTTCATGTTTGTCAGCACAGAAGATCAGAAAAAAAATAAATTAAAAAAAAAGCACTTAAGCCATCAAGGATAAACAGGAAGCAACGCTATCTCCACCGAGAGGAACATGAAAGCAAGCGTGCCTCATACCCTCATGGTGCATCATCACGTATCACTTCTTCTGGAAGATTTGAGACGTTTCTTGATCCATTCTTCATCAAATCTTCCCTGACCATCTCCAATCATTCAGCATACTCTAAAGACACTATGAGCTACAGCTCAGTCTAGAATCACACTAACCACAAACCAGCTCAGGATTCAACATCGAAATCAATCAAATCCACATCAAAGAAAAAGAGACTCAATGACCCTTTGTCTAAACCAATAACCTCCACCACAGTACACCGTTTCCAACTTAACAGTTACCCGACCACAGACTTCCTCACAGGGGAGACTCATCCACCAACCCCCCCCCCCCCCATGAGCGGTTAGCTCCGGGGTAAAACTGCCCTTGGGCGCTGACCTAGGATGAGCCATGGGTAGAGGTCGAAATCAGAGGACGGGCTCATTGAAAAGCATGGAACGGAATGAGGAATAGTATCATACACACACCAATCATAACCATAACCACGGTTAGGACAGAAAAAACTGATCTAAGATCAGAGCCACGGTGCAACTACACCCAAAGCTGATCAACCAATAATTCTCCCTCACTCCCTCAGCCCCTCTCTCTCCCTCTCTCTCTCACCCTACGCTGATCAAACGATGGCTTCATCCCTCCCTCACCTGCCGGTGAACCTCAACACCTTGGAGATGAGGCCCGTGGCCAGGCCGTTGACGCTCGTCTCCGACGGCGACTTGCACAGAGCTCCGTCCGACCTCCCGAGGTCGGCTTTCTTCTGCTTCCTGCGCAGTTTCCTCCTGTAGAAGGCCCCTAGCAGCTCCATGACGGCGCCCTGACCTGTGCGCTCGACGCTCGCCTCCAAAATGGCAGGTGGCGGGCAGAGGCTGGTGGGTTCTAGCTAGCTAGCGCCGCCGCTGAAGTGAGCTCATTACGCCACGCAATTAAGCGTCATTACCTCCTCCGCGTACGATAAAGCATGAAGTAAACATCCTGCCTTCCTCCCTGCGCAGAGAAGGACTGGACTAGGGAAGTAACGGTGGAGCGAGGGAGGGAAGGAGCGAGTCAGGGAGGGAGGGATGGAGGGAGGGGAGGGTAGGGTAGGGAGGGAGAAAGAGATAGAGATAGAGAGTGAGAAAGAGAGAGAGAGAGAGAGAGAGCGAGAGACTGGGGCCTTTATTTCATGTTCAGAGGTCAGAAGTGTATTTGAACGCTGGGGGGGGGGGGGGAACAACCACATGATAGCATGCAGTAACACTCAGAACAATGAGGGTTCTATGGCCCCAATCACTGCTCTTCTCCCAATTCTATCAGTCATCTCTACCCCCCAATTCTATCACTCCACACATACTCCCGTTCCTGATCATGGAGCGGACCCACACCCAAGGCCAATTACATCTGAGCTGAAGAGCCACGGCCTCTTTGAGGAGGTGAATCTCTGCGTTATTATCTGTCATTATTCAGGGAGTGTGTCATTATCTGGGCGTGTCTCAGGGCGTGTCTGAGGCTTCCTTTCCATGGCGATGACATGGGTCAGCAAGACTACGACAATTCTCTGGCTACATGAAAGAGAGATGGAGAGAGAGAAAGATTTTCATGTACAATAAACTAGGACACTTGGTAAGACCTAAGACTATATCTGTGAAGATGACGTACCCATATCAAAGGCAGTGTTTGTGTTTGAACTCACAGACCCACACACACCACACACACACACACCACACACACACACACACACACACACACACACGCACCACAGTCTCTGTCTCTCGCCACAGGGGCTGGGTGTATAGGAAGCTGAGTGAAGTAGGCAACAAAGCCGGTGAACAGCTCATTGACACCCAATTCAGTCCCAACAAAGGTGGACGGATTTCCGCGGTGTCCCGTTCTTAGTCTTCCCCGGGGGACAAGGGATACTTCTGCCGACACTCCCACGGAAACCCGACCTCCGGGAATTTGCGAGCGGAACTTTTGACAGAAGAAGGGGCTGTCAAAAGTGGCAGAGGAGAAAGAGAAGAGGAGAAAACAGAAAAATGGCCGCCTTTCCCACTGAAGGGCCCCGTTTCTTTGTCGTCTAAGCGAAGGCCAGACGAGCCGGGACAGGGCGTGTCTCTCTCGGAAACAGAAACCTTATCTGCGTTGTGGGAACGCTAGCAAGTCTGCCTGGAATAATCTCTCTGATCTGCAAGGAAACTGAAATTGGAGAGAGGATTAGATGGCGGGGGCGGGAGGGGAGGGGTAGCTAGAGAGATACAGCTCAACAGGAGGAGGATGAAGTGTGTGTATGTGTGTGTGTGTGTGTGTGTGTGTGTGTTGTATCAACATTTTTCTCCAGGGGATGGGGAGGGATTCCAAATAGGAAGCAAAGAGAGGTATCAATATGATGTAGCGGTCGAAGGAATGCAGTGATTTAATGACACAAACAGTAACTTGTTGGCCTTGTAGTCTTGCTGCGTATGGCGGTCATAATATCAGTCATCTATCACCTATGTTACAGTAAAACCGCAATCCTGACAGCATATCAGCATATTGATATGAAGAAGAGGATGTTTTTACACACACACACACACACACACACACACACACAGAGGTCAGGGCACAGCCATCTCATAGATGTTTATCACTAGATGCGCAGAGCAAACGAGACATTAGCGATGTTCATTTGTTAGCTTGATAAAAGACTAGCTGTGGGATGCTAGCTAGCTACTAGCACTAGTAGCTAGCTACTAGCACTAGTCCCCCCCCCCTCAAAACAACATAGCGAGTAACAACTACGGAAAGACAGAGAGAGAAAAATAAGGAGCGAGAATGGAGAAGAACATTTGGTGACAAAAAAATGGGGGAGTGAGAGAATATGGAGAGAGAGAGGGGGAACTCGGTGTGCCAGCGCAGGTCTGGTGCCTGTGGAATGGGGGGGGGGGGGGTGTCTGTGGAAAGGGGGAGGTGAGAGTGAGGGGGAGAGAGGGGATGTAGGGAAGGAGGGACGTGTGTATTTACACAGTGTCTGTCCTGAGTGCGTCTGACACCCAGTCCCCAGAGGGTCCGATGGCCCACTTCCTGGTTCCTGCTCCTGGCTCTATCAGAGCGAAGCCCTCTGCCCGGCCTCACTCCTCATCTGATAACAGGGGACGGAGCCACGGGGCTGACGGGGTACGAACACCGGGGAGAGAAGAGATCCACTTCCCTTATGGGGAGGCAGGCAGCGACATCTTGGGAGTACTAGTACTCTATCTGTCAGGTTCTCTGGTCTTCAAC
Organism: Nansenia antarctica; assembly: GCF_963989245.1. Taxonomy (NCBI): domain Eukaryota; kingdom Metazoa; phylum Chordata; class Actinopteri; order Argentiniformes; family Microstomatidae; genus Nansenia; species Nansenia antarctica. The sequence continues at coordinate 66,619,688 of NC_137689.1, read as the reverse complement.
TGCTTGGCAATGTATACCGTAACTTTGTGTTTGTGTGTGTGTGTGTGTGTGTGTGTGTGTGTGTGTGTGTTACATATGCTAACGACAGTATGTGATACCTATACAGCTTATTCACTCAATATGAAAGGAAAACGGAAGCCGTTCCTCAAACATTACGACTTCAAACATTCAGACAACAGTCACCCTCTTCAGCTGGTCATGTTCTGAATCCCTGAGAAAGGACAAAGGACATCTGTAGGCATTGTAATGCAAGGAATGGAATGAGGAACAATATCACACACCATCCCTCATTCCATTCGTTTACAACGCTCCAGTCTACCTACTACCTGCTATGGAGGCTCATTCGCTTGCCCTTTCTTGGACTTAGGAGAACCCTTTGGAGAACTATCTTTGGTTCCATGTGGAACTCTTTCCATAGTACTACCTCCTGTATATGGCATCAAAAAAACAGTTCTCCTACAAGGAAAAAACCCAAGAACCCTTTTTTGGTTCTAAGCATAGTAGAACCTATTTTTGCCCCTCAGAGGTAGGCCTGTCTCCAGTGGGCAGACTCCAGGCATATGTGTGTAGGTGTAAGATTCCATCCTTGGTTCAGGAGCGCTTGCGTCATTCCTGATTGTGTTGCAGCTTGGCTCACACTTCCACCCTGGGAGTCGGTCCAAACAGGAACAAAGCGCTCTGATCGATGGTGTTTATCTAACGAGGAGAGGCAAAGTGAGGAGCTGAAATGCATTTCAGTGATGAAGTGATGCACGCTTAAAGTACCAGCGATATCAAACCACGTCAGAGGACGAGTTAACCTTAGATAAGACTGATTAACACAGGCACTGACAAGGACACAGGCCACACTTCTAAAAAAAAATATGTTTGTTTGAAGGAAGTCAGCAACACAATATATCTAGGTCAGTGAGTTCATGCACAGTTAGATATGGATGTTCACAGTTGAACAGAGAGAGTTGAGAGTTGAATGTGGAAATGTTTTGAAGAGTTTTGAGACTTGAGATTTTAAAGGCCGTCTGCACTCGTTTGATTGGTATCTTTCAGAACAAGGACACAGGAAATGTTCCATTCTGAGGGGGAGAATCCCCTGGATAGGAGATCGACCGTGGAAACAAGGTTCAAACTGCCAAAGATACAGATGCAAAAATAAAATAACAAATGCACGCACACATGCGCGCACACACACACACGCACACGCATGCACATGCACATGCACATGCACACAGCCCAGTATGCACAGGAGCAAAAGCTCAGTAACCAAGTCCCTTTTCTCTCCACATACTGTACTCCCCACCGCACACCCATGAGAGACACCCTTCTGCTCTCGCTCTACACACCCTCCTCCACACATGCGCACACACACACACACACACACACACACACACCCTTCTTTCTCTCACAAGCTTGTAGTGCTGCTGTGTACACAATGGATAAACACTGTGTTTCAACAGGCAGTCTCTATGGCAATGAGGCAATTCAATAACATCCATTTATTTATCCGAGACAGGGATGCAGTTGTTGAATCATTCTGTTCACTTTTAACATTCCACTGAAACGGAACCGTTGCTCTCCGAGTCTCGTGACTTTACCCCACGGGTCCATATTTGGATGAAACTCGGAGCACCAGACCAGACCTCGTATTTATAGACTGTTTGCACAGACGCTCTGTTGTATTTATGCACAGAAGAACACTTAAAAGAAGTCAGGGGAGGTAAATGGAAAATCATTGCGATCAGTGTGGCCCTGTTTGGATGTGAGATGTGAGGTTGGACTCTAGAGGATGTCCTTTCCACAGAAACAAAGCAGCAGGAGATCCCCCTGCAGGCCAAACGCCAGCGGGCTAGCTAGTGTCCTAGCGCCACCGCAGAGGAAGAGGATACGGTGGCACCACCACCGTCACTAACGGTCACTATGTTATTCCTGTATCAGCTCCGTTGATTTCCTGTTCCTGTGCAGCGTGAGAGATGCGGAAGAGGAAGTGGTCATCACAATGGTTCAGGAGAGCATCACTGAGTCCGGTTTCTTCTTCCTGACAGGAACGGCTGATATGAGCTATAAATACCGCCTTGTTGAACTCTTTGCCTGCCGCATCTCTTTCTCATCAAAACAAAGGCTAGCTAGCATCAAAACTGAGTCACAACTCAGAGATGCAAAGCACCACACCCCCCGAGACACAAATAATAATACACGTTGTACACACATGTCGTCAAAACATGCTGCTTAGAAATAGCTCACACACAAGCAGACACGTGAGTGCGAGAGCACACACACACACACACACATGCATGCACGCACCCACACCCACACCCACAAAGACACACTCAAACACAGGGCAGGTGAGTGGCTTGCCTTATCCAATTACCTTACTCAGAGGGTACACACACACACACACACACACACACACGCACTTCCCACCTGTTCTTAATGCGTAGTTTAACTCCTCCTGAACATGATCCTCGGCCGTCTCGGGAGGGTCCGTGACTAGAGGAGGAGGAGGAGGAGGAGACGGAGGGGGGGGGGCAGAGGGAGGGCAGGGTGGTGGACTCACCACAACAGAGGCCTGGACAGCACTCCCTGGGGGGAGAGAGGGAGAGAGAGACAGAGCCATGAGAGAGAGAACACCATAATATATGGAATATATTCGATCAGTAATTGTAGCCTTCACTCTATCCTTAGCAACAACCTGTGACCTAAAGCCTGCTGCAGCCTAAGTGTGTTCTGAACATATCTTATCCGGAACCAGAAAATCTAAATTCTCTCTCGGTGTTTCCCCCAGACATATCTAATCAACTGACAAACATCAAAAGTCAAAGCTATAAAGCATATTGAACCATAAAATTAACAATAAAACAATAAATGAACGAAAAAATTATCAGCAGGTGCACTTTCACACGGTATTCTTAAACAGTATTATATCACAATGCCATATTTGGTGAGCTAATGGACGGTATGTTGTGTGTCTGGTTTGGCACGTATTGACCACCTGATGCCACAGGATTGTTTGGGCAGGGAGGGTCAGAGGCAGCGCCAGACTTCACAGCAGAAGCACTGTCCTACTTAAATGTCATTTGTCAGGTTGGGAAAAATGCGTGTCAAGTATTGACATTTGGTTAGCCCGATATTCCCAGTGGTATTGTCAGTGATTAGGAGATATTGAGAAAACATACGTAGATAGGCGGAGACAATAGTCGTCATTGTGTCCAACAAGAAGAAAGAGTCATGTCATGTCTAATAAATCTTTGTGACTTTCACATCTTTGTGACTTTCACATTGTCATTGTCTGGTCACATGTCAGAATGCCCTCCAGTGGACTTAGAGAGAAGGCATCAGATTGTGTGTGTGTGTGTGTGTGTGTGTGTGTGTGTGTGTGTGTGTGTGTGTGTGTGTGTGTGTGTGTGTGTGTGTGTGTGTGTGTGTACTATGTTCGCAGCAGAACCCATTTACTCCAGAGAGTAGAGGAGTCTGGGTAATCTCAGCTAGGTCGGTCTGAGCAGTGCCAAAGTCCAAGGGACACACAGAGACACACAGAAACACAAGACACACAGAGACACAGGGACACAGGGACACAGGGACACAGGGACACAGGCAGACCTTGTATTACATATGCCATGCCCACTTCTTTAAGGTGGTTGTGTGTCTTAAAAGGCCAGGTTCTATGTCTTAAAAGCTCAATTCTGTTATTGGAGTACACTGTACCTGTACATAAGAGACACAGAAACACTTGAACTCAGTTTTTAAGTTCTTATATTAATACAACCAGACAAATCTGATTTGAGATGGAATATTTTACAAAAAATAAATAGCTAGGTCAGCATATTGTACCCTAACTGTAGGCAGGCCAATGGGAGGCAATATTGTTTGAGCCATGCCTCCTAAGCCACAGGTGAAAGCCATGTGATCAGTAGTTAGAATGACATCACCCTCAGGCTTTCTTTTCCCTTAACTTCCCCCCTCCCTCCCTCTGCCTGCTTAAATAGGCTAATGAGATGCAAGCATTTGGATTGGCCTCATCCTGCAATTCAAACTTCTCTGACTGGTTCTCATACCCCAAACAGAATCACCTCAAATGACACCAACTACCAAGATGGCCTCCTTCCCCTGTCTCATAGCATCCTTCATGACCATTGAATTATATATATATATATATATATATATATATATATATATATATATATACTGTATTAAGTTTACCTATCAAGTCATAATGTAACATACTGTGAAAGAAAGAAAGGAGACTAGGATATAAAAGGGGCAATCTGGGATTGGTACGTACATTTTTTTACTTTTAAATTCATGATATATCGCCATTGACTTGTGAAGAATGTAACATATAAATGCCTCATGATCTTACAGTAGTCCAACAGTCTTTTCCCATCAGAACCCAAAATCTACGTTTGTTTTACTCCATTTGTTTGTAAGCAATGTTATTGTAAACAAACACTGTATATCCGTAGCCCTTTATCGGATGGCTATAACAATGGCTGACCTTATCATATTCCCTCTTAGAAGATAAATTACATAATCAAAATGACGTATGTACTCTAATGCTTATTTCCGTTAAGGAGCATGGCTATTAAGCTTGCTTGAACTCTATTTTGCTCTCCTGCTTGAAACAGGACATTGTTACTAATGAATCGGCCAGTTACAAATGTACAATATTTCAGCTACTGATCTGATCTTAAGCCAATGAGTAGATTTAAAGGGATATGCCTATTTTGTAGGTTATTGTGTTTAATAAAATAGACATCTGTGCTCTCCTAGAAGGGTCAATTAAACGCTGTTATTTTGTAACAAAAATTAATAAACAGAAAGCATAATCCAAATCACTTTTTTCACTTAGGCTGTGGTTGTCTAAGGAAAACTGGAAATAATCATCTTACCTATGTACTACCATGTCAACGTGCATAGGGCTCACTTGGATAGCATGCTAAGACTCTTTACACATTCCACACATGCTATTCCGTGAATCCCTTCCACACTTTGCCGTCTTAGAACCCCAATTGGCCGTCTTAGAACCGGCGGCTGTGGCTCAGGAGGTAGAACCGGCGTCTAATAATCGCAAGGTCTGCTGTTCGGCGATTCGATCCCCGGCTGGTCACGTGTCGAGGTCTCCTTGGGCAAGACACTTGCATGGTAGCTTGCCGCCATTAGTGTGTGAATGTGTGTGTGTGAATGGGTGAATGAGAGGCCATTGTAAAGTGCTTTGGAATAAGGGGATATATATACAGTATGTGCAGTCCATTTACCAATTAAAACACTGAATTTGAATATAAGTGGACCAAAAGCAGGGTGAACACAAACAACACAAAACAGAACAAAATCGCTAACAGAGCCCAGTACGTTTTCAACTGAGGGCAAACATGATTCTTTTTGTCTGGCTAAGCCAGAGTCTCCGGCCCTGGAGGGCTGCCTCCAGCCCACTCTCAGAACAAACACTACCAGCGACGCTGGGACCACCTCCAGACAGCCAGGACAAGACGGGGGTGTCTCTGCCCCGTGAAGGGTCAGGCTGGGGTGTTGACACAGCACTCCTGGTATTAAACCTGTGCTTTAGCATCTTTCACTGCTCTCTCATTCCCTTCAGAAGAAAACCAAATAAACAAAAAAGAGCTAACTCCAGTGAATTCCTTTGAGTGAGAGAGTGAAAGGAAGGGAGTCTGGGAATGGTGTGTGTGTGTGTGTGTGTCTATCTATATGTCTCTCTCAATCAGCAAGTCATCATAATAGTAGAGAATGCAGCAGTACACTCTCACAAATGACTGTTCTAGTTGGTACCAAAAAAAGGGTTCTTCAATCCGGTTCCAATTAGAACCCCACCACAAAACACGGTGCAGCAGCTTTCAGTCACGCTGCCGCATGCTTCTGAAGCAAACTCCCTGAAGAAATCAAATAGGCCCAAACCCTAAAAATATTTAAATCTCGGCTAAAAGCCTTCATGTTTTGCAGCAGTTAATATGATTAAAATCAAACACTTCTATCAATGTCTTTTATCCATTAACTATTGTCTTATTAAATGTTTTATCTATTTGCTTCTTATATTTGCTTTTATTCATTGTCATTTTTACTTTCTTACTATGCTCCACTTGCTGTATTTTTTTATAATGTATGTAAAGCACTTTGAATTGCCCCTGTTGTATGAAATGTGCTATACAAATAAACTTGCCTTGCCTTGCCTTTTCTACATAGAACCCAAACAGGTTCATAGAAGGGTTCCCCTACAGGGACAATTGAAGAAGAGGATAGCAACTAGCAAGGCCTGTACGGCTGACTCGCTGACTGACCCACCCACCCTCACCCCTCCCTCACCCCTCACCCCTCCCTCACCATCCCTCCCACAACCTCACCATCCCTCCCACAACCTCACCATCCCTCCCACAACCTCACCCTGCTGATCACATGATCTCTGTTCTCTTCGCCTAACACGGACGGCTTCCACATAAACTGCACCCTGTCTAATATCCAATATGCTATTTTCACACACAAAAAAATACTATTGTGCAACTAAATTGATCGTGTTCAATAAGATGTTCTTTCTATTTCCTGAGTGGAGAGTAAAATGCCAGCAGCCTGTCTCTCATTCCCCAAGAGGAATCTTCCCTCTCGTCTTCATCAGGATATATTAACATATTTAATGTTAAGTGAATGCATTTAAAAGAGGACAACAGGAGTGGAGAAGTGTGTGTGTGTGGGGGGGGGGGGGGTCTACATGTTTGTGTGTATGTGTGTGTGGGTGGTGGTGGGGGGTGCCCGCATTGACCTTCTTCTTAAGCGTACCCTTCAACATTCCACGCATGCCAAGCCACCTCGACGACTGGATGACCTGGGTGGTACCCATGGCAACGGGGCAAGCACGCTCGCCCTACCGCTGGTCAGCCCCACCCCCCCCCTCCCACCCCCATCCCAGACCGTTGGCCGTGACGTCTGTGCCTACGTTACCCATCGGCACATCCTGTTTGCACTCCTAGCCAGCGCCTGCCTTTCATAGGCTACCTACTGTCACAGAGCCAACACTGTCACTGTGCTACTGAAACAAAGCAGAGACCTATGACTCAAATGTTGCCAACTCTAATGAGTGTTTATTTCAGCTGAGTCACAGTGAAAAGGTTGTGGACGTGTGTCCATGCATGAGTGCATGAAGCACACAATCCAAATAATGCCAGGTGTGGACTAGGGTTGTCATGACTTAACGTTTAAACCAATCTCTACACACCCATCTATTTGACACAAACAAGGTGATCAATGAAAGATATAATCGGATGTCACGCAAGGTATGCCAAGAACACATTACTCATTGAAAAAGTGTTTTATAAACCAGACTGACTTGTTACAGGAATGCAAACGTCAAACCCGTAGACGCCATGGAACCATGGGTTCCTCTGGGAAGCTGACAGCCAGAATGGGTGAGGGATTAAATTAGCAAACATCTTTTCTCTGAGGTTTGGAGCTACAAATAAAGAGAAAATAGATAGAGCAAACTTTCTCCATTCTGTGTGTCTGTGTGTGTGTGTGTGTGTGTCTCTGTCTGTCTCTCTCTCTCTAACTCTCTCTCTCCCCCCCTCCCCTCTCTCTCTCTCTCATCCCCTCTCTCTCCCCCTCTCTCCCTTTCTCTCCCCCCCCCTCTCTCTCTCCCCTTCTCTCCCCCCCCCTCTCTCCCCTTCTCTCCCCCCCCTCTCTCTCTCCCCTTCTCTCTCCCCCCTCTCTCTCTCCCCCCCCCCCTCTCTCTCCCCCCCTCTCTTTCTCTCCCTCCCTCTCTCCCTCCCTCTCCCTGGTGACTCCTCAGGGGGGTATCCCTTAGCCAATCAGAAGAGACACAGTCAGGGAGAGAGGAGCTGTGCCGTTGTCAAGGAAGCAGCATTGTAATGACCCAGTAATGACTTCCACCAGAGAATCACACTTGAGCATTTTTCTCAACATGGCCCGACTCTAGACAAAAGGCCACCACGAGAGAGGGGAAATGAGTAGAGAGAGGGAGAGAGAGAAAGAAAGAGAGACAGAGAGAGAAAGGGAAAACAGGCCCTCTCTAATGAATACTCAAACACTCCTTTCAACAGAATTGCGCTCAGCTGATATTTTCTTAATCCAATGAGGTTTCTTGACAGGGCTTGAATCACTTTCGGATCTGAGTACGGTGGTTTAAAAGTGTTCAAAAAATGCTGTTTGTTATTGTGGTCGTCTGAACATCTCACCTACATAATTACCCTAGTCACAGAGAGAAAGGGTGCCATTAGAGCGAGAGAGAGAGAGAAATGGTGAGACATTCTTTGAGCTGACATGAGGAATGGAAAACAACACAGAGAATATTGGATGGAGAGAGAGTGTGTGAGAAAGAGAGTGTGTGAGAGAGAGAGCCAACCGCGCAAACAAACGCAGCAAATAAACACAGTTCATGAATCAAAACTACCAGAAACCATTATCACAACAAACTCCCTATCTCACCTTTCTTCATGACCCCGATCCACACGTGACATGATAGCAGGCGTGTAGCATGTCATGTTGAGCTGGGTGGACACGGGCCACACTCAAACACCACTTAGCCACATTCTACATAGATGACTCAGCCGCATCAGTTCCATCCATCCATCCTCTCCCACCTTCCTTCCTTCTCTCTCACTCTCTCTTGCTCTCTCCAACCCTCTCTCTCTCTCTCTCTCTCGGTCTCCTGCTCTCTCTCCAACCCTCTCTCTCCCCCATCCCTCCCTCCCTCCCTCCCTCCCTCCCTCTCTCCATCCCTCCCTCCCTCCCATCCCCCCGGTCAACAGCCATCCCTCCCCTGACTGTCTGCCAGCTGACTATCAACACAGAGCAGGAAGCAACAGTAACAACGACAGAGCACTTCAGCCCAGGCACCCTGTAAACCTAGCCCTATTGTTCCAACCACCCCGCTTCTCTCTCTACGCTCGATATAGAAGTAGTAATCTCTCCCTCTCCCTCTGGCTCTCTCTCCCTCCCTCTCCCTCCCTCCCCCTTTCTCTCCCTCTCCATCTCTCCCCACACACTATAAACCTAGCCATGTTATTCCAAGCACTCTGCTTCTCTCTCTGCTCCATATGGAAGTAGGCAGAGGCAGAGGCCTAGTCTGGAGGGTACAGTATGTTTGTAAAGCGGGCTTGTCATTTACAGAGGTCTGTTTCATCAAATAAAACGTCCCCCTCAAATCCCCATGTCCTCTCACGGCCTAGAAAGGGCCCGGAGAAAGGGGGCCGGCGTTGCCGATCTGGGTTTAGCAGACCCTTGAGTATAGCCACTGCCCCTCCCCCGGCACTCTGCACCCCCGCATTCAACTGCGATTAGGGTAAACCTCCTGTTTTTGAACAGTGGCTTACTTCTGACTAGAGGTAAATGGCCAGCGGTAAGCTGGATCAGTCCAGAGCGGGCCCTGGCTGAGGGCCCGACAGAACCAACGCTGGCATTCTCTGAGGTCCTGATGGGAGACCACTCACAGGAGAGAGAGAGAGAGAGAGAGAGAGAGAGAGAGAGAGAGAGAGAGAGAGAGAGAGAGAGAGAGAGAGAGAGAGAGAGAGAGAGGAGAACTGGAGGAGGAGAACCAACCAATACTGGAGGAGAACCAACAATACAGAGGAGATCTGACCAGCCTCCACTGCTCAGGCCATGGCTGCATTGAAGGGGGAAGTAGAGGAACAGATATTGAACAACGATACAGCATCATCAGTGATGAGCTCATCAGATAGTGAACGACTCCTACTTCCTGGGTCTGAAACCTTCAGTCACAAACAAGCATGGACACATTTGCATTTGGCTACAGAAATTCAGGGCTAAACAAAATTGATGCAAAGCGAAAACAAAACCAGAGAAAAGGAAAACGTTCCGCTTAGATAGACATGCTTGAAACAGCACTATGCTTCAGTCGAGGTGCACCCGGAATCACCTTTTAAAATGTGGGAAAGCAGGCACACATTAACCATGACACCTGACTTCACAACAAGGAAACAGAGGCTAATGATTATTCTAGCTAATCAAGGTTAAAATCCCAACCGTGCAGTGGTGGAGGGTTACACACACACACACACAGACAGACACACACACAGACACGCACGCAGGCACACACGCACCCACGCAGGCACACACACACACACACACACACACACACGCACACACGCACACACGCACACACGCACACACAACACTTACCGTAGTCACTCGTGGAGGATAAGGTATCAATCAACAGGTGAAACCCTCCTGACACACACACATGCCTCAGCTCTGGTCCTGCCAACACAACAGTTCCCTCGCTGCTTTCCTCCACAACACAAGCAGGCTAGTGATGTTAAATCCCTCAACACACACACACACACACACACACACACTTGCTGCTGCATACACAGCAAAGTCTGACTCTCACCAACAAAGGGTGAAAGAGACTAATTCATGTGAGCTGCAGCCCCTTGCATGCATTCTCTCTCTCTCTCACTCTCTCTTGCTCTCTCTCTCTCTCTCTCTCTCTCTCGTGCTCTCTCGTGCTCTCTCTCTCTCTCTCTCTCTCTCTCTCTCATAACAGGCACTTAGCAGCCACAAGAGTGAGTGCAAATGACTACCCTGCCCCTGGCCAATAAGAAGAGCCCCAGGGGCCGAATGGAGCCTATGGGGATGTCACAGAGCAGGTTCCACTTGTCCTGCCCTCAGAGGTAGGGAGGGAGGGAGGGGGAGGGGGCTCATTTACCTCATACCAGCCCCCCCCCACACACACACACATACTTTTTCTTGATGCTGATGCCTGATGCATGAGAGGGAATTCTGTCTGATAGATGCAAGGCTAGCAACAGGTCTACAGGGAGGAGGGGAGAGGATGGAAGGAAGGGAGATGATGGAAGGAGGGGAGAGGATGGGAGAGGATGGGAGGAGGGGAGAGAGGAAGGGAGAGAGAGAAAGCGTGAGGCAGGTGGGGAGAGAAAGTGAAGGGCTAAGAAATAAAGGGCAAAGAGACAGAAAGAGACAGAGAATTCTTTCTCTCAAGAAAATGAGAGAGAGAAAGAAAAATAGAGAGTGAGAGAGAGAGAAAAAAAAAAAGAGAGAGAGAGGGCAAGAGAGTGAGGGGTGAGGCAAGGACAGTTGTCTTTAGTCCTCAGCAAACATTCTTGCTCTTCTTTTTCCATCGCTTAGCTGGATAGCATCTCAGAGGTGAACAATGGAAACCACAGGCTGGGAATGTGTTCATTCTGTCTTCAAATGGGAGGTTTACCTTACATATACTCATCATCATCACTCAATGACCTAAATGACTGAAAATCACATAGTGACACAGAGTTTTTCCACTAAATTCATAGGGTTGTGCACAATACAATTCCATCTGTTTGTCCACAAACCAGGTGAATCACACTGACTCCTGTCACAGAATCGTAGCCAACCAGAATGAGACCATTCCGCATCCCCCCCATGATGTTAATCATTGCTAGCAAAGATGTTTCTAGAAGTGAGCAAGGTGTTTGAGGTGTGAACTTCCCTCTATAAAACTACAAACACCAGGTGTAAAGTCACACCAGCCAGGTGGCTGAAGTCTCAACCATATGCTAGGTGTATTGTTTACCTATCGAGCTCAATACACCTGTTCTGTTCCACCCACTCCTATCCTGCACCTGGCTCTGGAATACAGAAACATCCTCCTCCATCCCTGCCTGCTCCAATTAACACAGCCCAGAAGGAGAGTCTGAGAAAGAGAGACAGCCCAGAAAGAGAGTCCCTGGCACCTTGAGGGCATATCCTGTATAGGATGCAACAATGGCCCCTTGATCTGTGGCATGAATAGAATTTATTTACGCCTGGCTTAAAGCATTCTTTTGATCTATGTCTTTTTGAAGAAGGCCGGTTTCCTGGACCCAGATTAAACCCAGAATCTCTGTTGAAGATGAATTAACTCTCTCTTTACGTAATACTTATTATCTTGCTCAAATATGTTACATTCACTGAGCCAATGTTTCAACTGACCTCTCAAAGATAGACAGACAGACACAATAACAGACAGACAGAGATAGACAGACAGACAAAGAGGCAGACAGACAACAGGCTGCCATAAACAACAGACAAACAGAAAGACAAACAGACAGACAGACAAGGAGACAGCCAGATAGACAGACAGACAGAATAGACAGACACAACAGACAAACACAGACACAACGAGACAACAAACAGACAGACGGATATGATAGACAGACAGAGACAGACGGATATGATAGATAGACAGACAGAGACAACAGACAGACAGACAGACAGACAGGCAGACAGACAGACACCTTGATTTCCAGCGTGTCACAACCCCCCCCTTCCCCCCATGGGGACAACTCGAAAGAACACAAACAAACAGTCCGTCCTTGTCTGGGCTCTCTGTCTCCTACTTCGCTCAATTAGCTCTTGACAGCCAGCCCCTCCAACCACGGTCACGGCTGGTGCCCCTCCCTAGACTCACCCCCTGAATCGGGCAGAAGTAGGAACCTCTCTCCTCCCTTAATGGCTGCCCTTAGTTTACTTTTAATGTAGTACATGTAGTTTTTCTTTCAGATGTGGCCACCAGCGGGCATTGCCCTGTGGCAAAGGGTCTGGTAATAGACTGTGAGGATCTCACAACCTGGTAGACCGATCGAGGGGGAAGAGGATAACTGACAACTTGGACAGAGATTCACTAGAGAACTAAGAAGTCATATTAGCGGTTGATGCTACTGTAGTCACTGGTTCCTGCTCAGTGTAATGGGTCAGGAATGAGGGGTGTTGGACAGCAGTGCTAGCAATTCTAGCAGTAGGCTACTAGAGGCCTGACACAGAATAGCAAAGGCCTTTAGTGATATCCTCCCGCTATTAATCTGCCTTCGAATAACCTCACCATGACACCAGGGCTATAGGCTATTGTCATTCACGGTAACCATCCCATATTCACAGTGACAGTAGCATGAAGGGTAACGCTGGCATCATCAAACCGAACTGCAATGTCACCTATGGTTTCGGCAATTAATTCCCCAATAGTCTGATCACAATGCATGCAACATAACTATCGAAGTCTGAACACAATGCAACAGGAAGGCACAATGCTAACTTTGTAGCCCCATTGCTACAATATGTTTGAATTAGTTTAGGGCTGAAAATGTTGACGTATGCTCCTAGACGGCTAGGCCAGCTAGAAGGCTACGGCGGGTCAAAGAATAGACCCAACATGGCAAACACAAAATCTGATTGTTAAAGAATATGACAATCAACAAGATTGTCCTCATTTGCTTCAACAGCAAAGGGGATTCACTTGAAATTCTGAAGGTCTCGATGGTAGATTTTTAATCCGTAGATAGCACAGGTGGATAAAAGCTCTAATTTATATGAGCTGCACTGGAAGCAGCGCAACTCGGGGAGAGAGTAGCAATGAAATGACCTTAATAGACTGATAGGAACAAACTTTGTAAAATACATTAAACATGAAAATATATTTTAAATTATTTTAAAAATCTGAGTCTGACAAACTCTAGGCCAGCAGTTCAGGCCTTGCTGGCCCTGGCTAAATTATATCTAAACTACTTTCCTATGACGTGAGCTGCTATCTCGGCCAGGTCTCCGTTGTAAAAGAGGCCGTTGAACCTCAATGGCACTTCCTGGTAGAACAGAGGTTAAAGGTTGAGTGCTGAATGGCCATGAATGGTAGCGATCAAGGAATAAGGTGGCATGATAAAGAATGATCAGTGAAGATTTTGTCCAAATGAAGGGCTTAGATCCATAAATGGAGAACTGGCCTTTACTGTACTTTTTAAAGTGTTGTTTCTTTACAAGGATATGCATATATATATATATATATATATATATATATATATATATATATATATATATATATGCTTGGCACCACTAGAAACATTCCTGAAGCACATGTTACAGTTTTAAAGTTTCTGTTTTTAGTTTGGTTTATTTGATAACTTAAAAACAAGATACACTTACAAAATGATGCACTTCATCAAGGATAAAACCCCCCAAAACTCTGCAACTTAATTCTAATTGTGGTCCTCTTTCATGATGGCACTAAGCCAGTTTCGGATAATTGGCAGGTAAAAAACAGAAGCTTTTAGATTGCTTTTAAAATGGCCAGAGAAAGCAGCATCGGGCACCTTTCAACCATGTATTTCTGAAGAATATATACGTAGTTGAGCATGCTCCCCATTAAATTCCTACAACCCACTTGGAGCTATCTATTACCCCATAAACACACCAAGACAGCTGAATATAAGCCTGTCACTTTAAAACCACTCTTGAAAATGCTGGGCTATTGAGAGAGGGGAAAAGAAGTTCTGAAAAATACAGGTGACCCACTGTTACCCAAACATACATACTGTCCTGTTCTAGTCCATAGGGAACACACAGTACAGACCAGAAGTCAAGAACATAACAGCTGTTCAGTCAACAGTCTCCTCCAGCAGCACCATGTCTCATTAAATCTTAACTAGACTGGCTTCCATCTTTAAACATGCAGCCATATGTTAAGTCATTACTTGCCTTGTGAGTAGACGACATCTTAAAAAACCACACACACTTCTAGACCTGCTACGTTGCCACTTACCATTTCTAACACCCAACACCCAACAACAAACACCAAACAATAGGCATACAGTGTATTGGACACCTGTTGGCATCTTGCATGGGTTTTATATTATCAAGGTCAGATATTAACATTTGACACTAAATAAATAGGAGTGCTGCCACTCGAAGGTTCAGTTACATCTGTCAAGTTGGGCCGCATTTGATTTGTGTGAACACCCTCACTGTTATTGTGTGTGCTTGTGCGTGTGCGTGTGTGTGTTTTGGCCTGTGTGTGTGCATGCGTGTATGTGCGTGCAAGTGTGTGTATGTGGGAGACAGGGTTTGTGTGTATGTGTGTGCGAGTGGGTGCATGCATGTATGTGTGTGTGTTTGTGTGTGTGTGTGTGTGTGTGTGTGTGTGTGTGTGTGTGTGTGTGTGTGTGTGTGCTTGTGTGTGTGCGTGTGCGTGTGTGGCTAATAACAACAGGTGAGAGGCGGAGACGGTTGGCACCTAAGCCCAGTCTTTTGTTAAATATTGACAGCATTCCTGAGTGTCACATTTTGGAGTTAGCTCCCTCTGTTCTTTTGGCATCCGGCACTAGGGAACTAACTCAGGCCCTGTGGAGAGTGAGAAATAGCTGAGACTAGCAGCAGGGCTGCGTTCAGTGTGAGTGCAACCTAGGTTAGGTTTCCTCATACCCTGTGTTGAGTCTCAGAGTTCAGTTGACCGCTTGACCCCTTGACCAGTCTCCAGACCTAGAGACTTATAGAGTGAGTGGCCGACACAAGGGGGAGGGCGGGTGCATGGAGCCTGCAGATGACGTTAACTCCTAGGGTTATCAAAGGTCAATCTAACTTTATACCCGTGTTGGCAGTGTGGGGTTAGGGTTCAACATGATAAGGACATGTTGTCAAAGTACTGGGAGCACACAGCAAGATAACTGAATAGCATGTAATATGTAGGTAGAGAGAGAGAGAGAGAGAGAGAGAGAGAGAGAGGGGGAGAAAAGGGGGGGGTGGACTTGGAGAGACAAATGGAGAGACAGAGGGAAAAGAAAAAGAGGAAAAACAAGTGAGAGAGACTGAGAGAGACAGAAAGAGAAAGAGAGAGAGAGAGAGAGCACTGAGCACAGGCCCTCTCATCCACTGTAGAATACAGTAACCAGCCTTACTTGATCGAGATGCTCTTTTTGTAAACACCCGAATAAACTTCCTGTTAGCCAGTTAGCTACCTGTTAGCTACATGCTAGCAGGATGCCACATACCTGTCTGAATCACTACTGGTGTCTGCGTTCCCATCCATCCTCAGGTGAGGGCCAGCGGCCAGGCCTGCTGCTCATGTGTCAAAGAGAGAACACGTGAACGTGCTACTGCAGTCTCTCCTCCTCACAATAGGCTTAGCCAGTCAGTAGCAGAGATCGGATCTGTCGGGGAACGGCCCGGAGAAAAATCGTACACGCATCACCTGCTGATGAGCAAGGAGCACATGCGCACGACTAAAAGCATCCAAAGAGACTTGACTCCAAAGTGGTACGGAATATTCCCGGGTTAGCCCTTTAGTTTAGGCCTCAAGTGTTGGTTCCTCTGAAACAGATTGGTCTCCGTCTGGACTGGAGACGGATCTCTCGGATGACCAGGGAAGCATTAAGAAGAATTCAACCCGATGACACGCTGTACTGTATGCCGGTAGTTACAGTTTAGTAGTTGAAAGCACTGCAATTAGTACAGATCTCCTAATCTTGTGTAAGTGCCACGCCTCCTCTCTACCTTCCCTTCCCTTTACCTCCCCCACATCCACATCCACATCCACATCCACGCCACCTTCCCTGAGCACTGTGTGTGTCTGAGCGAAGTCCCTGGGGTTGTGTAACTCCTCTGACTCCTCCGACGTCTCGGTCTTCCTACCCTCTACCAAGCGCGGGAAGCCGTCAGTGTGCCGCCGTGTTATGGCGGTTCTCTAGGCTGAAGGAAACAGCAGTTGTCGGTCCTATAGATAGCGCTTTTGTCAGGCTACCTACCTACCGAGCTAGCTGCCAACCTGACTCCCAGCCCTGTCCAGGTAAAGCTGTTTGTTCTGGGCTTAGCAGAGTCAACACTAGCCCTAGCCTACGGCAGCAGCTCCACACTAGACAGTGGACTTCGCCAGAGGAAGAAGGAAAAGCTCCCGTCTCCTTCACTCTCTCTGGCTAACTTCTCGTGAACTCTGGACCTAGATGCAAATGAGCATCCTCTGCGGTCAGGCTAGGCAGGGACGGAGTGCTTTCCCCTCCCCCTTCCCTTCCCTACCTCCATCCTCTTCTCCTCCCCTCCACCCCACTCTCCTCTCTTCCCCTACTTCCCTCCCCTATCCTCTTCTCCTCCCCTCCCCTCCCCTCCGCTACCTCTACCCCCCCGCCCCACCTCCTCCCCCAGACCAACCATACCTGAGGGTGAGATGCCAGTCTGTCTGTCTGTCTGCTCCACCAGGCAGGCAGGTGAACCTGAGCCCCAACCTCCCCCCCCTCCCACCCCCGGGTTAGACAAAGCCAGGTGCGGGACAATGGTGACCATTATGGCCCTTTTATTAGCCAGAAGAAAAGCCCTAGCCTAGCCTGTGTGTCTGTGTGTATCCAGCCTCAGGGTTGGAGGTTGGAGGGACAGAGTCTCTCTGTGTGCTGGAGAGGTCTTTATGTGTCTGCTGCTTAGACCGACTGACAGACAGATAGACAGAGCCAGGCGAGACCACACTGGACAGACAGACAGACACTAGAAGCAGGGCTTACAGTGCCTGTGTTCAAGTGTGCGGTCATAATAATATTGTGCTTTGTGGTCTTAGCACGTGTTCATACTCCCTCCCTTCCTCCCTCCCTCCCTCCCTCCCTCCCTCTCCTTCTCTCACACACCTGTCTGTGTGGGTAGCAGTGCACCCTCCAGGACGATACCATGCTGTTGCTGCCATACCTCCACCATACTGTGGTCTTTGTTTGCAGTCAACCCAATGAAGGGCAGTATTCACGGCTCACTTCATGGGAACTCATGGGAATCCTCCTAGGGAGTGTGCCCTCTAGAGGACAACACAGACCACTACATGACTGAACTGAGACTTAAAACAGCCTTGCCCTTTTTAAGAGCTTTAAGAGCTAGGTGTGTGTGGATATGTGTGTGTGTGTGTGGGTGTGGGTGTGTGTGTGTGTGTGTGTGTGTGTGTGTGTGTGTGTGTGTGTGGATGTGTGTGTGTGTATGTGTATGTGTGTGTGTGTGTGTGTGTGTGTGTGTGTGTGTGTGTGTATGTGGATGTGGGTGTGTGTGTGTGCATGAACCTATTTTTACACTCCCCGGGGTGTCGCGCACGTCCACAACGCTGGCGTTGAGGAGATAACAAAGAGAGGCCTGCTGGGAGGACAGCCACAGTCTCCCATTGACCCTACAGTCTAGGCCAGAGCAACACTCCCCTCTCCTCCTCCGCCTCCGCTGTTATCTGTAAGTGCTGAAGCATGACCACTATAGACATCAGGGAGGTATGAGACAATAAGCTGGTAACGTTAGAGGGGGTGAAGTCACTTGCTGTGGCAGCCCGATACTGTCGTTAGTTTACACAGTGTACATGAGCTCAAATGGATATATTGGATAAGTACCACAATGCCACCACTGGGTTAAAAAAAATAATTAAAAAAAGAAGATGAAGAATCCTATATGAAACATGAAATCTTCAATGGGAGATTGAAGGGGAATGGGGACGGACAGGCAGGCAGAGAAGGGACATACAGACGGCCATGTCTGGGTATTTGACTGTTTACCTGCGGACAGTGAGCCGGAGGGTCTTGTAGGAGCCTTTGACCAGTGAGATGGCCTCCTGTCTGAACCCACTCAACTCCACGTCGTTGATGATCACCACCTGGTCGCCGGGCAGCAGAGGATGCTCCAACTGGTCCGCCTTCCCACCTCCCTCGACCTGGGAAACACACGGAAACACACGTAGACAGACACACACACACACACACACACACACACACACACACACACACACAGAGACACAGAGACACACACACACACACACACACACAGAGTGAGATACTGTTAAACTTCACAGCACAAGCTGCATCATTAGCCATAGGCAAATTAGCCATTATCTAACCCGACACCGTCTTTTGGGACTAGTAAAGCATGAAGGAGCAAGAGGTCTCATTTCATGAGCCTATACGACAGCTAAGTGCTGTTGTTAAGCCCAAGGAGCAGCCAAGAGCCTTCAAACCCCCCAAACTCCTTATAGTCACAATCAAAGTGCTCAATGGTTGCGTTCTTAGACCCTGTTATTCTAATGTACGCACCAATGGAGGCTGTTGGAGGTAGAAATCGGAGGACGGTCTCATTGTAATGCATGAAATGGAATTAGGAATGGTGTCAAACACTTGTTTAAGCCCGTCCTCCGATTTCTACCCCCACCAGCCTCAACTGGTACACACTCATCCTAGAGAGTACAACCCCTCATATAGCAAACTTATAAATGTAATTCCCTGCATACCATAGAGCTATTCATCTTCATAACGACGGCATAAAGCTGTCAACTCGTCATAAAGACCCTTTTAGGGTGCCATCATCATCACTGCTGGTGAATTATACCATTCATAAAGCGATTACTGAGTGCCCTCTGTTGGGTGAGTAAATCAACCATTTGTTGTAACTGAGATACTATTAGGACATGTGACATGTTTTTGGTGGAATGCAGTTGGTGCCCTAATAGCCCTGCAGGTTAGCCACATTGCTTTCATGCTCCAATCATTTCCTTGGGAAGATTAGTAGGAGAGTGGCTATACATTCTCCAGTGGCATCTCACACCCGAGTACGGGATGTGCAGGCCACAATGTGTTACCCCTCATTATGGCTGCTTTGGAGATCAGCTCAGGCCGTATCTGTGGAGAGGTGGTGACAGGAAGAACATAGTTGGGGTAATGTTGAACCTCTTTCCCCAGGGAAACGGGGAGAATAAGATTTATAGAAGAAGGGCAGTTCCGTGTAAAAGGACCCTTGAGGTCCAAACAGTGAAATTCATCAAAGCATATCAAATTGATTGTGAAATAAAAGCGAAGAGTCTATATTTTTGGGAAATTAAGTCAGAATATATTTCTCTACCATCTTCCGTCATAAAAATAGAGTTAAGCAAAGGCTTTGACTTCTGATCAAATGGAAAAGCGTCTCAGAAAACATCTACCAGAAAAAGTATTTAAAAGTCTTTAGACAACCATCAAACCTCGGTCAACTAATATCAACACGTACATTTTGTTTTGTATAAATGGTTTGGCTTCTGGTTCTGTAAAATTGCCCAGTCTACTGGTCATTCTGTTACCAAAAACCCACATAAGTGTAAGATCGGTAACAGAATTACCAATTTAAATTACTAGAATTTAATTGGCTACATTCACTTTTTGTACAGGTTGTACTGAACCTAAAAGGGTTCTTTGGCTGTCCCTTTGTGCAGAACTCTTTTGGGTTTTGGGTTTTAAATCATATTTCTGTGGGGAACTCATTTACTGTAGTCATTCTGTTACCATCCGTCTGTTACTGGAATGTAAATCCACTTCTCTACACCCCACTCTTCTGAAGACATTTGAATCTTAATTTGGAGCAGATATTTAACTGAGTTTAATTAGAGTTTTGGGGAAACGTGGTTACATAAAAAGCCTAGGGAGATTCATAGGCATTCTGTTAGCAAATGTTAAATCTGCACAGTTCTTTAAGTACATATGTTCTTTTTTTTCGGTGCAAGTCCTTGCACATAGAGTTCAACTTTGCTATCAAGGGTTTTTGTTTGGCATACGTTTGAAAGTGAAAAATTGAGTTTCAACAGTAAATCTGTTACCGTGGAATTGCCCAGTAGACTCTATTCTCTCCTCCTTTGCTCTGCCCCAATGTATTAGCCTTAATACCCTGAATGAAATGATCACGGTCAACCATTAGAGATCTCATTAGAGGATTATTCATCCTTTTGGGGGAACAAAACACTTTTGATTCTCCTATCCTCTAAATCTTCTCTTGAAAATAGGCTTACATGTACTGTACAATAGTAGGCTACACACAGAATCGCTCCCATGCAGGCCTTACTGGAAGAACGCAACTAAGAACTACTGCCAACCCACTCCGACAGAATCCAAAAAACTGGAAATATTTGGAATAATCTGAGAAGCAGGCATAGCTTTTTCAACACTTTCTTAAATGGTAAATGGTTGTACCCCATAGAAAAGCCCGGGGGAGATTTGCTTAACTTTGTGGCCAAAGGGCCTGAAAAGGAGGCTTTGATTACAGATGTGCTGCCAAGGCCCCAGACAATGACGCTATTAATATGGACTCTAACAAAAAGACTAATTCTCTTGACCTTTCCTTAACCCTCGCTTCCACGAGTCAAAGGGCATGCCGACAGCATCTCCAAGTGCTAATACAACTGTAAACAATATGGGGGCTTTCAGAAAACAACCCCATAAAAGAACATCTTTAGAAAGAAATCAATGAAAAATCAGTATTCTGTCAACATACAGTGAGTGTTTGGATTTGCTATCTATTTTTTTTTCCACCTCTCCCTCTTCTTTTGTTGCTTTTCAGACTGGCCCGAGCTCTTGCAAATTCCGTTGCTGACATTCCTCTTTTCTCACTCTCATTCTCTCTCTATCTTGGACCCCTGCCAGAACCCTAGGCTACATTCCGTATTGCACTCTTCTCTGCTTTATAAGAGGTGGCGTGGGGGGGCTGGAGAGAAGAGGCATTGGGTCTGGATGCAGCCCTGGATGTCTGCCTGTTGTCCTGTCACATTCAGAGCTCATTCCTTGCTTCAACCCTACCATTCCTGATTGGACTTCCAGCAAACCCATCAGCAGAACTAACCCTCAAACAGACCACCATGGTCACTGTCTCAACGGTTGCCTCTACTGCTCTCCCCCTCTCTCTCTCTCTCTGTGGGTATGGAGGCTATAGGTCCAACCAGTCTTTGTGTGTCTGGCCCAGCAGAGCTGCTGGTGGTGACATAGCGGGGCCATATCCCTGCAGTAAAGCAGATTAGTCTCTGAAGCGCTGAAAGGATACGCTCAATAACATTTCCACCGCCACTACCACACAACGAGTGTCGGTCCCCAACCCCCTCCCCTCTCTACCACATGTCTGGCACAGTTGACAGGGAGCTCCGGCTCAATGCCTCATGGTAAGAATGTGCCGGATGCCCAGATCCACTTTGAATGCCCTGCAGAACGCTGCCGTTGCCTTGTCATGCCACGGCTGACATCTTCAAAAGGAGCCAGGGTTATGTTGCCCTTGAGGTGGATAGCAATGAAAACACAAGGCCATCCCTATCTTGAAAGTCTTTGTTGGGAGACCATTAACTGCACCCAATGAGGCATATAGTCTCTCTGATTCTTTTTCACTATGAGTACTATGCAGTGAATTAAATTAATTAGGTTAATTTACTAGTTGTAACTCTAGGATGATAATTGGTAGTGTGTGAACATCAGTGGAGGCTGGTGGAGGTAGAAATATAAAACACATGCTTTATACCATTCCTCATTCCATTCCATGCATTACAATAAGCCCTTCCTCCGATTTGCAGGAAAGACAAGACAGTTTCCATCATCCATTCTTGTCAGCTCATTCAGTTGTACGGTATTATGAACAACCTTGGCCAGTATCTGGTTTGCGGTCACAGCTGTTTAGGGGCTGAACTGGCAGAGAGCAAGGCATTCAGTAATCAAATCAAATCCCCAAATAAGGCTGGCAGAGCTGGAATGTGCCTTTCTCCCTCAGTCTGGCATTCCAGCTGAATTTCATTACACATCTGGAGATGTATTAGAGTGGTGTACGTGCTGCATGAATGGCCGCTTAAATATCAATAACACTAACACTCTTTGAGGGAAGCCCAGATTCAGAATAGGCCTCAATGCAATTATACCCAAAACACATTTGAGAAGTCCCGATTCAAAACAGGCCTCAATGTAATTATGCACTTAACACATCAAACAGCCATAATCAAACAATCACCAAGAACACCACAACACCAAAACACTTTAAATCAGCACTTCCTTCCTTTAAAGGACACTCATCAGCATCGGTCTGTTGACTAAATAGTTATTCCCAAACTACAGGAACACCCAGTGACCTCCAAAGACCTCCCGTAATTCCCAAAACAATGAGCTTATCTATTCCAAACCAAACCCCATAAACAGAGCATCACAGCGTCATCTGCAGTCCTGATTGGGCTCAAGGTTGTCGGAGGAAGGGGTTGTGATGCAAGGTTCTACTGCAGTTCTAGAACTTTGACACTATATTATGTTCAGACGGGATACATACTGTATTCCCAATGAGGATAGGAAACATGATGTGAGCTTTACTGAAAGGCCCTCGGCTGCCATTCTGAGGGGTACACATGTTGGACCAGACTATGCCAATCATGAGACCACAGATTAGTGGACAATGGACATACTTTTGTCTGCACAAGCAAAGAGGTTTACCAGGGAAACAGTCATGGTGAATGGCCTCATTCATGACTAGGTCATGAAATGGAACTCCACTGTGTATAAATGTTTTGTCAAGATTTCTTTATCGGATTGAAATGAGGGAAGGTAATGCTTCATGAAATAGTATTGTATAGGTATGACCATCTCATAGGCATAGAATCTCTGTTATGAGGCTCAGATGTTTTGATTGATTTGCTCTTCCCTAAATGTATTTGATAATTTCTATATTGTGATTTCCCAATATATTATATATATATTATTTAAAAAATAAACTACCAATCAATGAGACTATAGCTTATACTATTTGATTTATTGTACATTTGATCAGACATTGATGTCCTTAGATAGTCTGACAGGTATAACCAGCCAAGTAAGGTCACAGAAACATCTTACATTACAATATTATATAATGTAATTACATGGGAATTTACTGCTCATTGCCAACATATCACATACAGTAGCTTAAATATCCTTGTAGTGATTACATGTATGCTATGGTGTGACAAATGAAGTCATCTGATACTGTAGGCTACACGTTCCTCCCTCATTGGCAACTTGTTTGCTCTCTTTAAACAGTTACCAAAGGTTGCTGCTTGCAATCTGAATACTATGGATGGACACTGGATACATGGCACTAAGAACTAAACACTACAGTGTAGCAGAGAGTCACTCCCACCTGCTACTACGGTAGCAGCCATCTAGCTAGCTGGGTAGTAACAACATTTCGTTCGGCGTCTCTGTATCAGTTTTGACAGTTCCTGACATTAGAATTATAAGGTTCTATCTCAATTTTTGTCAAAATTGAGTTTTTTTACATAATCTGATCCATTAGGTGTTTATTAATGCCTGTGTGGTGTTATTTTTTTAAATGTTGAAGTTTTTGAGTTAGTAATTAATAAAACACAAAGGTTCCATCTCACAAAACATAATGGAATGTAAAAACTTTGACACTCAATATCTCTGAACTGCCCTAAACGGAGATAGAACCTTATCATTCTAAGCTCACAAGTTGTGGTCGGACTGAAGGCCTATGACATTGCAATGAACCAGGATAGGGGGGACATGAGCGTTCCACCTGATACCTTACCTTCGAGATGATTAATTCTTCTCCATGTTCGAGGCCACCTTTGAGCGTGAAACCCCAGGGAGCCCCACCCAGCAGACGAGCTTCCACAACCAGCGACGTTCCTCTCTGTATCACTGTGCTGTAACTGCAGAGACTGCTATCCATAATCACACAGACGAGGAGGAGAAGGGTTGGACTGAGGGCTATTCCTTATTCAGTCCACCAAGCCCACCACAGCAGAGGGGAAACGAAGACCAAAGATACGATCGTGTTCTCTCCTTTTCCTTTTCTTCTTAAAGTCTGCACACAACAAGAGAAGAATGTCCAATCCTAGCTGATAAATCATTTCCAAGCATTACCAAATCTTAAGTAAAAAGAATGAATGATTATGGGTCGCCAGCCAAATTGCCTGTTGAAACAATGTTGCGCCGGCGACAGTCATCAACAAGTGATGGAAGTGGAAAATAAAACAATCTGATCCGATCTATATGAAATGGATGGAACAAACAAAAAATATGATGTTTGCTGAAAATGTATGAGCAAAAATCCGGGGGGGAAAAGCTTCACTTTTGATCGTTTGTCAGCCTCTCTCCCTCTTCCGACTTCATTTTACCATCACAATAGAGTTTGCTCCAATCCACTGCGCCGGGAGAAAAGCGAGCGCTCTTGCCTTGCCTCGCTGGTCGCAGCGAGATTAGGTCAATTTGCCCTGTCAAAAAAAAAAGTTTGGCGCACCAGCCTTCGACATTGATTTCCCTTACATTCCCCTAAAAACTCCTACGTGGACTGCAAACAGCATTTAGAGAATGAAGTCTTATACAGGACAACACATAAATCAAGTCGATTTCATCTCGTTCCTTTGGTGCGGTTCTTCTGTTCCATGGATGCAAAGTTTAGCCTCCCCCGCCTCTCCTCTCTCACCGTCAATGGTTGATGTCTATTGCGCATGTGTGAAGATGAATTGAGTGCCCGCTTCTTTAAAAAGTCAAACGCATAGATGGTCATCCATTGCACTACATTTTCATTTGATCTGACTGATATGCAGATGTGTTTATTTAATTTTAATTTTAATTTAATTTTTATTTATTTTTTCCCTTTCTTTTCTCTTACCATGGTTGGTTGTTGTTATTGTTACTGTTGTCACACTACTGTTGTTGTTGATAATGGTGATAATGATTATGTTTATTGACTGTTGTGGTTGTTAATGCCAGCGAGGAAATTAGGGATTATTTTTGTTGTTGTTGTTTGTTTTTTCTTCTTTTACTTTATTGTTATTATTTATTTTTAAGAAAGATATTCATGGACTGTTATTCTTTTGCCACTTACCCGTGACACCTTTATGTAACATCAATATGTTGTGAAATATTGTTTGACTGCACTTGATAAAAGAAAATGATAATAACAATTTAAAGTAAAAAAATAAAATAAAAAAAATCAAGCGCTGTCGGGACCGTGCAGAAACCGAAATGACATACGCGTTTTTAGTTCATTCAATACCATGACAATCTCCTTTATTTCTCCTGACATACTTACTGTGCGATACAAACACCGCATCCCACGGCGAGTCCGTCAATGGGTGTTGATTACTTCATCAGAATTCCATTCCTTTCCTGCTCTTCAGGGGGGCCGCAGCTTCCGTATGACACATCCAGACTCTTTTATGTTCCTGCCAAAAAACCTCAAGATACCTGTTGATGATATAGCTATTAAAAGAATCGTATGAATAGATGTGACACACAATACTGTTTTCACGAATTAGGCTACTGAATAAGAGTATTATGTTTTCTCCCCTCAAGTCATCTCCGTCATAAATGGCTCAGTGTAGGATAGGCCTATCGACCAGACTGAATGCCGCTCAAAGAGAGTGTAGGCCTATTGCCAAACTCTGATAGGACTATTTACTCTACTAACTTAACTACTATCTTTAAGGTGTGTGTTATTGTCTTTGATAAGAACACAGAGAAATGAATTGAATTGTTTGATTGATTATTTGGTATTCAAAAGTATAAAACAACGCCACTAACATAAGGCAGTAGGCACCATTTAGTACCAGATAGAAGCTGCTGTTACATCATTTTCTCCACAGCTAATTATACCACAGCTGAGATGTTGAGAATAACCGATTAGTAAAACCAGTCAGACATTACAAACCTATCTATTATTGAACTTTGACTTAAATTGTTGTGTTAGGTGTGTGTGCATGTGTGTGTGTGTGTGTGTGTGTGTGTGTGTGTGTGTGTGTGTGTGTGTGTGTGTGTGTGTGTGTGTGTGTCTATAGCCTCTCTGTGCCTCAGATAGCCTGACCTAGTCATTGTTGTTCCAATGTTATGAAACACGGAGACGCTAATTGAAGTGTGTGTGATTGATGCACTCTGGTGATGAACATGCATACCAATCTTCATCATCTGTAAAGAAAGAGTGCTGGTCTGGAACATTCTATCATGCAGTGCCATTCCATCTTTCTCATTATTCAGTTTCAGTCACTACTACCAACAGCTTGAATGACATCATTGATGATGATGATGATGATGATGATGATGATGATGATGGTGTATTTATCAACTCCCTAAGGATAGTATGTGTCGGCATGGACATACTTAGTAAGTAGACAGACCAACGTGCATGTGCAACACACAATGAAACAATGAAACACATGTGTGTTTGATACCATTTCTTCCATTCAGTGCATTCCAATGAGCCCTGTCCTCCCCGACTTCTACCTCCACCAGCCTCCACTGATCCACATCGAATGCTTAAGTCAGCATTGGGACCGAGGAGCGTTTGAGAGCAGAGGATGAGTGATGATCTTGTAGTCGTGGTGATGATGAGCTCTCCCAACCCACGGCGGGGGCCTCTAGCTGCTCATTGGGCCCTGTACAGGGATGAGGTCATGTGATGATGAGCCCCAGTCAGGAATGTGTCCTAACTGTGAGGTGCCACAATCTAAAGGAGAAGGGGTCCTGGCCCGAACAACGTGTTCCTCTTCTAATGTCCTGATTATTATAATGTCCTGCTTTTTGTTCCTACTACTGAGGTCCCAGTTGAATTCCATGAGTGTTTTTGTTAACTCGTCAGCAAAGCATTTGATCAAGAAGAACTAATAAATAATACAGCCTTATGAGAAGATAGGACAATTAATAGTCAAGTCTGAGATAAATAATCTGTGTTTGAAATGTTTGCAGTTGCGGGTGTGGGGAGAGGGGAGGGAATGAATCAAAGGAAATAGGCAATGGGTTCCAATTTCATTAGATTTGGGGGTCCAGTGGTAAAAGTAAAAGAATGTTTTCACAGTAAGTGAAGCGATTTATTTTCCTATCTTAACTGCAGCTGGGGTTAATTTGTGTCAAGCGCAAGCCATGTTTTCCTTCGTTTCAAGTCCGGGGGTAGTTGAAAGACTGTGTCTCCGGAAAAAGTATACATATTACATAAGTGGCCCATACAGACTTTATCTGTTTAGACAGTGGACAGATGGAGGGTTTACAATACGCATCCCTGCCGTGACTAAATTATAAGATTATACAAATTAACAACATGTCTCGGGTTCCCCCCCCCCCCACACACACACACACATCTGCTTTTTGTCAAGGGCTGTCTTCATGACCTCAGTATGCAAACCTCCCAAGAGTCTCCTCTTGACTACATAAAAAAAAAGACTGTAAGGTAGAGCTTTCGACAAATAACTTTTTATGAATTATCAAAAATGTAATTGTTTGTAACCATTGTTATGTTCTGAGTGTATTCTTTCTCTTGCTCTCTCTGCTCATGTGCTGTCCATCAGCTCAATATTGGCCACACGGTGGCAGGGTTGAGACGTGGAAGGGAGTCCTGTGATACCTCACCATGCCAGCACTGATCCAAGGTCAGGAAATGTGGAAACTGACTTGAGGTATTGCTGTGGAACATGGGGATTCAAAAAGACATGCTTACTATTGATGCTATCTCTTGATGCGTCATGCTATTGTAGCAATCCACTGGTATTCCCATTACAAACAATGTCAGGCTGGTGCAGGGATTATGCTACAGTACTTCATAGGTTATCATGGCATTTATTGTACAATTTTGTGATTATAATGAATTTCTTAAGAACGATTGATCTTCAAATCTACTGCCTTTTCTTTGTGATGCTATTTGGATGGTTTGATACCATTCTTCATTCCAGGATTCCGATTTCTACCTCCTCAAGCCTCCCCTGATCTCCAGTACGAGTCTCTCACTATGGGCCAAGGAGAAGTTTGGTGCATCTTGGTGCAGCGTAGTTTTCTGTGAGAGGCCTAAACCCTCTGAAACAACGAGGGACGCCCTGGCCCACGACTGTTGGATTCTGGGAGTGTGATGTAATTGACAGAGGGGTCTCCCAGTCTGGCGCCAGCAACAGGTCAGTATCTGAATGGCAGATCTCCACTGATCTTCTGATCTGATTTGTTTATTTTTGGGGGGGTGGGGGGGGGGGTTCCCCATCTCTTTTTACACAGATTTTCTTTGTTCTTTTTCTTTGTAACATTGCATTGCCACTGTGACATTGCATTGAACACATGTAAACAAAATGAGTTCTATAAAAGGAGCTGTTCTAGCCTTTCTATTTCTGTGATCTGGCTGCTTTCCCTTTCCACTCGGATCAGGGCCTTTTATAGACTGTCCTCACTAAAGGTCATTGGTAGCCATAGCGATATCCCAGTATGTGGAGTGGTATGTTTTATTAATAGTCCGTCCTCACAGGCAGACTACACCGTGGCACTGTACTAAACACACACAGTAAATAGTAAGGGTAAGAGTAAACAATGAAAGACAATAACCCATGGTTGATGTTCACAGTACACAATCATTTGTGGTGGAATGGTGTGATGTCATACTTTGTAATATCACCACGAGTGTCTTGTCTATAGTCTGTACTTCACACTTTAACACTATTGATACCATTATTAATACCCCTTACTCCCAATCTAGAGTGGTTTAATTTCTCATATACAGTAAATCTGAAGCGGCGCGCGGGGGGGGGGGGGATGCTAGGTTCAAGGTGTAGGTTCAAGGTCCCAACTCTGCTAATCACATTCAATGAAGAAAAGTAGATCCACCACTTGACCACATGATTGTTGAGAGCGAACACTTTCATCATGTGAGGATCACCTGGTCTACAGTGTACTTCTGAGTGACTCACTCAAAGGAGTGACTCAGCGATAAGACCTTAGCGCTGAGCACTGAGCACATGGCCCCCACCCCCACCTGTGTAGTTTAGCTCACTGTGTGACTGAAGCCCAGTCTAAATTAAAGATGACATTGAACCTCAAGGGAAATGATGGAATAAACACTTTTCATTCTCACATTAACACAAGACATTTTCCATCAGTCAGAGTGCTGACATTATAGACAAATGATTCATGGGACCAATGCTAACATGACAGAAGCCCTGTCAGAAGGACTATTATTACTAATAATACCAGAATATAGTTTGTAACAGGGCAGCCAGAAATTGAAGGACGGGCTCATTGTAATGCATGGAACAGAATAAAGAATATTTTCAAACATGCCATGCATTACAATGAACGGTCCTCCGATTTCTACCTCCACCAGCCTCCACTGGCATTTGTAATGTCCTGCAGCAAGTCAGTTGTAGTGTATAAGTCACTGTATAAGACGTGTTTACAGCGCACAAAGTGACGAAGACGCATAAAGACACCATGGAATCTCTAGAATTACTCCATACAATGTGACACGGTGAACCAGACAGTTGTGATTTCAAACTATGCCAACATTGACTACCGTAGGTCAGTGAACTGATGTTTTGATAAATAAAGGCTTGATCATGTTATCGGTGGATGACGAATCTCTCCTTGAACACTGAACTACAGTAGGTAAACATGGCATGGCGCAATAAGTTGACACCAGGTGAGACCGGTGGAGGCAGAAATCGGAGGACAAGCTCATTGTAATGCATGGAATGGAATCAGGGATGGTATCAAATGTGTGTTTGAAACCATTCCTCATTCCATTCCATGCATTACAATGAGCTTGTCCTCCGATTTCTGCCTCCACCAGCCTCCACCGATTGACACCCCTCACCTCAGCCCATCTCTGTCCCAGTCACAGAGTGGGGTTAATACCACTGACATGTGGACACTATTGACTTCATAGGCTCTCCAATGGCCCGGTCTATAGAGACAGGGGGCATGGGTGACCTTGCCCCCACCACTTTTGTTTTATTGTCCCAAACCCGTTCAAATGGTAATTTCCCCAGTATAACCAGCAGAATATTAATCTCATAAATGTTGACTCGGGTCATAAATCATCTGTATTCCACTCATGGCTGTGCTGGCCAGCCCTTTCTCTCATCCCACATTTGTTTATTTGAATCCCCATTAGCTGCCATATGCTAATCTGCTAAACCTCTCTCTCACTCAATCTGCTTTAGCCATGAGTGCCTATGACCTTTCAATGCCCCCCCCCCCCCCCCCACTCATGGTGACAGTAGCTGGAATTAATCATTTAGGATAGGCAGCTCACTCCATGTTCTTCAACAGATTCCGATCAAAGATGGAGCACCCTTCAAATTCTGGAGTCACCTTCAGCTTGTACAGGAACAATGAATATGCTGAGCGAATGCCACGATGCATACTAATGAGATTTCCACCTGTACTGTATGCCTGGACTACATCGATACTGCAGTAGTGAGGTCATAGTGTCATAGACCCGATTTTACAGTATCTGCTTATCAATTTTACATAACTATCAGAAACAATAGAAAAGATTGAGGATAAACACATTGGTCACAGTTACATAAAGGCGTTTTCTATTTGCAGCTGGGAAGGGAGGTATTCTATATCTTTTCACTTGGTGGAACCTTTTAAGAGCCTTTTAAGACACAGAACAATAGGCTTATGAATCCTTCATGATCTATCTAAGCTTGTCACAGGCAGCCCAGTCCTCCAGTAAACTGTGGGCAGACAAATGGGCAGACAAATGGACGGACGCAATGCAGCCCCACTTTTGTGACATGTAATGCCTAGGGATTATTGTACATCCACAAGTGAAATCCATTAAATAATGTGCACACTGTAAGCACACATTGGTGAATTAATAGTGTCAATGGTATAAACCTGTTTCATATACAAACATAGATCATAACCACTAGTGACAGGAACATTCGATTGGTTAAAAAGGTTCAAATGTATAGTAAGAACCAAAATAATGAGTGAAACTAATTGTGATGTAATATTAAATTGAATATCCGCACAGACAATACAAAACAATGAAATAGTGAATTAAAGCATGCCAAACTAGATAAAAAACATAAGGCAGATAACATGACAAAACATTGTGATGAATAAACCTTTTTATTAATATGGCTCTCAGACAAATACATGACAGTTTTTTTTACTAATAATTCACAGAAAACGATCCAAAAACAATTATACAAGATTTGGATTTCCTGCATGCATAGCTTTGAAAGAGAAAAGACAACCAAATAAAACAATAGTTCCAGCACCATACAGTGGTATAAAACTGTGTCTGCACAACTAGCATTTCACTGGTCTTTTGGTTGATACAATTCATTGACGTGCTGCCATTATCTCCGATACAAATAGCCTATTTCACAAACATGTGGGTTGGGTAACTGTAGCAAAACATTTAAAACACCCGGATAACAACTTAACAACTATAATATCAACAAATACGATTATTGCTGTGATTATTGCTATATTTTCGACACAAACACATAGTGCTGGTAAAGTAGTACAAAACAGAGAGGTGCTCATTAGACAATATCCAAGCTCCATACAAGATTGACAATTATCATCAAACTCTACACTTGCATTAAATCATTCACTTAAAATGTAGTGCATAATTGCATAATTATGTTATTGCTATAGAGGTACATAGTGCCATAATAAGAGACTGCGCGCATGTCCCTATCGATCAGACGAAGCCCCACCACTTGTGGAGTTGGACATCCTCAATATGGCCAGTCTCCAGGTGGCGATTGCTGCACTCCTCCCAGCGTTGGATCTCACCCTTCTCCACAAGGACAAACTTCCACTCCACCTGGCTCTCAGTAGGGAGGGTGACGGACTTGGCCCAGAACCCGTCCGTGGCTCTCTCAAGTGGAACGAAGCCCTTCCAATTTCCCAGCTCCTGCTGGTTCCCAGTCACAGCCAGGGACTGGCAGGCCAAGGAGGTGAGGTAGTGCACACGGAAGCTCACCCGGGCTATTTGGGGCACGATGGGCTGCGCTGCTGCCACCTTTTTATCCCCCTGGTCTCCATCTAGACGATCGTCTGAGGTATCTTGAGGCTTCATCTCAGCAAGACAACCAGTGGATGAATTGGTTAACATTACACTCATCCAGGGATAGTCTTTGTTGCTACCCTCCATGGTGGCCACTGTCATCCATTCATTGTTGTCCATGGTGGCTTCCATGATGTTTATCTCAGTCTTCTCAACAGTCTCTTCTACTTGCGTGTCCATACTCTTACCGACACTCTCTGCCTTCATCTCAGAAATCTCACTCGCCTCTATTGAACCGCTCATCTGATCAGCCACGCTGGTCTGTCCTGACTCTAGTTTGTTCAACCCATCTATGACATTGCTATTTCTAGTTTCTATAGGCTTGCTCCATTGACCAATCACATGGGTATCTCCGGCCTTGCTCAATTGATCAACCACAATGGTATGTCTTGACTCTAGCCCGCTCCATTGATCGATCACATTGCCAGGTCCAGCTTCCACCTCTATGCGTAATGGATCCACATTGTCGTGAAGAAAATCCTGGCTTTCTTGCAGTTTACTCAGGTGTTGTTGGTCGACCAGTGATTGCTGAGGGTCACTAATCGTCTCTGGAGGTTTAATCTCAGCTGAGCCTGCATCTGACACATCACAATATTCCAAACATGCAGAATGGTCGTTTTCGACTTGTGGGATGTGACTGCAAACATTCTCTCCCAACACGTCCATGTCATCTTCCCTGGTCGTCTGATAGCCTACTTCCACATAGCTGTTCACGCCAACATCTGGGAATCCTATTTCTTGACTCTCTACATCGCACCGCTGTTCAGGAAGTGGTTTGTTAAGGTCGGTGTCACTTAATGTCATCTCAGTGAGATTCTCATTGGGAGGTTCTGGACTTCCCTGAAGCTTGCTGTCAAACGTGTGTTCAGGGTTAATCTCAAGCTCCTCGCCTGTGGTTTCACAGGGACAGGCATCGCTCAATTCAACCTCATTCAATCTCTGCTCGTATTGATCCTGTACATTTATATCCGTCAGATGGCCAGCTCGATCGTTTATATCTCTAAGGGAGCAGTGATTGGTTTGGGGTTCGTCTTGGTCCAGAATACGGTCAGTCTGGTTGTTGTTCTGACATAAGCCTTCGGTAGGCTGAACCAGGATATGGTCAGCCTGGTCGTGGGTTTCACATAAGTCTTCAGTAGGATGCTCAGGTGGAGAGCCAGGGTGGTACTCCTTGATGACTTCCCACTCAGCATCCAACACCTCAGGATAAGGATCAGCACTCTGATTGGTTCCTGGAATCCCCCCAATAGGCTCTTCGTCACTTCTTTCCTCGGTCATAGACACCCCATCTTCATCACTCTCCTCTAGAACACAAATAAATAAATCATTGTTACACGTGTGATTGTGTTATGCATTATCTTCTGACACTGAATTTTCTGTTATAGGATATGCAGTGGTTCAATGTTTGTATGTATTGAAAGCCAATTTTGTGTACACCCCCTTAGGGTAGGATTTTGGATGGTAAGACGATCCTTACAGAGACTTAAGGTTAAATATGGAAGGTATAATATTACTAACATTTGCATAAACGTGCATACTACTGCACAGCACTACAGCCTCACATAACAATTTTGCCCATGGCATTTTTAAGATCAAAATATTATTTTTGCTATTATATTGGATAATAATAATAATAATAATGCCAATAATAGACAACTGCTCAAATCAATTTCCTACGTCATTGCTGTGGCAAGGACCCCATTGATTATCAATGCAGCAATTTCTGATAACAAACTCATGCGTTCTCGCTCACACACCTCAAGATCTGCGCACGTGTTTAAGGGCTGAGTGTATCGGTTCAATCTCGTACGGATTCGAAACACCGATAAGCAAGAGAACAATTCTACTGCATCGTTTATTTGACATGAAAATTGGTTGTCCAAACTGAAATAAATATGTACCTGTTGACTCCACGCAGGACTCCAATTTCTCCTCGTTTTGTGTTTTCCCAGTCGGATTGATGTCTTTTTCAGTTTCCAGTGTATCGCCATCCTTCTTTCTTTGACCTTTCACTGTTCTGTATATGAGAAATGCAGCCCATCCACCCAGCATGGCAATAACTGTCAAAGCCACCGCCGGACCATATCTTCCTATGATACAATACAATGAAGTTAAATCACCGCGTCTTTCAAGCGTAACGGTGTTACTGTTCTTGATAACCATCGCTTCGTTAGTATTATATTATATATATATCAGGAGCCTGATCAATGTAAATGTTTGAATCTCCCTCGAGCGTGTAGTCCTGCGATCTGTTTCTCCTCCGCGCGTTCGAAGTGACCCCTTGTTGCGGCGCAGAGCTGCAATCAGGTGAGCTCGCTGCCAATTGGCTGATTCAATCAATAGGGCTTTTTTCTCCATTCATGAAATGAAAAAAACGTACCAGCATTTTCTCCACGGTCAGTTATTGAAGTAATTTCATTTTTGGACTGAATAAATTGAGTAAAGATACATTAGTATGGCCCATCACTCGGTTAACAGAGAGATGTACAGATAAACAAATTATACTCAAAATAGGACAATGGCAATCTGTGACTATAATCTAATTTAATGTTATATTTACTGTATGTAAATATGCATTACGATATATTGTATTTAAACTCCTAAAAAAAAGTTCGGAAACGTTATTTCGGTCGATTATTCCCCGCCCTTTAATAATACCAATTGGTATTGTATTTTATATCGTTGGAAAGCCTGATTAGTCACCTTTACAACGAGGATCATGCATTCGTGGAATGAGCAACACAGCTAACCGTGTGGGTAGCGGCCCCCCAAAAATGACCCAAATCCCCTGCAATATTCATCTGTTGGTATTCACTCTCGTTTTGAGCTTCAAGTGCTGGCAGGTGTGATATTCTGGAGCCAGTGGCGATCCCATATCTCCAGAATCTGGGACCTAACTCCATCCTCCAGGATGACAACGCTCGCCCCCATAGAGCCAGGATCATCACAGAGTAGGCCCTACCTCCAGAATTTGGGAGTGGAGAGGATGGAATGGCCTGCCGTGAGTCCAGACCTCAACCCAATTGAGCACTTGTGGGATCAGCTTGGGTGCTGTACGTGCCAGAGTGACCAACGCAACCATGTTGGCTGACTTGGGCAAATCCTTGTTGAGGAATGGGATGCCGTCCCACAGCAGTGTGTGACCAGGCTGGTGACCAGCATGAGGAGGAGGTGCCAAGCTGTTGTGACTGCGTATGGATCTTCCACACGCTACTGGGGTCCCTGACAGTGTAAAATGAATAAAGTGTAAAAATGGCCAATATGTGTTGTTTTTTTCCTTATTACTGTGGGAGAGTGCAATCATCCAATCCACCAAGAAACTCAAAACGACCAGAGTGAATACCAACAGAAGAATATTGCAGGGGATTGTGGCACATTTTTTAATGTAAGTGTAAATCACTCATTACTAACAAATAGGCTACTCAAATGTATTCATATAATGCATTTCACAGGAAAAAAACAAATGGAGAAAATAAAAAGACAAGGATGAAACAAAAAACGAGGATGAAAGTGACAGCTATGGACTTACAAACAGTAAAAGCAAAGACCAAGTGAGGACTGGCTGTAGAGACTAATGCAAGCTAAGAAAATAAAAACAGGATAAGAAGTATGACTTACTGACTTAAACCACCCAAAGTCTAAAGGCTAAAAATGCATGTCTGAAGATAAAACAGTTGACTATTTGTAGAATAGCATTGCAGCGAAATAATGTGGATCTACAATGCTATTGCTGTTTTAAAACAAAACGCTGAGTATCTAATGTTTAAGCGAAGAGAGTGGTGCTTAAGAAGATAGAACACTACAGTCGGGCACGATGTCCTGGTGAAATGATGAGTGAGCATTTAGTGGGATTATTATGACGCTGCAGTTTATAACAAATTCGACATAAACTAGACAAAAAGATAACAGTGACAATAATGACATGGTCATATACACTCACCGAACACTTTATTAGGAGCACTATACCAATACTGGTAGGGCCTCCCTTTGCTCTCAAAACAGCTTAAATTCTTTGTGGCATTGACAACAAAAGATGTTGGAAACATTCCTTTGAGATTCTGGTCCATGATGACATGATTACACCATCTCCACCAGCTTGGACTGTTGACAGGTGTACAGGTGAGTGTGCGTTGCTGACATAAACAGGGTCAGGTCTTTAACACTCAACTGAAATCCAGCACATCCATCTACAGTTGTGAGCCAGTGATGTTATAAATCAATTCTGCATTCAAAAACACACACACCGTAGCTTGGAGAGGTGCAGGCTGGCGGGTGAAACTAAAGAGATAGAAAGAGAGCTGCACACACTTGCTCTGATGCTGATTATTTATTTATTTCAACAATTTATAGAAATGTATATTATAAATCAAATCTGCCCCACACGATAACTGACAGTCAAGAAAATGCCCATCCCAGACAAGATAAAAAAAACTCACCATGAACATTTGTTCTGATGAGTTTTAAAATAAGATTTAGATGTAAATGCCTTTCCACAAACACACTTAAAAGCCTTCTCCTTTGTGTGGACGATCATATGATTTTTTAATCTGAGGTTAGTGGTACAGCGTGCATGACACAAAGTGCATGCATATAGCCGCTCTCCTGTATGTGTGTTCTGATGTAGTTTCAGACTACCCTTGGAGGGAAAACGTTTGTCACATTGTGCACAGTGGTATGGCCGTTCTCCTGTGTGAACTCGCATGTGTATTTTCAAACCACTTGAGCTTCCGTAATCCTTACCACATGTGTCACACAGATACTGCTTCCTTGTATGTTTATATATATGGCTGGATAATTGACTTTTCTTGGCAAACATTTTGCCACAATATTTACAAGAGAACCCCTTTGTATTGTGACATGCCATGTGTGTTTCTAGCCTCGATTCACTCTTGTAACGATTGTCACAATGGGGGCAAGAGAAGAGTGGAGTGTCCTTAGACACGTCTTTTTCATAAATGGTATTACAGCGCGTTGGGCCACAACCTCGTTTACTGGCCTGGTGATTTATCAATTCTCTCTTACAAGCAAAGTACCCTGAACATTGAGTGCAGCTGAGGGCTCCCTGTTGTCCGTGACGTCTCATATGATAATTCAAAAGCTTATTCCTTCTGAATGTCTTGTGGCAGATAGGACATTCTCCGGTCCATGTAGGTAGAACCACATCAGCTAGCGTTGACTGTGTTCCGGGACTATTGGAGGTTGTTGGAATCTGAGGTGAGGTACTGTGAGGCTGGGGAATATCGGTCTCCCTTGCGGCCAGAGACGTCTTGCCGTCTTCAGGATCATCCTCTCTATGAAGGTTTGGACTGACCCCCTCCCTCAAATCATAGTGTTGTCTCTGAAAGTCAATTTCCTCACACTCATTTGGCTGGGGTTGTTGCAAATCATCTGAGAACTTCATGTCAGTGTCGCAGGACTGCAGGATCTCCATTTCATTTTCCCCAGCAGCCAATGACAGGTCTGGCTGCTGTCTTTCAATATTCACCTCCTCAGAGGTGGTATTCTGGTTCTGCATAGACTGGGATGTTTTTTTTCTGCACACAGGACACTTTCCGGAGTATGGAATGTTTTTTTCCAAACACAACATGTAAAGAGGAGCATCATGTTTGAGTATAATATGCTCTCTCATTTTAGATGAACGTTCAAATGTTTCATTACACAAAAGGCATGTTAAGTAACGATCTACTTTGGGAAGAGATACATTTAAGATTGTTGGTTTCGGGGGTGCAGTGCTGGAGGAATTTAGTGTCTCCGTCCCATTTTCCACTGACACTAAGAGACTGCTGGCCTCTGGATGAGGGTACCTTGGAAGCTGCTGTTGATTCACCTCATCATTGTCATTTGGTTCAGGGAGAAAGGTCTCACCACACTCACCGCAAGAGAAAAGAATGTTTGCCTGTAAACACACGTCTTTATGTTTCAGAAAAACATGTTTGTTCTCGAAACCTTCTCCACAATCTAGGCAATGGTAAGGGAGCTCACCATGTTGGGATTTCAGGTGACGTCTCATGTAAAATGGAGTACAGAAAGTCTTCGAACAGACACAGCATTTGGATTGTGGTTTGTAAGAACGTGTGTAAGAACGTTTTTCAGTAGGAAAATCATTGGAACTGGCCTCAGATATTTCTGTCCAATCCTCCACAGATGTTATAGACATATTATCCTCTTCCGTTTGAGCCTTCATTGAACTCTGGTTATGGACTGCCTCCTCACACTCATTCTGCTGGTGTTTCTCTAGGTCCTCATTATGATCAAAGCCTTCTCCACACTGGGTGCACTGGTAAAAGCCCTGCTCAATGTGAGATCTCATGTGTATTGTAAAATCCTTTGCTTTGATGAAAGACTTTCCACATAAGGAGCATATTTTGGCACGTTTGCTTCTTTTGAGGGATTGCTCTGTGCTGTGGGATTGGTCAGATAGCAATGAATACTGAGGTACACTGTCAGGGGGTTCTCCTCTGATCTGCCCCATGGCCATAAGATCGCTATGCTCTACTGGGTGAACCTTCTCAATGTGGCGGTGCAGCTTCATCTCCTCCGTATGAGAGAATGGGCAGTGAGAGCAGACATGGCGTGCACAAGGAGCTCCACCTGGTGGTAAAGATGAAAAGAGATGAAGATCAAAATACTGAAAGCCAGGGAGAACAAGTATGGATCACATGGTGAGCGATACACTGGTTAGCTGAAACGCATGAATTGTTTTGATCCAAGTCCATGCACCTCAACTGTATATGTCAAATTATTATGTCAAACCTAGGAACTGTCACAATGCAAATTAAAGAGGTAGTCAAATGTAATTTCTCTGATTAACTACATTACAACTAATACATACAACCCCAGTGTGGGTACTAGAACCAATGGTGGTAGATTTAGAGTTACTTCAAGTTTAGGCAAGGAAGGAAAGTGTATAGGTACACACAAAGTAAATACATAGAGTACGTACAAGTGTTTACAGACAGATCAAAAGATCCAATAACAGACAATACTGGTTCTGCAAACTTCTTAAGTGTATATATACGGTTGAGTTGTACGTTGTGTAATGTGGGTAATTTCTTAACATACCATTTTGTGATGTGACCTGTTTTGGGCGTCCCACTTTCTTAGCCTGCAGCCTCTTTCTTCTTAAACTCAATTTTAGAGAGGCCTCCTGCACCGGCAACTTCATATCAGTGATGGCAATTCTGTGGAGCAGCACTGTGGGCTGATGAAGAAGACAGTATGTAGACAGAGTAGAAATGTCAGGGACATCCTGTTGGCTGCTGTCCGGTTCTGTTCTGATTTCCAGACCATTGTCAGTTTTATGGTTGTCTAAAGGTTCATTCGTGATTTGAACGTTTCTCTGAGTAGTTTCTTCATCAATACATGCTCCCTCTTCAAAGACAAGTTCAACCTCAACACTTTTATCCAAATTCATCCACAGCTTGTTCTCCATGTGGTTGGACTCAAACAAAGTTGGCATTTCTGACTCATTGTCAGATGAGACAGGGCTTAGAACGTTCATAAATCCCTGCATTGGTTCTGTTTGGCTCTGCGGGTCAGCTGAGTTTTCAACTGTCTCTATTGGAGAGAGAGACAGCGAGCGAAGGATATATTCATCTACAGAGGATGAAGCTGAGGACAGGAGAGGAAAAGTTAATTTCAACTTTTTTATTTTATTTATGGGACTCATTCATATTTGTCCATGTCATAATTATGTTTCAATAGATAACATTCTTTATCAAAGTCATCCATAACCTACCATTGATGTCCAAACCTCCATATCCGTTGTTATGGTGTTGGAGAAGGGTCTTCAGACACTCGGGCTGATACACAGACTTCACATACTCCTCGAGGACAGGGGGGAACTGTATCAACCACGATGCAGTCTAACAGAGACAAAATTGTTTGAAAAGGAATTGTCTCTTTGACTATGAGACAGTAAGATTACTATCTATAATATATGGGATGCACCGAAATGAAAATTCTTGGCCGAGGCCGAAGCCGAATTTAAGGAAACACTTGGCCGAATACCGAATACCGAATGTGTATCGGCAGTTTTTAATTTTATCATTGCATAAACTAAATACATTTTGCTTTTTATTCATGCTTCTCAAAGAAAGAAATTGAGATTGAAAAAAAAGAACTTTTATATATAACTTATTATAACTAATTATCGTGGGATTTAATCTCTACTGCTTTCCAGGGTTCAAGTTAATGATATTCATGATTTGTCTCTACATAGGCTTCAGAAAGTATTTAGACCCCTTCACTTTTTTCACATTTTTGAATAGATTTGCCATCAATCCACACACAGTACCCCATAATCTAAGTAAAAACGTTTTTTAATGTTTGCAAATGTATTAAAATGTAAATACAGAAATACCTCATGTACATAAGTATTCAGACCCTTTGTCACTCTTAAAATTAGGTCAAATGCTAAATGTCTTCAACAAGTCATTCAACAAGTTGAATTGAGTCCACCTGAGTGTAAGGATAATAGTTCATGTTATTTCAGAATGAATATCTTTTGTTTTTATAGTCTCTGGTTTGCATAGAAACCACCGCATGATACAGCTGCATGTCATAAACTCGTGTAGAACAGCTGGGAGTCTGAATATGTTTTCAACAAGGCAACAACTCTGCTTCTCACTCCAATTTTAAATTGAGCTACGACTGCTAAGCTAACTAGCTAGATGAGTGTAAGGTTGCGTTCGTAAAGTCGCTCTGAGAGCGCTGGAGCGCACACTGGGCCCGACGTCATAGAGAAACCGAGTCATTTGATTGGACGAGAGGCATTCCACGAGTGCTGATCGGATTTCCTGAGTGAATTTACGAACGCAGCCAGTTTTGAAAGCGCGTCGCCTCGCGCCGCGCGCCTGTTGAGAGTTATATTTAATTGTATTGCGTCATCAAAACACGGCCACTATTCGGTGGTAAACATTCAGTGTTTTCACACATTCGGCCGAATACCGAATGTGCTTTATTTTGCGATATTCGGCCGAATACATTCGGTGGCCGAATGTTCGGTGCATCCCTATATAATATGATTTATTATTCTTTTTTTTTTTGAGATGATTAAAAAATGTATTACAGTTTACCTGTTCAAAGGTTGGTGTTGGAAGAAGCTTCTCCAACCTGGAGAGGAACTCCCACACCAGACTCTGTAGTGCTGAGTCATACTTGAGGCCAAATTCCTCTGGAAAGA
The DNA here is from genome assembly GCF_963989245.1 of Nansenia antarctica. Lineage (NCBI taxonomy): Eukaryota > Metazoa > Chordata > Actinopteri > Argentiniformes > Microstomatidae > Nansenia > Nansenia antarctica. Next base: position 66,578,191 of record NC_137689.1, on the reverse strand, counting down.
CTTTCTAGGAAGGTACATTTGTAAATAAGTAATGTTGAAAGTGAAATATCAGGTTTGAAAGCATCGCACTGAATGAAATCAACACAGAACACTGACCTGGAAGAAGTGTTCCTTCTCAACCGGGTCTTCCAGTAAGGTTGGAATCAGCTTACAGAAGTTTAATACTGATGCCTCCACCTCTGCATCACACGTCTATAACAAATATGTTTAACACCGTCAATAAATGGAGCTAGATTATAATAAGACAGGTTTTAACACCAGCCAAGTCACAGCACTTGAGTAACACTCACCTCCGTCTCCTCCCTATGAGAGGTGATCATCCTGTTCAGGTGTAGCTGGATGGTCTGAGGGTCGACAGGATGATCAGAACGACACAACTCCAGAACCAGCTGATGGAATAGAAAAGTTCAATTGACTTATAATTCTACCAAATTAGGCAAAAGCCAGTATCTATTTGTCACTGATTGAGCAAAAAATCATATGAGTTTAGTAACAGGAAGCTTAGACTATCTGTGCTGGCTTTCCCCATGTCTTGCTGGCCAAGATATCTGTATAGTTAGTAGGGGTGTAACGGATCACGGATAATCCGTAATCCGTACGGATCGCCCCCCACGGTTCGGCACGCATGTGTACCGCGGATCAATTGCAAAATGTAACCAAGTAATAATATTACTTAATATTAGTTAATATCCCTTGTAAATCACAATGTAGAGTTGCCATGAAAAGATAGATGCAACAGTTGCGTGCTTTGTTTTACTCTAAAGCGCAATGATAGGTTGATAATGAAAAAAAAAATCCAGAACAACAAGGCTGCGTTCGTAAATTCGCTCTGGAATCTGATCAGCATTCATGGAACGCCTCTTGTCCAATCAAATTACTTGGTCCCTCTATGACGTCGGACCCAGTGTGCTCTCTGGCGCTCTCAGAGCAAATTTACGAACGCAGCCCAAGTGTATCATGGCGAGTGCTGCTAATGTTGGCGACAGAGAAGAACTCGAAATGCCTCCCTCGTCATTTAAATCCCATGTATGGGAGCACTTTGGCTTCTCTGTCAATTATAACAATGACGGACAGTGTCATTGGAAGTGTGGTCGATAAAAAAGTTACGGTGTTTAAGCGTTGTGCAACGAGAAAGTCGTACGAGCATGGCCACACATTTGTCGCATTTGTGTTGACGGGAGGCACGAAAAAGGCAGCTTGACAACTTCTGATAATGTAGCCAATTTTTTCATACCATGTATAAAGTAAGGTTTCACTTTATTATTTAGTTAAAAGTGGCATAAAACACGTTTATTTGTCTGCTTTAAAGAGCCCTGTGATTCACTGCTGCAACCAGGTGCCTCCTCCCTCTCTCCTACTGCATCATTTAAGTTGAATGTGTGTTTCTGTTTAATATGTAGCCTAATGTTTGAGTGTAGAATATGTTATGTATATACACACACACATATATATATATATATACCAGTTTTGACATCTTGAATGTTGTTGGGTTTTACACAGTAAAAGTGGTGTTTTTACAGAATTCGAGGAAAAAGCCTTTTATTTTTATGTTTTGTGTTGATCCGAAAAATGATCCGATCCGTGACTCAAAAACCGTGACACGATCCGATCCGTGAGTTAGGTGATCCGTTACACCCCTAATAGTTAGTGTGTTGAATGGCATTTAGAGCAGCGAAATGTGAGTGGGCAATATTCAAGTAGGAACAGGGGAAATAATATTCCCGTAGCTCAGTGGAGCTGACACCGTATTGTAAGACAGTAGTTGTGGAAAGAGACCAGGCTTGAACCCAATTCTTACCCTTGCATTCAGCCCCATGATGAGTTGGACTCGGTCTCTGTGGCTCATCAGATCAGGGACTATCTCCAACACTGTAGTGACAAACTCCTCCAGTAACCCGTATTCCTTTATGACTCTCTTCTGAACAACTTGCCATAGAGCAGACGACACCAGCCGCAATGGTGGAACAAACAGGCTTAGAGACGCCAAAGGAAGAGAGGGACCTGGAGAAAACACATTCATTTAGCTTGAGAGCCAACACTCCACTGCAACGAGACATATGAATAAATGGTCCTATCCACTAATAATGACACAGGAATGACATTCAATAAAATCAGGATTTTATTACTTTTTTTTTACTTTTAAAACATGATTTGAGTTTGCACACCAATTGTTTAGAAGGTTCCCAGTGACAAAACAACTTAAACAATGTAGTAGGTGCTCATTGCTTAGTTTATGCTGAGGTAGTAGGTATCTCAATCTATTCACATGTGAACATGGAGGCTATTTGCTCAATTGTTTACACTTGGCTCACTCTTTCAAGAACTGCTAGCTACAATTGTGGTCCAAAGAGGTGTATCATCAGAGATGTTCTATATGATGATCATGGCTAATTTGTTAGGAGCTTGGGTATTCCTTGTGTGGCCAAGGGACATGTAAAACCCTACCCTACAAGGGACATCAGTGTTTCCCCTAGGTTTGCTGCCTTGGGGGGGTGGCATGGACCGTGGCATGGACCCCCCCACCCCCAGGGGGTAAGACTCTGCCTCATACCAGCGTCATGTCCAGGGGTGTACTTGTACATTAAGCCGCCTCACGCTACGGAAACAGGAGATAGGATCCTGCCCTATGGGCCATTAGGCTCCAGAACCATTGGTTCTCAAGGCTACTTACTTATGTGGTCTTGACTACCTGTCCACTTTCTCACCTGGTTCTTGCTCTCTCTCTCTCTGGTGTGCCGAGCCGACACCATCCTGCTCTCTCTCCTTCTCTCCCTCCCTATCCTCCTCTCTCCCTTTTGCTGTCAACCAAAAGGTAAACAAAACAGCCAGAGTATTTATAATCCAATATCCATATCAATTTATAACATAATTATAATTGAATATTGGATTGCTGTGGGCAATCCAGTCAGATAATGTCATTTTGACTTTACTCTCTCACCTGAAAAAAACGTGCATGTCCAACTATAAAAAACGGACATTTCCAATGCTTCAATCAACTGTCCATGTACTGTAAATATGCCATTATGGTATTACCATGAAGCCCAACTCTAGCAGAATAAGAAAGATAGTATATCTACTTTAAGTAAAATAATAAAGTGCCTCCAGTTAGCTCTTTAGCTGGCAAGTGTGCAAGGAGACTAGCTCATCTCATCACCTCTGAGCTAGCTAGCTAGCTTGCTAGTTCTTTGACACTATTTACACTATGGAACTATAGTCAGTCACTTTCTAGTCACGATAATAACGACCAATTTTAACCAACTTTCTCTGTCAGAACACTCAGCAATTATATTTGCTAACGTTTCAACTTGCTTACTTTCAATCTGCAGACATCACAGCCGGCAAAAAGTCTCGCGTCACGCGCGCACACTAGCGCAAAATCCTGTATTATTCTCAAGTGTGGAGATAGGTTTGGCTATGCGAGACTACGGCGGACTAACGTTACCAACGAGCCTATGGGCTTGCCACTCGCCAGATTCGGGTTCGGTGCGTTTAAAAAACGTGCATATTTTAGCCTGCTTGTCAGATGTTTGGTGTCTCCGTCAGTAATAATTCCTCTTTCTTGGGGGGGCGGGGGGTTCCGTTGGGAGGGCGGCCCGCCCCCCCAAGGCAATGGTAGGGGAAACACTGGACATGTAAAACCCTCCACCAAAACAAGGGACATGTAAAACCCTCCACCAAAACAAGGGACATGTAAAACCCTCCACCAAAACAAGGGACATGTAAAACCCTACACCAAAACAAGGGACATGTAAAACCCTACACCAAAACAAAGGGACATGTAAAACCCTCCACCAAAACAAGGGACATGTAAAACCCTCCACCAAAACAAGGGACATGTAAAACCCTCCACCAAAACAAGGGACATGTAAAACCCTACACCAAAACAAGGGACATGTAAAACCCTACACCAAAACAAGGGACATGTAAAACCCTACACCAAAACAAGGGACATGTAAAACCCTACACCAAAACAAGGGACATGTAAAACCCTACACCAAAACAAGGGGCCAAGATGCCATGTAGCTACGCAAGCTAACTAGCAACACATCTCTGGTCTAGCTAGCTAGCGTAGCTCGTTAGGTAAGAAAGCTGATTCAAAGCCAAAGTCAAAACCATTTACCAGCGTCCATTAAATGTTTTAGCATGTTGTCTTCCCAGCCTGCTGTCCCGTGTGATCTAATGTATTCTAAATTAACGTATTAAAAACCGAAGCTGCTACAACGGTTGTAATGTCCGTGTGCAAATAACTTGTGTTTGCAGAAGATTCTTCTTCGTTTAGGTTTAACGGCAGGCTTGCATCCTTGATGTTGCATTACTGCCACCTTCTGGAGTTAGCTAACTCTTACAGGTAACTCCTACGGTGTCCGGGAAGTGTCCCTCAGTATTCATTGTCCTCTGACCAATCCCACAGCACAGAGCAGTACCCCAAAAGAAGGAAGCCTGCTTATGCTCTTTATTATGTGGAAGGTCTTTAATCGAAGCAAAGAATTTCACAATACACACGAGATCTGGGGGTCGTTCCACTAAAGTGGATTAGTATATCGGCGATTGAAATAAATCAGGCGATCAGGCAACTCAGGATTGGAATTCAAGCCTCAGGTGATTCCTCAAACAAGGATCAGGCTTGTGTTATGAGTGTTCACAGAACACCGGCTTACAAATCCTCGATATGGGCGCGTGCACGCCGACATAAAGAGCCCCGAAGAGTCGATCTGTCGAAATGAAGATACTCCACTCTGCAGGGGTTCTACATTTGCGCAGCATTCCGAATTATTGATCTTTATGAAGACGGAAAAATAAGATGTAAAATAGTGCAATACTGCCGCAATTAACAAGGCGAGGGAAATGGTTTGGCAAGAAATTGCTGACCGATTAAATGCGTAGGTCATACTAGCCCCAGTTATTGTTATATGTTCATATTTTAATAAATTAATATTTACTACTGTGGTGATATCAGCAGCAGGCTACAAGCCGTCATATCGTCACAATGGCCTAGTGGTATCGACCGCTGCCATAGTTTTTATTCGTCATTTTAAATCGGTGGTTCGAATCCCTCTTCAGACACACTTTTTACTGCATTTCGTTGTCTGAATCTAATCTAAAAAAGTATGTAGGCTATAAAATTATGGTGCAGGCTAATTTACAAGAACTGACACGATTACAATGGTGTTTGAAGCCTTTGCATGAAGGTTTCGGTTAAATGTAAAAAAAAAAAAAACTAAAATCAAGTCTCAACTCGCAACCTTCGGAACTCTAGCTGGTTGCCTTAACCACTTGGCGCCAGGTAGACCGCTGGGACAAAAGCAATGCAAGTTGATACACATACCTATTTTATTTTATTTTTTACACTTTTTAATTTATTTATCTATCGATCTATCTATCACACTTTCAAAATATCAGGTTATCTATCTATCGATCGATCACACTTTCAAATTATCAAATTATCTATCTATCACACAGTCAAACTATCTATATATCTATCTCGTGTGAAGTGGGAACTAATATTTCCTAAAAGACACTTGAGGAACTGTCGTTCGGGATGTAGTTTCCGCCTGTGAGCCTTTTTTGACGCACGCATGACCTTAGCCAGCCTGTAAGTCTGCTCGGGACCAGAATTACTCAGAAGGATATGTTGCATAGCAACCAAGCAGCGAATTATTTGAGCCACATTGATGGAACCGACAGCAAGCTTATTTAAACCTGGATCAGAGTTAATCGCTTGGATCAGAGTTAATCTCGCTTAGTGGAACGGCCCCCAGCTTGGACTGTTGACAGGTTTTTTTTGATTGATTGAAAACTTTATTAGAAGATTTGCAGAAGTAGGTACATGAAAGTACATATTACATACAAGGTCAACTAACAGGATAAAAACCCAAGAAAGCCACTGGCTTATTTCAATTGGGGTCCTTGATTCTCAAATTCATCGTTACATGTAAGACAGACAAAAAAAACTAGTACTATCTACAAGATAATACAGACAAATAACTATTACTATCTACAAGATAAACATACATCCATCATGGGAAGAACAATACAACAAAACATAAGGTATGTACAGCGGGTAGGACAGGTGGGGACATACACCACCGGTGGGGGCGGGGGACAAAACACAAAGTATGTACAGTGGGTAGTTCGGGTCTTTTAATCTGATTTTGGGTCTTTTAATCTGATAGGTGTACAGGTGAGTGTGCGCAGCTGACATAAACAGGGTCGGATCTTTAACACTCAACTGAAATCCAGCACATCCATCTACAGTTGTGAGCCAGTGATGTTATAAATCAATTCTGCATTAAAAAACACACACCGTAGCTTGGAGAGGTGCAGGCTGGCGGGTGAAACTAAAGAGATAGAAAGAGAGCTGCACACACTTGCTCTGATGCTTATTATTTATTTATTTCAACAATTTATAGAAATGTATATTATAAATCAAATCTGCCCCACACGATAACTGACAGTCAAGAAAATGCCCATCCCAGACAAGACAAAAAAACTCAACATGAACATTTGTTCTGATGAGTTTTAAAACAAGATTTAGATGTAAATGCCTTTCCACAAACACACTTAAAAGCCTTCTCCTTTGTGTGGACGATCATATGATTTTTTAATCTGAGGTTAGTGGTACAGCGTGCATGACACAAAGTGCATGCATATAGCCGCTCTCCTGTATGTGTGTTCTGATGTAGTTTCAGACTACCCTTGGAGGGAAAACGTTTGTCACATTGTGCACAGTGGTATGGTCGTTCTCCTGTGTGAACTCGCATGTGTATTTTCAAACAACTTGAGCTTCCGTAATCCTTACCACATGTGTCACACAGATACTGCTTCCTTGTATGTTGATATATATGGCTGCATAATTGGCTTTTCTTGGCAAACATTTTGCCACAATATTGACAAGAGAACCCCTTTGTATTGTGACATGCCATGTGTGTTTCTAGCCTCGATTCACTCTTGTAACGATTGTCACAATGGGGGCAAGAGAAGAGTGGAGTGTCCTTAGACACGTCTTTTTCATAAATGGTATTACAGCGCGTTGGGCCACAACCTCGTTTACTGGCCTGGTGATTTATCAATTCTTTCTTACAAGCAAAGTACCCTGAACATTGAGTGCAGCTGAGGGCTCCCTCTTGTCCGTGACGTCTCATATGATAATTCAAATGCTTATTCCTTCTGAATGTCTTGTGGCAGATAGGACATTGTCCGGTCCATGTAGGTAGAACCACATCAGCTAGCGTTGACTGTGTTCCGGGACTATTGGAGGTTGTTGGAATCTGAGGTGAGGTACTGTGAGGCTGGGGAATATCGGTCTCCCTTGCGGCCAGAGACGTCTTGCCGTCTTCAGGATCATCCTCTCTATGAAGGTTTGGACTGACCCCCTCCCTCAAATCATAGTGTTGTCTCTGAAAGTCAATTTCCTCACACTCATTTGGCTGGGGTTGTTGCAAATCATCTGAGAACTTCATGTCAGTGTCGCAGGACTGCAGGATCTCCATTTCATTTTCCCCAGCAGCCAATGACAGGTCTGGCTGCTGTCTTTCAATATTCACCTCATCAGAGGTGGTATTCTGGTTCTGCATAGACTGGGATGTTTTTTTTCTGCACACAGGACACTTTTCGGAGTATGGAATGTTTTTTTTCAAACACCGCATGTAAAGAGGAGCATCATGTTTGAGTAAAATATGCGCTCTCATTTTAGATGAACGTTCAAATGTTTCATTACACAAAAGGCATGTTAAGTAACGATCTACTTTGGGAAGAGATACATTTAAGATTGTTGGTTTCGGGGGTGCAGTGCTGGAGGAATTTAGTGTCTCTGTCCCATTTTCCACTGACACTAAGAGACTGCTGGCCTCTGGATGAGGGTACCTTGGAAGCTGCTGTTGATTCACCTCATCATTGTCATGTGGTTCAGGGAGAAAGGTCTCACCACACTCACCGCAAGAGAAAATAATGTTTGCCTGTAAACACACGTCTTTATGTTTCAGAAAAACATGTTTGTTCTTGAAACCTTCTCCACAATCTAGGCAATGGTAAGGGAGCTCACCATGTTGGGATTTCATGTGACGTCTCATGTAACCTGGAGTACAGAAAGTCTTCGAACAGACACAGCATTTGGATTGTGGTTTGTAAGAACGTTTGTAAGAACGTTTTTCAGTAGGAAAATCATTGGAACTGGCCTCAGATATTTCTGTCCAATCCTCCACAGATGTTATAGACATATTATCCTCTTCCGTTTGAGCCTTCATTGAACTCTGGTTATGGACTGCCTCCTCACACTCATTCTGCTGGTGTTTCTCTAGGTCCTCATTATGATCAAAGCCTTCTCCACACTGGGTGCACTGGTAAAAGCCCTGCTCAATGTGAGATCTCATGTGTATTGTAAAATCCTTTGCTTTGATGAAAGACTTTCCACATAAGGAGCATATTTTGGCACGTTTGCTTCTTTTGAGGGATTGCTCTGTGCTGTGGGATTGGTCAGATAGCAATGAATACTGAGGTACACTGTCAGGGGGTTCTCCTCTGATCTGCCCCATGGCCATAAGATCGCTATGCTCTACTGGGTGAACCGTCTCAATGTGGCGGTGCAGCTTCATCTCCTCCGTATGAGAGAATGGGCAGTGAGAGCAGACATGGCGTGCACAAGGAGCTCCACCTGGTGGTAAAGATGAAAAGAGATGAAGAACAAAATACTGAAAGCCAGGGAGAACAAGTATGGATCACATGGTGAGCGATACACTGGTTAGCTGAAACGCATGAATTGTTTTGATCCAAGTCCATGCACCTCAACTGTATATGTCAAATTATTATGTCAAACCTAGGAACTGTCACAATGCAAATTAAAGAGGTAGTCAAATGTAATGTCTCTGATTAACTACATTACAACTAATACATACAACCCCAGTGTGGGTACTAGAACCAATGGTGGTAGATTTAGAGTTACTTCAAGTTTAGGCAAGGAAGGAAAGTGTATAGGTACACACAAAGTAAGTAAAGTGTTTACAGACAGATCAAAAGATCCAATAACAGACAACACTGGTTCTGCAAACTTCTTAAGTGTATATACAGTATACGGTTGAGTTGTACGTTGTGTAATGTGGGTAATTTCTTAACATACCATTTTGTGATGTGACCTGTTTTGGGCGTCCCACTTTCTTAGCCTGCAGCCTCTTTCTTCTTAAACTCAATTTTAGAGAGGCCTCCTGCACCGGCAACTTCATATCAGTGATGGCAATTCTGTGGAGCAGCACTGTGGGCTGATGAAGAAGACAGTATGTAGACAGAGTAGAAATGTCAGGGACATCCTGTTGGCTGCTGTCCGGTTCTGTTCTGATTTCCAGACCATTGTCAGTTTTATGGTTGTCTAAAGGTTCGTTCGTGATTTGAACGTTTCTCTGAGTAGTTTCTTCATCAATACATGCTCCCTCTTCAAAGACAAGTTCAACCTCAACACTTTTATCCAAATTCATCCACAGCTTGTTCTCCATGTGGTTGGACTCAAACAAAGATGGCATTTCTGACTCATTGTCAGATGAGACAGGGCTTAGAACGTTCATAAATCCCTGCATTGGTTCTGTTTGGCTCTGCGGGTCAGCTGAGTTTTCAACTGTCTCTATTGGAGAGAGAGACAGCGAGCGAAGGATATATTCATCTACAGAGGATGAAGCTGAGGACAGGAGAGGAAAAGTTAATTTCAACTTTTTTATTTTATTTATGGGACTCATTCATATTTGTCCATGTCATAATTATGTTTCAATAGATAACATTCTTTATCAAAGTCATCCATAACCTACCATTGATGTCCAAACCTCCATATCCGTTGTTATGGTGTTGGAGAAGGGTCTTCAGACACTCGGGCTGATACACAGACTTCACATACTCCTCGAGGACAGGGGGGAACTGTATCAACCACGATGCAGTCTAACAGAGACAAAATTGTTTGAAAAGGCATTGTCTCTTTGACTATGAGACAGTAAGATTACTATCTATAATATGATTTATTATTCAAACAATTTTTTGAGATGATTAAAAAATTGATTACAGTTTACCTGTTCAAAGGTTGGTGTTGGAAGAAGCTTCTCCAACCTGGAGAGGAACTCCCACACCAGACTCTGTAGTGCTGAGTCATACTTGAGGCCAAATTCCTCTGGAAAGACTTTCTAGGAAGGTACATTTGTAAATAAGTAATGTTGAAAGTGAAATATCAGGTTTGAAAGCATTGCACTGAATGAAATCAACACAGAACACTTACCTGGAAGAAGTGTTCCTTCTCAACTGGGTCTTCCAGTAAGGTTGGAATCAGCTTACAGAAGTTTAATACTGATGCCTCCACCTCTGCATCACACGTCTATAACAAATATGTTTAACACCGTCAATAAATGGAGCTAGATTATAATAAGACAGGTTTTAACACCAGCCAAGTCACAGCACTTGAGTAACACTCACCTCCGTCTCCTCCCTATGAGAGGTGATCATCCTGTTCAGGTGTAGCTGGATGGTCTGAGGGTCGACAGGATGATCAGAACGACACAACTCCAGAACCAGCTGATGGAATAGAAAAGTTCAATTGACTTATAATTCTACCAAATTAGGCAAAAGCCAGTATCTAAATGTCACTGATTGAGCAAAAAATCATATGAGTTTAGTAACAGGAAGCTTAGACTATCTGTGCTGGCTTTCCCCATGTCTTGCTGGCCAAGATATCTGTATAGTTAGTAGGGGTGTAACGGATCACGGATAATCCGTAATCCGTACGGATCGCCCCCCCACGGTTCGGCACGCATGTGTACCGCGGATCAATTGCAAAATGTAACCAAATAATAATATTACTTAATATTAGTTAATATCCCTTGTAAATCACAATGTAGAGTTGCCATGAAAAGATAGACGCGACAGTTGCGTGCTTTGTTTTACTCTAAAGCGCAATGATAGGTTGATAATGGAAAAAAAAATCCAGAACAACAAGGCTGCGTTCGTAAATTCGCTCTGGAATCTGATCAGCATTCATGGAACACCTCGTCCAATCAAATTACATGGTCCCTCTATGACGTCGGACCCAGTGTGCTCTCCGGCGCTCTCAGAGCAAATTTACGAACGCAGCCCAAGTGTATCATGGCGAGTGCTGCTAATGTTGGCGACAGAGAAGAACTCGAAATGCCTCCCTCGTCATTTAAATCCCATGTATGGGAGCACTTTGGCTTCTCTGTCAATTATAACAATGACGGAGAGTGTCATTGGAAGTGTGGTCGATAAAAAAGTTACGGTGTTTAAGCGTTGTGCAACGAGAAAGTCGTACGAGAATGGCCACACATTTGCCACGACATCACCCTGGTGTGTTGACGGGAGGCACCCGTGCCAAGAAGCCGTCTGCTCTCGCACTTTTTACCCTTTGAAGTGCAACATTGTAAACATTTTTACATTTTCTTGCACTGTACAGAACATATGCAGCAAATGCAAAAAGTACATTTGAGGTACACACACTGTCACATTCTGTGCTTCATGTGTTGTGTAGACAGCAGTGATGCCGGTAACGCGTTACTAAGTAACGCGTTACTCTAATCGGAATACTTTTTTCAGTAACTAGTATTCTAACGCGATACTATTTCCAAATCAGTAATCGGATTAAAGTTACTTATTCAAGTGACTGTGCGTTACTATTGCGTTACTACCTCATAACTTAGGCTAAATGCAGTATTTCTTTGTAATGTTCGATAGTAAACAAACATTTTGTTCGCTTTTCTCGCGTCTTGGGGAGTGACGTCAGTGCTCACGTTTTCAACACGAGGTTACTATGGAAGGCCATGCCCGCAAAAAACGGCTCTCGACTATCGCGAGATTGCAGCAGAATCGCTCACGTGTATCACCACGCTGATTGCACAGTGTAAACAGAAGCGTAGCCTACACAATGGAGCGAGAACAGAGATATGCGTTAAATAGCTGGAAATATAAGGATTATTTTGAGTTTGTGTCAGCAAAGGATGACAAGAACATAAATGTTGATCATTGATAAACTCAGACTCACCCAGTTTAGGATTAGGATTATATTAGGATCATATCTGAATGGTCAGGGTAGGTTTTAGGTTTTGTGAAACCACTCCTTGCTAGTTACTGTTAAATAAAGATTATATTTATTTTATTGTTTAAAAACAAGTATTTATGTTGGGTGAGGCAAAGAAAGACTCTTTATTTTGTTGTTTTAAGTTATTGTTTAAAGTGTAATTATGTAATTTAAGTTACTGTTAAAATAAAGTGAGTTTTGGCAAAACCAGTTTTCATTTTTATGTTGCGGGGGGGGGGGGGGGGGGTCGGGTGCCTAGGCAGCTGCCCATAGTAACTAAAAAAGTAACTAGTAATCTAACTTAGTTACTTTTAAAATCAAGTAATCAGTAAAGTAACTAGATTACTTTTTAAAGGAGTAATCAGTAATCAGAATACTTTTTCAAAGTAACTGTGGCAACACTGGTAGACAGGCATACCCATGCACACACAATTGTAGCCAGTGGTATTTCAGAATTATTTGGGATTTTTCAGACATAATACTGTATTTCGACAGTGACAGTGAAAACAGTGTACATTCCGTTCGTGTTTTGTGATTCAGCATTTGCAGACATTTTTGAGAGATGTATTTCATAGCTATTGGCAAAAACAATTAGTTTGGTTCTTTCATTTCTATTCTTGTTCATCACCTGTATTTTCTTTACAGCTTTGATTATAATTAGATAAATGTGAAATTCAATTGAGAATATAAATTCAAAATAATAAACAGCAATGAAAACATTGTTTCATTAACATTTTTCCTAGATAAGTATGATTTATGACACCCAGGTCTTTATTATAGTGGATTTTGCATTTTCAAAGTTAGGGGCATCATGTGCGTAAAAACGCTTCTACTCATCATGCTGTCGTTCGGCCCCACCTATTCTTAGGGGTCTGACACGTTGTGGGTTGTTACTAAGCATCCTCTGCTCCAGCCTCTCCAAAGGGCAGCCCCCTAGATCCACTAGAACAAAAGATATGCACTTTTGAATGTGTACACAGTAGCTATTGTGCATTATTGGGTACAGTACCTGTTTGTGCCCACAGGAGGCGCCCTTTAATATTATGGGCTATTTTGGGGCTTTCTTGCGCCCTGAGTATACCCCCTTGTATGGGTCACCCTTGGGACTAGGAGCACCATGTCAAGACAAGTGCTTTTAAAACCCCAATGATGTCCCGGGTCAACTGGACCCGAACACTACGAAAGGGTCCAAAAAGTGAACATCACACAAGGGTTAAAGAGCCCAGTTGATTCACTGCTGCAACCAGGTGCCTCCTCCCTCTCTCCTACTGCATCATTTAAGTTGAATGTGTGTTTCTGTTTAATATGTAGCCTAATGTTTGAGTGTAGAATATATATATATATATATATATATATATATATATACACACACATATATATACACACACATATATATATACAGTACAGGCCAAAAGTTTGGACACACCTTCTCATTCAATGTGTTTCCTTTATTTTCATGACTATTTACATTGTAGATTCTCACTGAAGGCATCAAAACTATGAATGAACACATGTGGAATGATGTACTTAACAAAAGTGTGAAATAACTCTAAATATGTCTTATATTTTAGATTCCTCAAAGTAGCCACCCTTTGCTTTTTTGTTGTTAATAAAATAATTATTTTTTGTTGTTAATAAAATATATAATAATAATATTATATATATATATATAATAACATATTATTATTAACACATATTATATTAAATATTATTATTATATATTTTATTAACAACAACAAAACTTTATTGTTAAATACATAATTCTTATGTGTTCATTCATAGTTTTGATGCCTTCAGTGAGAATCTACAATGTACCAAATAGTCATGAAAATAAAGGAAACGCATTGAATGAGAAGGTGTGTCCAAACTTTTGGCCTCTACTGTATATATACCAGTTTTGACATCTTGAATGTTGTTGGGTTTTACACAGTAAAAGTGGTGTTTTTACAGAATTCGAGGAAAAAGCTTTTTATTTTTATGTTTTGTGTTGATCCGAAAAATGATCCGATCCGTGACTCAAAAACCGTGACACGATCCGATCCGTGAGTTAGGTGATCCGTTACACCCCTAATAGTTAGTGTGTTGAATGGCATTTAGAGCAGCGAAATGTGAGTGGGCAATATTCAAGTAGGAACAGGGGAAATGATGTTCCCGTAGCTCAGTGGAGCTGACACCGTATTGTAAGACAGTAGTTGTGGAAAGAGACCAGGCTTGAACCCAATTCTTACCCTTGCATTCAGCCCCATGATGAGTTGGACTCGGTCTCTGTGGCTCATCAGATCAGGGACTATCTCCAACACTGTAGTGACAAACTCCTCCAGTAACCCGTATTCCTTTATGACTCTCTTCTGAACAACTTGCCATAGAGCAGCAGACACCAGCCGCAATGGTGGAACAAACAGGCTTAGAGACGCCAAAGGAAGAGAGGGACCTGGAGAAAACACAGATTCATTTAGCTTGAGAGCCAACACTCCACTGCAACGAGACATCTGAATAAATGGTCCTATCCACTAATAATGACACAGGAATGACATTCAATAAAATCAGGATTTTATTATTTATTTTTTTACTTTTAAAACATGATTTGAGTTTGCACACCAATTGTTTAGAAGGTTCCCAGTGACAAAACAACTTAAACAAAGTAGTAGGTGCTCATTGCTTAGTTTATGCTGAGGTAGTAGGTATCTCAATCTATTCACATGTGAACATGGAGGCTATTTGCTCAATTGTTTACACTTGGCTCACTCTTTCAAGAACTGCTAGCTACAATTGTGGTCCAAAGAGGTGTATCATCAGAGATGTTCTATATGATGATCATGGCTAATTTGTTAGGAGCTTGGGTATTCCTTGTGTGGCCAAGGGACATGTAAAACCCTACCCTACAAGGGACATCAGTGTTTCCCCTAGGTTTGCTGCCTTGGGGGGGTGGCATGGACCGTGGCATGGACCCCCCCCCCCCCCCCCCCCAGGGGGTAAGACTCTGCCTCATACCAGCGTCATGTCCAGGGGTGTACTTGTACATTAAGCCGCCTCACGCTACGGAAACAGGAGATAGGATCCTGCCCTATGGGCCATTAGGCTCCAGAACCATCGGTTCTCAAGGCTACTTACTTATGTGGTCTTGACTACCTGTCCACTTTCTCACCTGGTTCTTGCTCTCTCTCTCTCTCTGGTGTGCCGAGCCGACACCATCCTGCTCTCTCTCCTTCTCTCCCTCCCTATCCTCCTCTCTCCCTTTTGCTGTCAACCAAAAGGTAAACAAAACAGCCAGAGTATTTATAATCCAATATCCATATCAATTTATAACATAATTATAATTGAATATTGGATTGCTGTGGGCAATCCAGTCAGATAATGTCATTTTGACTTTACTCTCTCACCTGAAAAAAACGTGTATGTCCAACTATAAAAAACGGACATTTCCAATGCTTCAATCAACTGTCCATGTACTGTAAATATGCCATTATGGTATTACCATGAAGCCCAACTCTAGCAGAATAAGAAAGATAGTATATCTACTTTAAGTAAAATAATAAAGTGCCTCCAGTTAGCTCTTTAGCTGGCAAGTGTGCAAGGAGACTAGCTCATCTCATCACCTCTGAGCTAGCTAGCTTGCTAGTTCTTTGACACTATTTACACTATGGAACTATAGTCAGTCACTGTCTAGTCACGATAATAACGACCAATTTTAACCAACTTTCTCTGTCAGAACACTCAGCAATTATATTTGCTAACGTTTCAACTTGCTTACTTTCAATCTGCAGACACCACAGCCGGCAAAACGTCTCGCGTCACGCGCGCACACTAGCGCAAAATCCTGTATTATTCTCCAGCGCTGGCACAGCGCGAAGTGTGGAGATAGGTCTGGCTATGCGAGACTACGGCGGACTAACGTTACCAACGAGCCTATGGGCTTGCCACTCGCCAGATTCGGGTTCGGTGCGTTTAAAAAACGTGCATATTTTAGCCTGCTTGTCAGATGTTTGGTGTCTCCGTCAGTAATAATTCCTCTTTCTTGGGGGGGCGGGGGGTTCCGTTGGGAGGGCGGCCCGCCCCCCAAAGGCAATGGTAGGGGAAACACTGGACATGTAAAACCCTCCACCAAAACAAGGGACATGTAAAACCCTACACCAAAACAAGGGACATGTAAAACCCTACACCAAAACAAGGGGCCATGATGCCATGTAGCTACGCAAGCTAACTAGCAACACATCTCTGCTCTAGCTAGCTAGCGTAGCTCGTTAGGTAAGAAAGCTGATTCAAAGCCAAAGTCAAAACCATTTACCAGCGTCCATTAAATGTTTTAGCATGTTGTCTTCCCAGCCTGCTGTCCCGTGTGATCTAATGTATTCTAAATTAACGTATTAAAAACCGAAGCTACTACAACGGTTGTAATGTCCGTGTGCAAATAACTTGTGTTTGCAGAAGATTCTTCTTCGTTTAGGTTTAACGGCAGGCTTGCATCCTTGATGTTGCATTACTGCCACCTTCTGGAGTTAGCTAACTCTTACAGGTAACTCCTACGGTGTCCGGGAAGTGTCCCTCAGTATTCATTGTCCTCTGACCAATCCCACAGCACAGAGCAGTACCCCAAAAGAAGGAAGCCTGCTTGTGCTTATGCTCTTTATTATGTGGAAGGTCTTTAATCGAAGCAAAGAATTTCACAATACACACGAGATCTGGGGGTCGTTCCACTAAAGTGGATTAGTATATCGGCGATTGAAATAAATCAGGCGATCAGGCAACTCAGGATTGGAATTCAAGCCTCAGGTGATTCCTCAAACAAGGATCAGGCTTGTGTTATGAGTGTTCACAGAACACCGGCTTACAAATCCTCGATATGGGCGCGTGCACGCCGACATAAAGAGCCCCGAAGAGTCGATCTGTCGAAATGAAGATACTCCACTCTGCAGGGGTTCTACATTTGCGCAGCATTCCGAATTATTGATCTTTATGAAGACGGAAAAATAAGATGTAAAATAGTGCAATACTGCCGCAATTAACAAGGCGAGGGAAATGGTTTGGCAAGAAATTGCTGACCGATTAAATGCGTAGGTCATACTAGCCCCAGTTATATGTTCATATTTTAATAAATTAATATTTACCACTGTGGTGATATCAGCAGCAGGCTACAAGCCATCATATCGTCACAATGGCCTAGTGGTATCGACCGCTGCCATAGTTTTTATTCGTCATTTTAAATCGGTGGTTCGAATCCCTCTTCAGACACACTTTTTACTGCATTTCGTTGTCTGAATCTAATCTAAAATCTCATCTAAAAAAGTATGTAGGCTATAAAATTATGGTGCAGGCTAATTTACAAGAACTGACACGATTACAATGGTGTTTGAAGCCTTTGCATGAAGGTTTCGGTTAAATGTAAAAAAATTAATAAAAAAAAATCACTAAAATCAAGTCTCGAACTCGCAACCTTCGGAACTCTAGCTGGTTGCCTTAACCACTTGGCGCCAGGTAGACCGCTGGGACAAAAGCAATGCAAGTTGATACACATACCTATTTTATTTTATTTTTTACACTTTTTAATTTATTTATCTATCGATCTATCTATCACACTTTCAAAATATCAGGTTATCTATCTATCGATCGATCACACTTTCAAATTATCTATCTATCACACAGTCAAACTATCTATATATCTATCTCGTGTGAAGTGGGAACTAATATTTCCTAAAAGACACTTGAGGAACTGTCGTTCGGGATGTAGTTTCCACCTGTGAGCCTTTTTTGACGCACGCATGACCTTAGCCAGCCTGTAAGTCTGCTCGGGACCAGAATTACTCAGAAGGATATGTTGCATAGCAACCAAGCAGCGAATTATTTGAGCCACATTGATGGAACCGACAGCAAGCTTATTTAAACCTGAATCAGAGTTAATCTCGCTTAGTGGAACGGCCCCCAGCTTGGACTGTTGACAGGTGTACAGGTGAGTGTGCGTTGCTGACATAAACAGGGTCAGATCTTTAACACTCAACTGAAATCCAGCACATCCATCTACAGTTGTGAGCCAGTGATGTTATAAATCAATTCTGCATTCAAAAACACACACTGTAGCTTGGAGAGGTGCAGGCTGGCGGGTGAAACTAAAGAGATAGAAAGAGAGCTGCACACACTTGCTCTGATGCTTATTATTTATTTATTTCAACAATTTATAGAAATGTATATTATAAATCAAATCTGCCCCACACGATAACTGACAGTCAAGAAAATGCCCATCCCAGACAAGACAAAAAAACTCAACATGAACATTTGTTCTGATGAGTTTTAAAACAAGATTTAGATGCAAATGCCTTTCCACAAACACACTTAAAAGCCTTCTCCTTTGTGTGGACGATCATATGATTTTTTAATCTGAGGTTAGTGGTACAGCGTGCATGACACAAAGTGCATGCATATAGCCGCTCTCCTGTATGTGTGTTCTGATGTAGTTTCAGACTACCCTTGGAGGTAAAACGTTTGTCACATTGTGCACAGTGGTATGGTCGTTCTCCTGTGTGAACTCGCATGTGTATTTTCAAACAACTTGAGCTTCCGTAATCCTTACCACATGTGTCACACAGATACTGCTTCCTTGTATGTTGATATATATGGCTGCATAATTGACTTTTCTTGGCAAACATTTTGCCACAATATTGACAAGAGAACCCCTTTGTATTGTGACATGCCATGTGTGTTTCTAGCCTCGATTCACTCTTGTAACGATTGTCACAATGGGGGCAAGAGAAGAGTGGAGTGTCCTTAGACACGTCTTTTTCATAAATGGTATTACAGCGCGTTGGGCCACAACCTCGTTTACTGGCCTGGTGATTTATCAATTCTTTCTTACAAGCAAAGTACCCTGAACATTGAGTGCAGCTGAGGGCTCCCTCTTGTCCGTGACGTCTCATATGATAATTCAAATGCTTATTCCTTCTGAATGTCTTGTGGCAGATAGGACATTGTCCGGTCCATGTAGGTAGAACCACATCAGCTAGCGTTGACTGTGTTCCGGGACTATTGGAGGTTGTTGGAATCTGAGGTGAGGTACTGTGAGGCTGGGGAATATCGGTCTCCCTTGCGGCCAGAGACGTCTTGCCGTCTTCAGGATCATCCTCTCTATGAAGGTTTGGACTGACCCCCTCCCTCAAATCATAGTGTTGTCTCTGAAAGTCAATTTCCTCACACTCATTTGGCTGGGGTTGTTGCAAATCATCTGAGAACTTCATGTCAGTGTCGCAGGACTGCAGGATCTCCATTTCATTTTCCCCAGCAGCCAATGACAGGTCTGGCTGCTGTCTTTCAATATTCACCTCATCAGAGGTGGTATTCTGGTTCTGCATAGACTGGGATGTTTTTTTTCTGCACACAGGACACTTTTCGGAGTATGGAATGTTTTTTTTCAAACACCGCAAGTAAAGAGGAGCATCATGTTTGAGTAAAATATGCGCTCTCATTTTAGATGAACGTTCAAATGTTTCATTACACAAAAGGCATGTTAAGTAACGATCTACTTTGGGAAGAGATACATTTAAGATTGTTGGTTTCGGGGGTGCAGTGCTGGAGGAATTTAGTGTCTCTGTCCCATTTTCCACTGACACTAAGAGACTGCTGGCCTCTGGATGAGGGTACCTTGGAAGCTGCTGTTGATTCACCTCATCATTGTCATGTGGTTCAGGGAGAAAGGTCTCACCACACTCACCGCAAGAGAAAATAATGTTTGCCTGTAAACACACGTCTTTATGTTTCAGAAAAACATATTTGTTCTTGAAACCTT
The DNA here is from genome assembly GCF_963989245.1 of Nansenia antarctica. Classification (NCBI taxonomy): domain Eukaryota; kingdom Metazoa; phylum Chordata; class Actinopteri; order Argentiniformes; family Microstomatidae; genus Nansenia; species Nansenia antarctica. The sequence goes on along the minus strand of NC_137689.1, from coordinate 66,558,368 downwards.
CTCCACAATCTAGGCAATGGTAAGGGAGCTCACCATGTTGGGATTTCATGTGACGTCTCATGTAACCTGGAGTACAGAAAGTCTTCGAACAGACACAGCATTTGGATTGTGGTTTGTAAGAACGTTTGTAAGAACGTTTTTCAGTAGGAAAATCATTGGAACTGGCCTCAGATATTTCTGTCCAATCCTCCACAGATGTTATAGACATATTATCCTCTTCCGTTTGAGCCTTCATTGAACTCTGGTTATGGACTGCCTCCTCACACTCATTCTGCTGGTGTTTCTCTAGGTCCTCATTATGATCAAAGCCTTCTCCACACTGGGTGCACTGGTAAAAGCCCTGCTCAATGTGAGATCTCATGTGTATTGTAAAATCCTTTGCTTTGATGAAAGACTTTCCACATAAGGAGCATATTTTGGCACGTTTGCTTCTTTTGAGGGATTGCTCTGTGCTGTGGGATTGGTCAGATAGCAATGAATACTGAGGTACACTGTCAGGGGGTTCTCCTCTGATCTGCCCCATGGCCATAAGATCGCTATGCTCTACAGGGTGAACCGTCTCAATGTGGCGGTGCAGCTTCATCTCCTCCGTATGAGAGAATGGGCAGTGAGAGCAGACATGGCGTGCACAAGGAGCTCCACCTGGTGGTAAAGATGAAAAGAGATGAAGATCAAAATACTGACAGCCAGGGAGAACAAGTATGGATCACATGGTGAGCGATACACTGGTTAGCTGAAACGCATGAATTGTTTTGATCCAAGTCCATGCACCTCAACTGTATATGTCAAATTATTATGTCAAACCTAGGAACTGTCACAATGCAAATTAAAGAGGTAGTCAAATGTAATTTCTCTGATTAACTACATTACAACTAATACATACAACCCCAGTGTGGGTACTAGAACCAATGGTGGTAGATTTAGAGTTACTTCAAGTTTAGGCAAGGAAGGAAAGTGTATAGGTACACACAAAGTAAGTAAAGTGTTTACAGACAGATCAAAAGATCCAATAACAGACAACACTGGTTCTGCAAACTTCTTAAGTGTATATACAGTATACGGTTGAGTTGTACGTTGTGTAATGTGGGTAATTTCTTAACATACCATTTTGTGATGTGACCTGTTTTGGGCGTCCCACTTTCTTAGCCTGCAGCCTCTTTCTTCTTAAACTCAATTTTAGAGAGGCCTCCTGCACCGGCAACTTCATATCAGTGATGGCAATTCTGTGGAGCAGCACTGTGGGCTGATGAAGAAGACAGTATGTAGACAGAGTAGAAATGTCAGGGACATCCTGTTGGCTGCTGTCCGGTTCTGTTCTGATTTCCAGACCATTGTCAGTTTTATGGTTGTCTAAAGGTTCGTTCGTGATTTGAACGTTTCTCTGAGTAGTTTCTTCATCAATACATGCTCCCTCTTCAAAGACAAGTTCAACCTCAACACTTTTATCCAAATTCATCCACAGCTTGTTCTCCATGTGGTTGGACTCAAACAAAGATGGCATTTCTGACTCATTGTCAGATGAGACAGGGCTTAGAACGTTCATAAATCCCTGCATTGGTTCTGTTTGGCTCTGCGGGTCAGCTGAGTTTTCAACTGTCTCTATTGGAGAGAGAGACAGCGAGCGAAGGATATATTCATCTACAGAGGATGAAGCTGAGGACAGGAGAGGAAAAGTTAATTTCAACTTTTTTATTTTATTTATGGGACTCATTCATATTTGTCCATGTCATAATTATGTTTCAATAGATAACATTCTTTATCAAAGTCATCCATAACCTACCATTGATGTCCAAACCTCCATATCCGTTGTTATGGTGTTGGAGAAGGGTCTTCAGACACTCGGGCTGATACACAGACTTCACATACTCCTCGAGGACAGGGGGGAACTGTATCAACCACGATGCAGTCTAACAGAGACAAAATTGTTTGAAAAGGCATTGTCTCTTTGACTATGAGACAGTAAGATTACTATCTATAATATGATTTATTATTCAAACAATTTTTTGAGATGATTAAAAAATTGATTACAGTTTACCTGTTCAAAGGTTGGTGTTGGAAGAAGCTTCTCCAACCTGGAGAGGAACTCCCACACCAGACTCTGTAGTGCTGAGTCATACTTGAGGCCAAATTCCTCTGGAAAGACTTTCTAGGAAGGTACATTTGTAAATAAGTAATGTTGAAAGTGAAATATCAGGTTTGAAAGCATCGCACTGAATGAAATCAACACAGAACACTGACCTGGAAGAAGTGTTCCTTCTCAACTGGGTCTTCCAGTAAGGTTGGAATCAGCTTACAGAAGTTTAATACTGATGCCTCCACCTCTGCATCACACGTCTATAACAAATATGTTTAACACCGTCAATAAATGGAGCTAGATTATAATAAGACAGGTTTTAACACCAGCCAAGTCACAGTACTTGAGTAACACTCACCTCCGTCTCCTCCCTATGAGAGGTGATCATCCTGTTCAGGTGTAGCTGGATGGTCTGAGGGTCGACAGGATGATCAGAACGACACAACTCCAGAACCAGCTGATGGAATAGAAAAGTTCAATTGACTTATAATTCTACCAAATTAGGCAAAAGCCAGTATCTATTTGTCACTGATTGAGCAAAAAATCATATGAGTTTAGTAACAGGAAGCTTAGACTATCTGTGCTGGCTTTCCCCATGTCTTGCTGGCCAAGATATCTGTATAGTTAGTAGGGGTGTAACGGATCACGGATAATCCGTAATCCGTACGGATCGCCCCCCACGGTTCGGCACGCATGTGTACCGCGGATCAATTGCAAAATGTAACCAAGTAATAATATTACTTAATATTAGTTAATATCCCTTGTAAATCACAATGTAGAGTTGCCATGAAAAGATAGACGCGACAGTTGCGTGCTTTGTTTTACTCTAAAGCGCAATGATAGGTTGATAATGGAAAATAAAATCCAGAACAACAAGGCTGCGTTCGTAAATTCGCTCTGGAATCTGATCAGCATTCATGGAACGCCTCGTCCAATCAAATTACTTGGTCCCTCTATGACGTCGGACCCAGTGTGCTCTCCGGCGCTCTCAGAGCAAATTTACGAACGCAGCCCAAGTGTATCATGGCGAGTGCTGCTAATGTTGGCGACAGAGAAGAACTCGAAATGCCTCCCTCGTCATTTAAATCCCATGTATGGGAGCACTTTGGCTTCTCTGTCAATTATAACAATGACGGACAGTGTCATTGGAAGTGTGGTCGATTAAAAAGTTACGGTGTTTAAGCGTTGTGCAACGAGAAAGTCGTACGAGCATGGCCACACATTTGCCGCGACATCACCCTGGTGTGTTGACGGGAGGCACGAAAAAGGCAGCTTGACAACTTCTGATAATGTAGCCAATTTTTTCATACCATGTTTAAAGTAAGGTTTCACTTTATTATTTAGTTAAAAGTGGCATAAAACATGTTTATTTGTCTGCTTTAAAGAGCCCAGTGATTCACTGCTGCAACCGGGTGCCTCCTCCCTCTCTCCTACTGCATCATTTAAGTTGAATGTGTGTTTCTGTTTAATATGTAGCCTAATGTTTGAGTGTAGAATATGTTACGTATATATATCTATATATATATATACACACACATATATATACAGTACAGGACAAAAGTTTGGACACACCTTCTCATTCAATGTGTTTCCTTTATTTTCATGACTATTTACATGTAGATTCTCACTGAAGGCATCAAAACTATGAATGAACACATGTGGAATGATGTACTTAACAAAAGTGTGAAATAACTCTAAATATGTCTTATATTTTAGATTCCTCAAAGTAGCCACCCTTTGCTTTTTTGTTGTTAATAAAATATATTATAATAATATTAAATATATATATATAATAACATATTATTATTAACACATATTATATTAAATATTATTATTATATATTTTATTAACAACAAAAAAGCAAAGGGTGGCTGCTTTGAGGAATCTAAAATATAAGACATATTTGGAGTTATTTCACACTTTATTGTTAAATACATAATTCTTATGTGTTCATTCATAGTTTTGATGCCTTCAGTGAGAATCTACAATGTACCAAATAGTCATGAAAATAAAGGAAACGCATTGAATGAGAAGGTGTGTCCAAACTTTTGGTCTCTACTGTATACCAGTTTTGACATCTTGAATGTTGTTGGGTTTTACACAGTAAAAGTGGTGTTTTTACAGAATTCGAGGAAAAAGCCTTTTATTTTTATGTTTTGTGTTGATCCGAAAAATGATCCGATCCGTGACTCAAAAACCGTGACACGATCCGATCCGTGAGTTAGGTGATCCGTTACACCCCTAATAGTTAGTGTGTTGAATGGCATTTAGAGCAGCGAAATGTGAGTGGGCAATATTCAAGTAGGAACAGGGGAAATAATGTTCCCGTAGCTCAGTGGAGCTGACACCGTATTGTAAGACAGTAGTTGTGGAAAGAGACCAGGCTTGAACCCAATTCTTACCCTTGCATTCAGCCCCATGATGAGTTGGACTCGGTCTCTGTGGCTCATCAGATCAGGGACTATCTCCAACACTGTAGTGACAAACTCCTCCAGTAACCCGTATTCCTTTATGACTCTCTTCTGAACAACTTGCCATAGAGCAGCAGACACCAGCCGCAATGGTGGAACAAACAGGCTTAGAGACGCCAAAGGAAGAGAGGGACCTGGAGAAAACACAGATTCGTTTAGCTTGAGAGCCAACACTCCACTGCAACGAGACATCTGAATAAATGGTCCTATCCACTAATAATGACACAGGAATGACATTCAATAAAATCAGGATTTTATTACTTTTTTTTAACTTTTAAAACATGATTTGAGTTTGCACACCAATTGTTTAGAAGGTTCCCAGTGACAAAACAACTTAAACAATGTAGTAGGTGCTCATTGCTTAGTTTATGCTGAGGTAGTAGGTATCTCAATCTATTCACATGTGAACATGGAGGCTATTTGATCAATTGTTTACACTTGGCTCACTCTTTCAAGAACTGCTAGCTACAATTGTGGTCCAAAGAGGTGTATCATCAGAGATGTTCTATATCAGGGGTCCCCAAACTACGGCCCGCGGGCCGAACACGGCCCGCCCCCACACTTGGGCCGGCCCTTTGAACAACGTCGCCCCCACACACTCTCAACAATGCCAGAAACATATTTTGGAAATTAAACTTAAATATATGTTTTAATCATATCATATCTGTATTTGATATTAAAGGTTGGCTTTCAAATAAAAATTTCCCTTAGTTATAAACTATTTTCATTAATAACATTATTAGTTAGTTTCAACCGCCCACAGAATGCGGTACATTCAACGTAACGTTCCATAGTGAACATCACGGATCTGTAGCAGGTGCACGCGAGCTAGAACGAACATTCAGAGAGATGAAAAATGGCCAAACGTTTGGTAAAGAGAAAAGTTGATTCAGAATGCAGGGTTTTTAACCAACAGTGCACAAGTGATTATTATTGTTAAATGCAAAGAAGTTTGTCAATAAATGTATGAATGTGATCGCGGAGGAGGTGTGTCCCGCGGTGAGTCTGTCCGCAAGTAGGCACCAGATGAATTGAAACAATGGGGGATTAGATAATGTAGATGCCCAGCTGCAGGAGAAAACGAAATAATTTTACCGATATGTTCATGATCTGTGTCAAGCAGGGTTTTTCCTGCATTGAGAATTATGAGAAGCCGCCTCCGTCATATTCCTAGCCGCCTCCAGCTCTCGACAAAACTCTGACGGTCGTATTTTCTACAAGCGCTGCACTCGGTGGATTTCTGTAATTTCTAACTGCAATTGCGGCATTGCGCCGACGTGATGGTGGGGGCGCTGTTTCGCAAATAAGTTAGCTTTCGTGTTGATTTATAGTTGATGTTGACTGCTCAAGGAGAATACATATTTGAAAGTACAGAATGCCTGAGAGCCTTATATTGCATTATATTACATTACATTTTGAATGGTCATCTGGTGCCTGAATATTGTGTTTTCCTTTACATAAATAATGACATTTCCACCATAAATTGATGCAGAAAGGGCACAAATTGGTGCATCTAAATTCACCAGAATGCAAGAAATTAAGTGTTTGATGCTCGTTTAAGGACCCCCAGACAGCCCTGCTTCATGGGTTCCCCCGTGTATGATGAGGGTCCTCCCTCATGTATCAGACTGTAAAACTGATTATATTTCATTGACATATCACTATAGGTATAAATTCCATCCAAATTCAACTGTTTAGACTTTGTTTGCATCCACCAGTGCTCTCCTGCTCGCAATTGCTTTGCGCAACCACCTCCATTTCACACCGTTCCACTCCGTTCCATATTATTTTATGTTAGAGACCGACCCAGGCCCCCCATCACAGAAAGGAAACATGATGTGGCCCTCACAGAAAAAAGTTTGGGGACCCCTGTTCTATATGATGATCATGGCTAATTTGTTAGGAGCTTGGGTATTCCTTGTGTGGCCATGGGACATGTAAAACCCTACACCAAAACAAGGGACATGTAAAACCCTACCCTACAAGGGACATGTAAAACCCTCCACCAAAACAAGGGACATGTAAAACCCTCCACCAAAACAAGGGACATGTAAAACCCTCCACCAAAACAAGGGACATGTAAAACCCTACACCAAAACAAGGGACATGTAAAACCCTACACCAAAACAAGGGACATGTAAAACCCTACCCTACAAGGGACATGTAAAACCCTACACCAAAACAAGGGACATGTAAAACCCTACACCAAAACAAGGGACATGTAAAACCCTCCACCAAAACAAGGGACATGTAAAACCCTCCACCAAAACAAGGGACATGTAAAACCCTACACCAAAACAAAGGGCCATGATGCCATGTAGCTACGCAAGCTAACTAGCAACACATCTCTGGTCTAGCTAGTAGCTAGCGTAGCTCGTTAGGTAAGAAAACTGATTCAAAGCCAAAGTCAAAACCATTTACCAGCGTCCATTAAATGTTTCAGCATGTTGTCTTCCCAGCCTGCTGTCCCGTGTGATCTAATGTATTCAAAATGAACGTATTAAAAACCGAAGCTACTACAACGGTTGTAATGTCCGTGTGCAAATAACTTGTGTTTGCAGAAGATTCTTCTTCGTTTAGGTTTAACGGCAGGCTTGCATCCTTGATGTTGCATTACTGCCACCTTCTGGAGTTAGCTAACTCTTACAGGTAACTCCTACGGTGTCCGGGAAGTGTACCTCAGTATTCATTGTCCTCTGACCAATCCCACAGCACAGAGCAGTACCATAATATGGAAGCATATAGCTGACTCAATTCAAATGCTAATGCAATATGAGATTGCAATTGCATGTTCCACTTTTGCATGCATTCTTTCAGACAATATTCAAATTCAAATGCAATTCTAATGATTTGCATTTTCATTTTCATGTACCCGATGTGCACATTCGCTGTCAATATTAAAATTATAATGCAAAGCCATTTGACATTTAATTTTCAAAGTCATGCGCTGCTTTGTAGCTGACAAAATTCAAAAGTTCATTCTAATGTGCAAATGACTATGCAATCCCAAAATAGCATGTTCTAGGAAACACATCCGCTTTAGAGCTGACAAAATTCAAACTCTCTATGCAATTCAAACGCATCCGGGTACTTTGCTCTCATGTCCACGCCCCTTTTTGGGTGATAGAAGTGGAGAAGTTTGACTGGCGGTCAATGGAAATTTCTGGTCTTTGCTACTTTAATCCGATAAAATAAGAAAACCGTAGTGCTTTTTAGATATTAGGAGCCCAAATCATCCGATGGCCAGTTAGGCAAACTATTATATAGTGTCGTTGCCGATCAATGATCGACGTTGTTATATAGAGAAAATTAATGAAATAGGGGTTGATTCATGAGAGCAGTCATACGTCATCTCCCTGTCATCAGGGATTTGTCGATCTTTGATTTGATTTGCCGTGTAAGTCCACAGATGAGAGTGTTACATTCGTTTTCTTAAGATAGGATAATGAATAAATCTGTTCAATTGGCATTTGCCTACTGTTAATCAGTAGCCTGTATGGTGTATATGAAGATGTTATAGCTAGCTAGCTACGATTTATCATGAAAATAATGAACAGCAAGCTAGATCCAAAACTAGGGCCGGTGGAGGAGGGCAAGTGTCACATTGGACAGACTACCAAAACAGAAAAATAAAGTATCTTAATGACAGCAAAAGTGATGGATGTCAGAAATAGCCTACATTACCTGGAGATTCAATAAGGTACTTTTATATGACAGGATATGGGTTAGGGTTATATGACACCTGTAGCGAGATAGATAGATAGAGCCAAAAGTAAAAAGTCGCTGAGAGACGCAACCAGGGTCTGGCTGGTAATTGTATGATGCGCCAAACAATCCGCTGAGATGAAAAGTACGTTTTAGAGCATTTATTGAATAGAACAAACAAACTTGGCGACGTACAAAAATAATCCATAAGCGATCAAAACCAGAAAAATAACAAACAATGCGTATAGAATATAGAATAGAATAGACTTTATTGTCCTTGTACAGTTGCCTATACAATGACATTGTAGTGGTTCTTCTGAAGGTGCAAAAACAGAAAAACATATTCACATATTCACAAACACACATAACGTATCACAAATATTACACAAATTAAAAAGCAAAAATGCTATAAAACAAGGTAAGAGACAATGATGTCCGTGGTGTCAAGTGCAAATAAAGACAACAATATTAAGAAAATAAAAACAACCATAAAAGCAAGCTAAAAGACATGAGGTCAGTGGTTCATCTGCGTCATATGCGTATAATGCGGTCAACAAAAATACATCGCTCCCCTCTCTCTCCACTACCGCCATGCAAGTTGCGCAGGTGCTTAAATTACCTCTGCAATATCACCCCCCATAACCATATGACTTCTCAATACGGTGATCAAGGCAATAAACAAACAAGTAAACTCACAATAAACCAGCCTGTTATACTAAATACCCCCTAAATCATATTCATGCCTCCTACGATCATTGATCGGCAACGACACTATATAATAGTTTGCCTAACTGGCCATCGGATTTGGGCTCCTAATATCTAAAAAGCACTACGGTTTTCTTATTTTATCGGATTAAAGTAGCAAAGACCAAAAATGTCCATTGACCGCCAGTCAAACTTCTCCACTTCTATCACCCAAAAAGGGGCGTGGACATGACAGAAGAGCAAAGTACCCGGATGCGTTTGAATTGCATAGAGAGTTTGAATTTTGTCAGCTCTAAAGCGGATGTGTTTCCTAGAACATGCTATTTTGGGATTGCATAGTCATTTGCACATTAGAATGAACTTTTGAATTTTGTCAGCTACAAAGCAGCGCATGACTTTGAAAATTAAATGTCAAATGGCTTTGCATTATAATTTTAATATTGACAGTGAATGTGCACATCGGGTACATGAAAATGAAAATGCAAATCATTAGAATTGCATTTGAATTTGAATATTGTCTGAAAGAATGCATGCAAAAGTGGAACATGCAATTGCAATCTCATATTGCATTAGCATTTGAATTGAGTCAGCTATATGCTTCCATGATATTATGGTACTGCTCTGTGCTGTGGGATTGGTCAGAGGACAATGAATACTGAGGTACACTTCCCGGACACCGTAGGAGTTACCTGTAAGAGTTAGCGAACTCCAGAAGGTGGCAGTAATGCAACATCAAGGATGCAAGCCTGCCGTTAAACCTAAAAGAAGAAGAATCTTCTGCAAACACAAGTTATTTGCACACGGACATTACAACCGTTGTAGTAGCTTCGGTTTTTAATACGTTCATTTTGAATACATTAGATCACACGGGACAGCAGGCTGGGAAGACAAAATGCTAAAACATTTAATGGACGCTGGTAAATGGTTTTGACTTTGGCTTTGAATCAGTTTTCTTACCTAATGAGCTACGCTAGCTAGCTAGACCAGAGATGTGTTGCTAGTTAGCTTGCGTAGCTACATGGCATCATGGCCCCTTGTTTTGGTGTAGGGTTTTACATGTCCCTTGTTTTGGTGTAGGGTTTTACATGTCCCTTGTTTTGGTGTAGGGTTTTACATGTCCCTTGGCCACACAAGGAATACCCAAGCTCCTAACAAATTAGCCATGATCATAATATAGAACATCTCTGATGATACACCTCTTTGGACCACAATTGTAGCTAGCAGTTCTTGAAAGAGTGAGCCAAGTGTAAACAATTGAGCAAATAGCCTCCATGTTCACATGTGAATAGATTGAGATACCTTCTACCTCAGCATAAACTAAGCAATGAGCACCTACTACATTGTTTAAGTTGTTTTGTCACTGGGAACCTTCTAAACAATTGGTGTGCAAACTCAAATCAGGGCTGCCAAGTTTCACCAAAAGTTTGGAGTGAGATTTGGAGGTGGAGCGACCCAAAACTGTGCACGTTTTGGCAGCGGCGGCCCCTCTCTTCCACCCAATTATTTGTGCTAGTTTCCTGCAATTTTACATGTTGTTCATAATAAACCAGCACAAGAAATGAAAATAATTAACATTTTATAAAACAACACAAAAACAATATATCGTATTTATGAGATCTTAATAAACAGCCTACAGACTCTAAAAGAAAATTGGGCCCCATCAACAGGACTCAGCCCCTTGGTCATCAGCAGAAAGACCCTTGGTCATCATCTTATATACAGTGCATTGCTCATAGATGGCTATCATGTTATACAGTACATACCAGGGTTTTTCCTGGGTCAGAATGAGGGCTTGGTGGTTGATGTTGTGCGCTCGCTGCGCGCACACATTTTTTTTGAGGGACCCCCAATTGTTGTATTTGTATTGTAAATTGTAATTATTATTAATGTACCATGTACCTGGTTATGTTACAGTAGAGAAACAAAAAACTGTTACCAAAACTGAGTATTTACTAGCTAATTGGCAAAAGATTGGCGTGGTGCAACCGAAATTAGAAAACAACTAGTTTGAAACTAGCTAGTAACTAACAACTAGAGGTTTAGTAACTACTAAATGCCTGCATTTAGTAATGACTTACGCCAAATTGGTGCAACCCAGTCCAGTAGGCTACCAGATACGATATTGTAATGTACTATGCACATATTTTGCTACCACGGTTGCCAGACGGAATTGACAATGTCCATCCCAACCGGTCTAAAAGCTGCCGAATCCACCCGTCCAGTGTGACCAAAAGTAGCCCAATCTGGCAACACTGCTTGCTACGTTATTGCAGCTCGCGTGAACACAGGTTCTTCCATCAGCGCTCGCCTGCCGCTTCGATTGCAGACTCAAGTTAACGCGCGTGCAGAAAGATGCCACGAAACTCATGTCCGGTAGCTTTCTTTCAAGGAATTTCAAAAATAAAAGTCCCGTAAAACAAATTGTTATTTCTCGCCGTGAGAAATAGAGATGCGGCGTGAGAGCGTGAGAACTGGTTGAAATGCGTGAGTCTCACGGCGATTGCGTGAGACTTGGCAGCTCTGCTCAAATCATGTTTTAAAAGTAAAAAAAATTATAATCCTGATTTTATTGAATGTCATTCCTGTGTCATTATTAGTGGATAGGACCATTTATTCAGATGTCTCGTTGCAGTGGAGTGTTGGCTCTCAAGCTAAATGAATCTGTGTTTTCTCCAGGTCCCTCTCTTCCTTTGGCGTCTCTAAGCCTGTTTGTTCCACCATTGCGGCTGGTGTCTGCTGCTCTATGGCAAGTTGTTCAGAAGAGAGTCATAAAGGAATACGGGTTACTGGAGGAGTTTGTCACTACAGTGTTGGAGATAGTCCCTGATCTGATGAGCCACAGAGACCGAGTCCAACTCATCATGGGGCTGAATGCAAGGGTAAGAATTGGGTTCAAGCCTGGTCTCTTTCCACAACTACTGTCTTACAATACGGTGTCAGCTCCACTGAGCTACGGGAACATTATTTCCCCTGTTCCTACTTGAATATTGCCCACTCACATTTCGCTGCTCTAAATGCCATTCAACACACTAACTATTAGGGGTGTAACGGATCACCTAACTCACGGATCGGATCGTGTCACGGTTTTTGAGTCACGGATCGGTTCATTTTTCGGATCAACACAAAACATAAAAATAAAAAGCTTTTTCCTCGAATTCTGTAAAAACACCACTTTTACTGTGTAAAACCCAACAACATTCAAGATGTCAAAACTGGTATATATATATGTGTGTGTATATATATATATATATATATATATATATATATATATATATATATATATATATATATATACTGTATATATACATAACATATTCTACACTCAAACATTAGGCTACATATTCAACAGAAACACACATTCAACTTAAATGATGCAGTAGGAGAGAGGGAGGAGGCACCTGGTTGCAGCAGTGAATCACTGGGCTCTTTAAAGCAGACAAATAAACGTGTTTTATGCCACTTTTAACTAAATAATAAAGTGAAACCTTACTTTAAACATGGTATGAAAAAATTGGCTACATTATCAGAAGTTGTCAAGCTGCCTTTTTCGTGCCTCCCGTCAACACACCAGGGTGATGTCGCGACAAATGTGTGGTCATGCTCGTACGACTTTGTCGTTGCACAACGCTTAAACACCGTAACTTTTTTATCGACCACACTTCCAATGACACTGTCCGTCATTGTTATAATTGACAGAGAAGCCAAAGTGCTCCCATACATGGGATTTAAATGACGAGGGAGGCATTTCGAGTTCTTCTCTGTCGCCAACATTAGCAGCACTCGCCATGATACACTTGGGCTGCGTTCGTAAATTTGCTCTGAGAGCGCCAGAGAGCACACTGGGTCCGACGTCATAGAGGGACCAAGTAATTTGATTGGACAGGAGGCGTTCCATGAATGCTGATCAGATTCCAGAGCGAATTTACGAACGCAGCCTTGTTGTTCTGGATTTTTTTTCCCATTATCAACCTATCATTGCGCTTTAGAGTAAAACAAAGCACGCAACTGTCGCGTCTATCTTTTCATGGCAACTCTACATTGTGATTTACAAGGGATATTAACTAATATTAAGTAATATTATTACTTGGTTACATTTTGCAATTGATCCGCGGTACACATGCGTGCCGAACCGTGGGGGGCGATCCGTACGGATTACGGATTATCCGTGATCCGTTACACCCCTACTAACTATACAGATATCTTGGCCAGCAAGACATGGGGAAAGCCAGCACAGATAGTCTAAGCTTCCTGTTACTAAACTCATATGATTTTTTGCTCAATCAGTGACTAATAGATACTGGCTTTTGCCTAATTTGGTAGAATTATAAGTCAATTGAACTTTTCTATTCCATCAGCTGGTTCTGGAGTTGTGTCGTTCTGATCATCCTGTCGACCCTCAGACCATCCAGCTACACCTGAACAGGATGATCACCTCTCATAGGGAGGAGACGGAGGTGAGTGTTACTCAAGTGCTGTGACTTGGCTGGTGTTAAAACCTGTCTTATTATAATCTAGCTCCATTTATTGACGGTGTTAAACATATTTGTTATAGACGTGTGATGCAGAGGTGGAGGCATCAGTATTAAACTTCTGTAAGCTGATTCCAACCTTACTGGAAGACCCAGTTGAGAAGGAACACTTCTTCCAGGTCAGTGTTCTGTGTTGATTTCATTCAGTGCGATGCTTTCAAACCTGATATTTCACTTTCAACATTACTTATTTACAAATGTACCTTCCTAGAAAGTCTTTCCAGAGGAATTTGGCCTCAAGTATGACTCAGCACTACAGAGTCTGGTGTGGGAGTTCCTCTCCAGGTTGGAGAAGCTTCTTCCAACACCAACCTTTGAACAGGTAAACTGTAATCATCTCAAAAAATTGTTTGAATAATAAATCATATTATAGATAGTAATCTTACTGTCTCATAGTCAAAGAGACAATGCCTTTTCAAACAATTTTGTCTCTGTTAGACTGCATCGTGGTTGATACAGTTCCCCCCTGTCCTCGAGGAGTATGTGAAGTCTGTGTATCAGCCCGAGTGTCTGAAGACCCTTCTCCAACACCATAACAACGGATATGGAGGTTTGGACATCAATGGTAGGTTATGGATGACTTTGATAAAGAATGTTATCTATTGAAACATAATTATGACATGGACAAATATGAATGAGTCCCATAAATAAAATAAAAAAGTTGAAATTAACTTTTCCTCTCCTGTCCTCAGCTTCATCCTCTGTAGATGAATATATCCTTCGCTCGCTGTCTCTCTCTCCAATAGAGACAGTTGAAAACTCAGCTGACCCGCAGAGCCAAACAGAACCAATGCAGGGATTTATGAACGTTCTAAGCCCTGTCTCATCTGACAATGAGTCAGAAATGCCATCTTTGTTTGAGTCCAACCACATGGAGAACAAGCTGTGGATGAATTTGGATAAAAGTGTTGAGGTTGAACTTGTCTTTGAAGAGGGAGCATGTATTGATGAAGAAACTACTCAGAGAAACGTTCAAATCACGAATGAACCTTTAGACAACCATAAAACTGACAATGGTCTGGAAATCAGAACAGAACCGGACAGCAGCCAACAGGATGTCCCTGACATTTCTACTCTGTCTACATACTGTCTTCTTCATCAGCCCACAGTGCTGCTCCACAGAATTGCCATCACTGATATGAAGTTGCCGGTGCAGGAGGCCTCTCTAAAATTGAGTTTAAGAAGAAAGAGGCTGCAGGCTAAGAAAGTGGGACGCCCAAAACAGGTCACATCACAAAATGGTATGTTAAGAAATTACCCACATTACACAACGTACAACTCAACCGTATATATACACTTAAGAAGTTTGCAGAACCAGTGTTGTCTGTTATTGGATCTTTTGATATGTCTGTAAACACTTGTACGTACTCTATGTATTTACTTTGTGTGTACCTATACACTTTCCTTCCTTGCCTAAACTTGAAGTAACTCTAAATCTACCACCATTGGTTCTAGTACCCACACTGGGGTTGTATGTATTAGTTGTAATGTAGTTAATCAGAGAAATTACATTTGACTACCTCTTTAATTTGCATTGTGACAGTTCCTAGGTTTGACATAATAATTTGACATATACAGTTGAGGTGCATGGACTTGGATCAAAACAATTCATGCGTTTCAGCTAACCAGTGTATCGCTCACCATGTGATCCATACTTGTTCTCCCTGGCTTTCAGTATTTTGATCTTCATCTCTTTTCATCTTTACCACCAGGTGGAGCTCCTTGTGCACGCCATGTCTGCTCTCACTGCCCATTCTCTCATACGGAGGAGATGAAGCTGCACCGCCACATTGAGAAGGTTCACCCAGTAGAGCATAGCGATCTTATGGCCATGGGGCAGATCAGAGGAGAACCCCCTGACAGTGTACCTCTGTATTCATTGCTATCTGACCAATCCCACAGCACAGAGCAATCCCTCAAAAGAAGCAAACGTGCCAAAATATGCTCCTTATGTGGAAAGTCTTTCATCAAAGCAAAGGATTTTACAATACACATGAGATCTCACATTGAGCAGGGCTTTTACCAGTGCACCCAGTGTGGAGAAGGCTTTGATCATAATGAGGACCTAGAGAAACACCAGCAGAATGAGTGTGAGGAGGCAGTCCATAACCAGAGTTCAATGAAGGCTCAAACGGAAGAGGATAATATGTCTATAACATCTGTGGAGGATTGGACAGAAATATCTGAGGCCAGTTCCAATAATTTTCCTACTGAAATACGTTCTTACAAACCACAATCCAAATGCTGTGTCTGTTCGAAGACTTTCTGTACTCCAGGTTACATGAGACGTCACCTGAAATCCCAACATGGTGAGCTCCCTTACCATTGCCTAGATTGTGGAGAAGGTTTCAAGAACAAATATGTTTTTCTGAAACATAAAGACGTGTGTTTACAGGCAAACATTATTTTCTCTTGCGGTGAGTGTGGTGAGACCTTTCTCCCTGAACCAAATGACAATGATGAGGTGAATCAACAGCAGCTTCCAAGGTACCCTCATCCAGAGGCCAGCAGTCTCTTAGTGTCAGTGGAAAATGGGACAGAGACACTAAATTCCTCCAGCACTGCACCCCCGAAACCAACAATCTTAAATGTATCTCTTCCCAAAGTAGATCGTTACTTAACATGCCTTTTGTGTAATGAAACATTTGAACGTTCATCTAAAATGAGAGAGCATATTATACTCAAACATGATGCTCCTCTTTACATGTTGTGTTTAAAAAAAAACATTCCATACTCCGGAAAGTGTCCTGTGTGCAGAAAAAAAACATCCCAGTCTATGCAGAACCAGAATACCACCTCTGAGGAGGTGAATATTGAAAGACAGCAGCCAGACCTGTCATTGGCTGCTGGGGAAAATGAAATGGAGATCCTGCAGTCCTGCGACACTGACATGAAGTTCTCAGATGATTTGCAACAACCCCAGCCAAATGAGTGTGAGGAAATTGACTTTCGGAGACAACACTATGATTTGAGGGAGGGGGTCAGTCCAAACCTTCATAGAGAGGATGATCCTGAAGACGGCAAGACGTCTCTGGCTGCAAGGGAGACCGATATTCCCCAGCCTCACAGTACCTCACCTCAGATTCCAACAACCTCCAATAGTCCCGGAACACAGTCAACGCTAGCTGATGTGGTTCTACCTACATGGACCGGAGAATGTCCTATCTGCCACAAGACATTCAGAAGGAATCAGCTTTTGAATTATCATATGAGACGTCACGGACAACAGGGAGCCCTCAGCTGCACTCAATGTTCAGGGTACTTTGCTTGTAAGAGAGAATTGATAAATCACCAGGCCAGTAAACGAGGTTGTGGCCCAACGCGCTGTAATACCATTTATGAAAAAGACGTGTCTAAGGACACTCCACTCTTCTCTTGCCCCCATTGTGACAATCGTTACAAGAGTGAATCGAGGCTAGAAACACACATGGCATGTCACAATACAAAGGGGTTCTCTTGTCAATATTGTGGCAAAATGTTTGCCAAGAAAAGTCAATTATCCAGCCATATATATCAACATACAAGGAAGCAGTATCTGTGTGACACATGTGGTAAGGATTACGGAAGCTCAAGTTGTTTGAAAATACACATGCGAGTTCACACAGGAGAACGACCTTACCACTGTGCACAATGTGACAAACGTTTTCCCTCTAAGGGTAGTCTGAAACTACATCAGAACACACATACAGGAGAGCGGCTATATGCATGCACTTTGTGTCATGCACGCTGTACCACTAACCTCAGATTAAAAAAGCATATGATCGTCCACACAAAGGAGAAGGCTTTTAAGTGTGTTTGTGGAAAGGCATTTACATCTAAATATTATTTTAAAACTCATCAGAACAAATGTTCATGTTGAGTTTTTTTTGTCTTGTCTGGGATGGGCATTTTCTTGACTGTCAGTTATCGTGTGGGGCAGATTTGATTTATAATATACATTTCTATAAATTGTTGAAATAAATAAATAATAA
>NC_137689.1:66433413-66535913 GCF_963989245.1 Nansenia antarctica | reverse complement strand
CGCAGCCTCTTCCGTTCGAATGCCTCATCGATGGCCTCCTCCCATGGGACCGTCAGTTCTACGATGAAGACACGCCGGCAGGACTTGGACCAGAGGACTAGGTCTGGGCGCAGGTTGGTCGCTGCAATTTCGGGTGGGAAGGTGAGCCTCTGGCTGAGGTCTACCCGCATTTCCCAATCCCGGGCTGCGTTCAGTGGGCCTGAGTCTGGAGGTGATGGCTTGGTCCGCTGTTTCTCCCCTTCCCGGATGAAGGTTGTTTTTCGTGGAAAGGTTGTCTGGGCATTTAGAGGCATGTCGTTGGTGGTTACCCTCTTGTGCTCAAGTTCGGCAGCCAAGCACTTTAGCACTTGGTTGTGGCGCCAGGTGTATCTTCCTTGAGTTAGACTGGTCTTGCAACCCACCAAGATGTGTTTGAGGGTTGCTGGGGCTGCACACTGGAGACAGGCTGGGTCCTCTCCATACCAGAGATGTAGGTTGGTAGGAGAGGGCAGGACATAATATGTGGCTCTGATGATGAAACTTAGCCTATTAGACTCCATGCTCCACAGCTCGTTCCACGTGATTTTCCTCCTCTCCACGCTCTCCCACTTCATCCAGCGGCCTTGCTGGGCTTGGGAGACTGCCTTGGCGCACCTGGCTGCTTCCTCCTGGTGGCGCACCTCCTCAACCACCATCTTCCGCCGTTCGGTTGGATTAGAAACTATCTTGATAATAGACACCAGTATGTACAAATAAACAATGATAAATCTGAACTGCTAAGGGTCACATGTGGGGTCCCACAAGGTTCAGTGCTGGGTCCAAAGCTGTTTATTTTATACATCAATGATATTTGCAATGTGTCCAAGTTGTTAAATTTTGTTTTGTTTGCAGATGACACAAACACCTATGATCTCAAATTTAAAGAATTGGTGGACTTCAAAATGGCACAAGTAATGTATAAAGTAAAAAATAAGATGCTTCCAGACTGTATCCAGAGACTATTTCAAGTTAGACAGAGTAATTATGAACTCAGAGGAATATGTATGTTTATGAAAACAAAGATTAGAACAAATGCAAAACAAAGATGTATAACAGTTAAAGGAGTTAATTTATGGAATACTTTTGAAAAGGAAATGAAAATGTGTAGTACATTAAAAGGATTTAAAAAAATATTTAAAAATAAGATGATTAACAAGTATAAAACAGAGGTTTAAATATAGTTTTTGTTTGGTATTTTTTTTGAACTTTTTGTTGACATGCGTAAGTGACATTTTTGTTTATAAAAGTTTCAATGTTTTGATTATGCATTCATGGGGGGACATACATGTAACAAGGGTAGGCGCAATAAGCCACGGCTTCAGCCTACACCTTTTTGGTCCTGATGTTATAAATTGTGACTATGCACATTTTCTTATATCTGTATTGTGAATTGTATAGGGGACCAAAATAAACATTCTCAATCAAAACAGTATAAATATGTACAGTTACACAACATTAGTGCAAAAAAAAAAACTGGGTTCGACAGTAACGACAGTCATTTTACTTGCCCGGACCTAGTAAAACATTTACCGGGTTTGTTTGCGCGAGCCCGAACCCCGAAGACGCTGCTAGATCCCGGGTATTTTTTTACAACAGACGGCGCAGGCGCGAGACGAGACTTATTGGTTGGCATTGCTGCCGATCTAAGGAAACCATGAAATGAGGTTTGTGGTTGGCTGTACGTTTAGGGAAAGCGCAAAAACGTATGTTTTGATTGACTGAGCTGTACATGCTGGGGGAGTTTTATATCGTCAATATTGTTGCCTTTCACAATATTCATATTGCGCATGCGAACATCGCGATGACGATACGATAACGATATATCATGCAGCCCTAGCCCCCGGGGTGCCGGAATAACGGTGTCGGGCTCGAGGAGCCAGTCAGCTAGTCTGCCTGGCGGTCTCGTCTGGGGCTGCCGGCCACGGGGTCGTGCGGCGGATCCTACGCAATAGGCAAGGGATAATTGGATGCTAGGTTGGGTTCAATTGGATACCAAATTGGGTGAAAAAGGGATAAAATCTGAAAAAAAATAAAAATAAATAAATAAAATAACTGACCGTGGAGAAAATGCTGGTACGTTTTTTTCATTTCATGAACGGAGAAAAAAGTATGAAGTTAGATATGGGACTTTAATCGTGAGGTTGTAGGTTCGTTTTGTGCACTTGTATCTTGAGATTTGCACTTGTAAAAGAAATATTTGCACTTGTATCTTGAAAGTTGCACTTGCAGATTTTATTTGAGAACTTGTATAATAAATATTTGCACTTGTATCTTGAAAGTTGCACTTGTAAAATAAACATTTGCACTTGCAGATTCGATTTGAGAACTTGTACAATAAATATTTGCAGTTGTATCTTGAAAATTGCACTGGCAGATTCGCGACTTTCGCTGCTCGAGTTAAGTCCCATTTCTTGCAGTCGGTATGGGACAAAACAAATCTGTGACTTGTAAAGCTGGATGTGAGAGCGCAGGGAAGGGCGGGCATGCAATGATTGATTGACCAATCACAATAGAGCATTTTCGAGCGGGCATTGAGTGATTGACTGCAGTGATTGACCAATCACAGAACATTTTCGATAGGATTTCAGCACGAAAATTAGTCCAGTGGTCTCATGCAATGATTGATTGACCAATGACAAGAGAGCATTTTCGAGCGGGCATTGAGTGATTGACTGCAGTGATTGACCAATCACAGAACATTTTCGAGAGAATTTCAGCACGAAAATTAAACGAATACAGTATTGTACTACAACAATTTACCAGGGGATTATGATCTTATGGTTATTCATTTAAATTGCATCTGAGTGAAGTCCAGTATAAAGTTAAGCAAATAATAATTTTAATAATTTTGCCATTTAGCAGACGCTTTTATCCAAAGCGACTTACAATTACGAATTACAGGGACATTCCCCCTGGAGTAACTGAGGGCTAAGTGCCTTACCCAAGGGCACACTAGTAGTGGTGTGGCTTCAGGCGGGATTTGAACTCACAACCTTCCGATGCCAAGTCCAACTCACTATCCACTAGACCACCACTACCCCCAAATGACAGTATCAACTGACTGTTTCTATAGCCTGCTGTACGTACTGTAGGCTACTGTATGTACTTCCCTGCTGAATATAATTTACGAGGTTTGACAAAACAAATACATAAATAAATACACCAAGAAAGAAAAGAAAGAAACTTTACACCACATAAATCTATGTGTGCAGTGTTATAGCAGAAAGCTTACTGAGCCGTTAATCATTGTATATTTAATATCGACATCTCTATTTTCATATAGCAAAAGTTCATTTTTATCAAACCTGCCATCCTGGGGATGTACAAACTGTGAGAAAACACAGAACAGGTGGGGTTTTTCAACTTACATACCATGGCACACCTCCAATAATTACACAGAATACATGAACAAAAACACTGTAATGTAATTCTGTATTTGAGAGGGATTATGAAAACTGTTACAGAGTGAAGACATATATAAATGCAGAATTTAATGATTATTTTGATTTTATTTGATGATGTGAAAATTAGATACTGCGTAAATAATGATTGTCTGAAGGTAGGCCATCGTCATATAGTCATGTACGTGGTGAAATCAAGATCAGTTATTGAAAACATTTTCATTACAGTATGAACGCCATGGAAACCGATTTGAAAAACTAGGCCCAACGAGATGAGGTAAATGCAAAATAGCTCAAATAAAAAGTAATTTTCACCCCCCCTTTTTTTTAAGAGTATGTCAAACTTCAATAAATATGAGCATTTTGTATAAGCACAGGTCACACTTCATTTAGATAGTCCTCTATAATCACAGTTGCTCAAACAAACGATCAAACTATCACATGCAACTCTTTAAGGGTAAGGAATAAGGTTAGGGTCAGGGCTCAGGTTAGGGCTAAGGTTAATGCATAGTGTGCTGAAATGTTGTTGACAGTTAGTTGAACATCTACTGAACATCTACAAATCTATTATGGACTATCATATATATTTGATATGGCTAATATGGATAAATGGCAGATAGATTTAGAAATAAAGGGTAAGTGAGGGATGGATAAACAAATTAACATGTCATTTATGTCATTAGGTCCAAGTATGAAGAATGCAAGCAAGAATATGCTATTTTCAGGTATGATATGCTGAACTACACACAAAAATGTGGAGAGTATACAAGTCCCACACCAAAACCCAATAAGAAATTGCTACACCCGTTTCTAACATAGGCCTATGTAGATCCACTTATGTCAATTAACTCAATGAGACATAAATAATAAATCAGGAAATGTGTGTGAGATTTTAAAAACGTTCATACCGGTAAATAGAACACCTGCGGGTTGCATGCGAAAGAGGAATACGGTAAACATCTATCAAAGTAACTCCAAGCCTTTTTAAATTAACTTGGAATGGAATGGAATGGAATGGACTTTATTTGTCATTGCTACAGTACAGGTACCAAACAACGAAATTTAGGAGGGGTGGCTCCCCTGGTGTTAGGAAAGGAAAAAGAAAATACATTTTAGAAAAAGCATAGATGCATAAAATCACAAGAAGGTAAGGAGCTGGTTTACATCAATAAAGGCTATGTACACAAACCACTGTACTATACTGCACAGATAGTCAACTAGGGTTGTCATATTGCACAAAGAGTATTTTTTCACATTATTTTAAAGTGTCACAGTTTGCACAGTATTTTTTCACATTATTTTAAAGTGTCACAGTTTGCAGGCTTGAAAATATACATGTTTGTGCCTCAGCACTAGCTGCCATACAATCCGTCCGGACTGTCCTGGGCCCAGAACTTAGGCCTTTTCTGTGTTCAGGGCCTTGACGGCCCTGTGGTAGAAGCAGTCCTTCAGTCTGTTTGTCTTAGCGGCCGGGGTCCTGTACCTCCTGTTCGAGGGCAGCTTGACAAAGTGTACGTGCCCAGGGTGGGTCGGGTCCTTGGAGATCTTGGAGGCCCTCCTGAGACAGCGTGTGTTGTACAGCTCCTCCAGAGAGGGGAGGGGGGCGCCGGTGATCTTCTGTGCTGTTCTCACGACTCTCTGCAGCTCGTTTCTCTCCGCTGTTGTGCAGCTGTGGAACCAGTTGGAGATGCCGAAGGTGAGGATGCTCTCCACTGCGCCGTGGTAGAAGGCCACCAGTATCTCCTGCTTGTTGTGTAATAGGAATATAAATAGAGGAAACATGTAGTGTGAATGTACATCATAATAAGATATGGAATTTCCCTGCTGAAAAATAAAAGATGGAAAAAAATCAGAGGGAACCGTGGGCCAATGTTTTCTGTGTCCTCAGCTAGCAGACAGACACCATCATCGCCTTTATCTTGGTGGTCATGGCTGCACAGTCACACGCCATTTCTCCACTAGGCACTCCAGTCCTCACGCCATGTCCTCTCCTGGGGGTTATTATTATTATTATTAATATTATTATTATTATTAAGAGTACTGAGGCAGGAACTTCAGGTAACAGCCCCTCATCCTTCCCTTGTGTAACAAAAGGTGGCGTTGTTCTGCAGTGAATTCACCAACTGATTAGCCGCAGCCATTCGGGCTAAGACCCCTTTATGCCACGTATGTTTACAAAGTGGGATCTATAACTAATAAAGCACATCACACTGACTATCACTTAAAAGATCTTGCAAGTCCCATCAGATAATGCCAATGTTGTTTTATTTTAGATGACTGTCCCAGGATTAACTCAATAAAATGCTATAATCTACTGGAATTGGCCTCTTGGAGTCTTGAGACAATTGTAGCCAATTGAATGCTGAACAGGGGGGCACTGGGACTAACTCTCTTCAGGCCTATACTGACTACATATCAGGCTACAGTCATTTTGCCTGTCAAATACCTGACTGTTACTGTTCAGACTTCTGCTATTCAAAATAAATAACTGTCCATTTGTAGAATGTGCCTACAGGCTGCCTATCACCACCAGGACTGTCCAGCAATGGTCAGAAGACGTGGAGGAGGAGCTGAGGGCGTGTTTTGAAACAACCGACTGGGGGATGTTCCAGAGAGTCCACGGGGAGGACATAGATGGTCTGCTAGACTGTGTCACAGACTATATCAAGTTCTGCGAGGAGAGCATCGTCCCCATTAAAAAGGTACGGTGCTTTCCTAACAACAAGCCGTGGATAAATGGGAACATCAAGAACCTTCTGAAAAGGAAGAGGAGGCTGTTTAAGGCAGGGGACACTGAGGGAGCCAGGGCCACTCAGAAGGAGGTGAAGAAGGAGCTGAGAGCAGCCAAAGAGGAATACAGGAGGAAATTGGAGGGCGGGCTAGTGGCCCACAGCTCCAAGGAGGTGTGGAAGGGTTTCATGAAGATCACGGGCCACAAGCAGCCACATACTGTGGTGGAGGGGACCCGAGAGCAGGCGGATGACCTGAACTGCTTCTTCAACAGGTTTGACCAACCACCCCCCTGTCACCCCCCACAGCCCCCGACCCTCTCCTCCCCTCTCCAATGTACCGCACCCCTGGCAACAGTAGCCCCCACTCCCCCTGACCCCCTCACACCCCAGCAGCAATTGCCTCCCCTTACCAACACCAGGAGCCAGGGAGCATGCTTCACACCTGGAGACACCGGTACTCACAGCTTTATAACATCTGAGCAGGTGAGAAGGCAGCTCTCCAGGGTGAATGTGAACAAGTCCAGAGGTCCAGACAACATCAACCCCAGGGTTCTGAAGGTGTGTGCTGGAGAGCTGGCGGACACATTCCAACATCTCTTCAGTCTATCTCTAAGACTGAGGAGGGTGCCACAGCTCTGGAAGACCTCTTGCATCGTCCCAGTGCCAAAGAAGGGACGGCCCAGCACCCCAAACGACTACAGAACTGTCGCCCTGACACCACAGGTCATGAAGATCCTGGAGAGGCTAGTGCTGCAACACCTTAAGCCCCAGGTGAAGGACTTCCTGGACCCCCGGCAGTTTGCATACCAGGAGAGCATGGGGGTGGAGGATGCCATCATTTACATGCTGCACAGGGCCTACAAACACCTGGAGAGGCCACAGAGCATGGTGAGGACCATGTTCTTCGACTTCTCCAGTGCATTTAACACTATCAAGCCATCACTGCTGGCTGACAAACTAGCAGTGATGTGTGTGGAGGACTCCCTGACGGCTTGGATCCACAACTACCTCACAGACAGGCGTCAGTATGTGAGACTGCAGGGCTGTCAGTCTGAGGTGGTGGTGTGCAACACCGGTGCCCCCCAGGGAACTGTTCTGTCACCCTTTCTCTTCACCCTCTATACCTCCGACTTCCAGTTTAGCTCCGACCAGTGCCACCTGCAGAAGTTTTCGGATGACTCCTCTATCGTCGGTTACATCACAGACGACAGGGATGAGGAGTACAGGGCCCTGGTGGAGAGCTTTGTGCAGTGGTGCGACACCAACTACCTTTTGCTTAACACCAGCAAAACAAAGGAGTTGGTGGTGGACTTTAGGAGGAAGAGAAGGACCCCAACCCCCATCACCATCAAGGGGGTGGAAGTCGAGAGGGTGGACTCCTACAGGTACCTGGGAGTACAAATTAATAACAAACTGGACTGGACTGACAACACCGAGGCTCTTCTCAGGAAAGGGCAGAGCAGACTGTTTTTCCTGAGAAGGCTGAGGTCTTTCGGTGTCTGCAACAAGCTGCTG
Source organism: Nansenia antarctica (assembly GCF_963989245.1). Classification (NCBI taxonomy): domain Eukaryota; kingdom Metazoa; phylum Chordata; class Actinopteri; order Argentiniformes; family Microstomatidae; genus Nansenia; species Nansenia antarctica. Next base: position 66,528,247 of record NC_137689.1, on the reverse strand, counting down.
CAAATGTTTTATCAGTCGGTGGTTGCCAGCGTTCTGTTCTTCGCCGTGGCCTGCTGGGGTGGAAACATCTGTGCCAGGGATGCTGCGAAGCTAAACAAACTGGTGAAGAAGGCCAGCTCTGTGGTGGGGACCGGGCTGGACAGCCTAGAGGTGGTGGCAGAACAGAGGATGGGGAAAAAACTGGCGGCCATGCTGGCCAATCCCTCCCACCCGATGTACTGCGAGCTGGCGGGGATGAGGAGCAAGTTCAGCCACAGATTTGTTCTCCCCCGTCAAAGTACAAAAAGATTTGGACAGTCCTTTGTTCCAGCTGCACTCCGACTCTACAACCAGGCCCTGCAGGGTGGGGGAGACCTGGAGCTGGAACTTTTGGAACTTTTTACTTATTGAGCCTGCACTGTTTTATGTATTTTATTGAATGTTTTCTGTTTTCTGTATTGAATGTTTTCTGCCCTAACTGAGCTGTTTGACAACAAAATTTCCCCATTGGGGACAATAAAGGTTTTCAATCAATCAGCTCTGATTGGACTCAGGTAAAGTCGATTTAAATCAATTCAAGTTGATATGATCAAAAGACACCCAGACACTGTCAAACTGGTTGAGGGACATCCCTCTCACAGGGACAATCCCTTTCACAACAGGTGGAACTATTGACATTGTGTAATAAACTCATAGAGTAGATTATAATGATTTAAATGATCATTTGCTAATGACAGCAAAAGAGGGAGAGAGGAGGATAGAGAGGTGAGAAAGAGAGGTGAGAAAGTGGACAGGTAGTCAAGACCACATAAGTAGCCTTGTGAACCGATGGTTCTCGAGCCTAATGGCCCATAGAGCAGGATTCTCCTGTTTCTGTAGCGTGAGGCGGCTTGATGTACAAGTACACCCCCTGGACATGACGCTGGGTCTTACCCCCAACCAACCCTTAATGCTGAGTTATCATCACCGAGGGGGGGGGTTCCATGCCACAGTCCATGCCACCCCCCCAAGGCAGCAAACCTAGGGGAAACACTGAGAGCAGATAGATGAACTGTTCAGTGTCAAACCTGTAGAGATGGAGATGGAGGTTAAATCTCCAGAATAATGTCCAGCTACAATCGCAACAACTTTCACAACATTTCTGGAGCCTGGTAGACCCAGACAACTATAAGAATATTCACCAAGCAGCCCTGAAAGTATTTGCTTTATTTGTCTACATACCTTTGCGAATCAGCTTTTTCTGATATGAATGTAATGAAATCTACATTCTGAACAAGCCTGACAGATTACCATTTAAATGACTCTATAAGAGTGAACCTAAGTGGATACACTCCAGCATACACAACTGTAGTAGACTCCATGCAGTGACAGTCATCTCACTAAGTGTAGGAATGAGTCAACGCACTTATTACACACATGCACAATCTTTTTTGAAAGAGACAAAAAGACAAAAGAATTCGTTATGTGAATGAATGTAAGTAATAAGATATGAGTAGCGCTCGGCCACTTACATTTTTTCAAAGTAGCTCTCAGATGAAAAAAGGTTGGAGACCCCTGCTTTATGCTGATACATGCCTGCCATCTAGTGGACATTTAAGGGTACGACCAGGTAGGGGGATATTGCTTGTAACGCAATCCTCATTCCTTCTCTCTCTCTAACCTAATCCCATAGTAACCTTCATAATTCAGTTCTAGATATGTATTTTCTTTATGTGGCTAACACAACTCCAATTAAACTGCTTCATAAAGTTAAAGTTAATAATTGTATAGTAATAATCACTTTAATAGTAATTACTTTGTTGTTTAGTATCAGGGAGGGAGGGAGGGAGGGAGAATGGATGACCATCTTTCTTCAGTAGGCATACCATTTCTAGCTCATGTATATTTCTAATGATTTATTATATGTCTTGTACATGATTCTTGTTATGATTCTTGTATATGATTCTTGTTATGATTACATTTCTATTGGGATATTGCCTCAGACATAGCTGTAAACATGCTTAGCTACTATATTTATTGCTGTAATCGCAGTTGCTTCTAGCTATGATATTTAAGATCACTTATCTAGTTACACAATCTTCAGCATAACAAGTTCATAAGATATGAAAAATGCACAAGCAAACGTACCAGCACCAAATAATTTTTTATTCACGGTGGACAGCAGCTCCGGCCAAGGCTGTTTGCAGTTGTGAGCGTCCTCTGGAGGACGGGCGCTAGAGACAGGAGAGAGAGTTCATATGAGCTTCACCAGGCCTATAGCTACAGAATAGAATACTTTATTCGTTTAGTTAGTATGTCCTTGGTCTATGTGTTCTATGTGTTGACTTACCTCTGCTGTTTCCATCGTCGTGAAGACGGTTACTGGGGGGACGGAGGCCGTCTGCCTGGACAGCAGCACAGCATCCTCTGGAGAAGGGAACGCTTCTGTTTCTTTGAAGCTCCGCTCTCCTCACAAGGCGTCGTCTCAGCTGTCACTGGGCTGGCCGCTAGAGAGAGGAGAGAGAGTTCATATGAGCTTCACCAGGCCTTAGCTACAGAATAGAATACTTCATTAGTTTGGTTAGTATGTCCTTGGTCTATGTGTTCTACATGTTGACTTACCTCTGCTGTGTCCATCGTCGTGGGCAACCTCGATGCCCTCCTGTCCTGGGGCTGGAGGCTGGATGGGGAAGGAGTCCATATCAGTGTTGATGTTTAAGGCACCAACCACACCTTCCTCCGCCAGCAGCTTCATTCTGTCCTCACACTTCGTTCCGGAAGCGGAGGACATCACAGGAGCTAAAAGAACCAAACAGAGAGGATTCTGGGGTTTTATTGCCACCTATGACATAGTCTGTAGTACATTAAGACAATCAATGGTTGTGTTACAATATCCACACTAGCATACCATGATGGAGTCATTTCCCAGCCTTGCATTCATAATGAATGTTAGGATGTGGATATTGGAATGATGTTCAAGTCATTATCATTGTCTGTGATTGGATGTTTAATGGAATGAAAGACATTTTTTCTTCTCATCAAACAAGTCTTCAAATAATCAACATTCTACAGGGAGAAGTCAACAGAAAACCCTCTCACCTGCATCAGTGTTGGAGCTCTTCTTAAGGTCCTTGGCGCTCTTGGCGCACTTCTTAGTGCGCTTGGAGGCCTTGGTGGCCTTCTTAGCTGCTGCCAGCTTGTCCTCCAGGGCCTCAATCTGCAGGGCCTTGATGTGGTCCTCTGCCTCCCTGGTGGCTTTGACGGTCTCCAGGAGGGTCGCCTTGACCCCGGCCAGGCTCCCCTCAGTCTCTCGCTGGGCAGCGAGGGCCTGGCTCCTCTCCTTCTCCAGGTCGGAGTTGTCACAGACGAGGCTCCTCTTTTCTTGCTCCATATCGTGGAGCTTTTGGAGGAGGCCTTCCTCTCTCTGTCGGCCCTCCTCCACCTCCTCCCTCGCTCTCTCCAACTCCGCCTTTGCCAGAACGCTGCAAAGGCGCTGCGAAAGCTCTGCCGCCTCCAGCTCACAGTCCTTGAACTCCAGCTCAGAGTCCTTGGCCTCCACCACGGCCCTCCATTTCTCCTTCTCCGCCTCCAGCTCAGAGTCCTTGGCCTCCAGCTCAGAGTCCTTGGCCTCCAGCTCAGAGTCCTTGGCCACGGCCCTCCACTTGGTCTCCACCACGGCCCTCCATTTCTCCCTCTTCTCCTCCAGCTTCCTCTGAGTGCTCCTGGCCTTCTCCGCCTCCAGCTCAGAGTCCTTGGCCTCCAGCTCAGAGTCCTTGGCCTCCAGCTCAGAGTCCTTGGCCACGGCCCTCCACTTGGTCTCCACCACGGCCCTCCATTTCTCCCTCTTCTCCTCCAGCTTCCTCTGAGTGCTCCTGCTCATGACTACGATATAAGAAACGGAAGGAAGAGAATATGACGTATTTAATATTTATATATTATTATTATAGAATGACTTGTCCCCTATGAGTTCATGGATGACTGTGAGGCTGTTTGAACTTCAAAAGTGACTGACGTATAGATATTGCGCGACATTGTGATCGAAGCATCAGTTGTAAGTAAGTAAGTAAGTAAGTAAGTAAGTAACGTGCCAAGTAAGTAAGTAAGTAAGTAAGTAAGCAAGTAACGTGCCAACGTGCCAAAAATCGGTATCCTTGTTGTATTTCTACCTTCCTAAATGATGGCTAGGACGTCGGGTTATAAAGCAAAAGCTTCTTTATATAAAAAAATCTGTTGGCATACACTTTTGAGCACTTTCAAACAATAAACGAGTTATTGGATGTTACTTTAATTCTGGACGTTACAATTTGCATTTCTCAAAAACTGTTACAGAGTTACCGATTGTCGATCCAAACAGAATTATATGGTGCCTATCTTTTCCATTCATTTGGAGTTGAAGCATGTACAGCAGGGTTCGAGTTATGTGGGAGCCAATGGGAGCTGAGCTCCCATAAGGAAGGTCTGAGCTCCCATGAAAGCAGTAAAATCATACATCTGTGGGGGTCGCTAATAATACATTACCACAACCATTATTTGATCAAAAATGTCAATGTAATGAGTATTATTTATATTTATTTATATGAGAAATATTCTAAAATAAACACGTTTTCCAAAAGAACTACGCGCACCAGCATTAATCTCCTGTGAATGACAGTATGCCTTTGACTGCCTGCACTTTACCACCAAGACACTATGGGGCGCAGTAGAATATTGTGCAACAGCAGAATATGATCGTTGAGCGCTTGCGAACGTGAAAACACGATTATTGAGAAGAAAACATTCAGTAGCTAGCTATCATGCCGCCCCAAAAAAGGCCACTGCTTCCGACCGAGTCGACAAGCCTGGAAAGTTTCGTGTTTTCATCCAAGAAACCAAACTTGAATTCAGCTGCCCTGTTATGACACCTAACGTTGAAACTGTTGAAATAGCAGAGCTCAAACAAAACCAAGTGCTTCCGAAGAAAGTAGCAGAACTCACCGAGGGCCTGGCTCCTCTCCTTCTCCAGGTCGGAGTTCTCTCTGTCGGCCCTCCTCTTTTCTTGCTCCATATCGTGGAGCTTTTGGAGGAGGCCTTTCTCTTTCTGTCGGCCTTCCTCCACCTCCTCCCTCGCTCTCTCCAACTCCGCCTTTGCCAGAGCGCTGCTGGCCTTCTCCGCCTCCAGCTCAGAGTCCTTGGCCTCCAGCTCAGAGTCCTTGGCCTCCAGCTCAGAGTCCTTGGCCTCCACCACGGCCCTCCATTTCTCCTCCACCTCCTCCCTCGCTCTCTCCAACTCCGCCTTTGCCAGAGCGCTGCTGGCCTTCTTCGCCTCCAGCTCAGAGTCCTTGGCCTCCAGCTCAGAGTCCTTGGCCTCCAGCTCAGAGTCCTTGGCCTCCAGCCCAGAGTCCTTGGCCTCCAGCTCAGAGTCCTTGGCCATGGCCCTCCACTTGGCCTCCACCACGGCCCTCCATTTCTCCCTCTTCTCCTCCAGCTCCTTCCTTTGAGCGCTCCTGCTCATGACTACGATATAAGAAATGGAAGGAAGAGAATATGAAATTACGTATTTTATATTTATATATTATTATTATAGAATGACTTGTCCCCTATGAGTTCATGGATGACTGTGAGGCTGTTTGAACTTCAAAAGTGACTGACGTATAGATATTGCGCGACATTGTGATCGAAGCATCAGTTGTAAGTAAGTAAGTAAGTAAGTAAGTAACGTGCCAACGTTCCAAAAATCTGTATCCTTGTTGTATTTCTACCTTCCTAAATGATGGCTAGGACGTCGGGTTATAAAGCAAAAGCTTCTTTATATTAAAAAATCTGTTGGCATACACTTTTGAGCACTTTCAAACAATAAACGAGTTATTGGATGTTCACTTTAATTCTGGACGTTACAATTTGCATTTCTCAAAAACCAACAAACTAAACTGTCAACTTCTATGACGTCTTGCCGCAAGGCCTTCTGGGACCAATTAAAGTGAATAATTTAACCTAAAAAGTTAAAACACTCTATTAATACAGGCGGGCTGTCAAGCCCATAGACTTTTACTTGTCAAGGCACATTTTTAAAGCGCAAATCTGTAATTCAAGACTCTCCGGTAATTTACACACAAGACTCACGTTGATCTCTACTCAGCGCGCGCACACACACACACACACACACACACGCACGCGCACACGCACACGCACACGCACGCGCATACGCACACGCACACGCACACGCATGCACACACACAGACACACACGCACACACACACACACACACACACACACACACACACACACACCTCTGGGTTCTGCTCTGTGGGCCAGAGATTCGGTTAAGGTGATGTCGTCATCTGGAAACTCCTTTTCAAGCTGCCAAGCAGACCGGACATTGAAGTCATCTCCCTGGTTCTTCTTCTTATTTGGCATTTCTATAACTTTCTACAAACATCTGAACAAGGAAGAGAATGTGAAATGACGTATTTTATATTTATATATAATTATTATAGAATGACTTGTCCCCTATGAGTTCATGGATGACTGTGAGGCTGTTTGAACTTCCAAAGTGACTGACGTTGATATTGCGTGACATTGTGATTGAAGCATCAATTGCAGGAGCAACGTGCCAAAAAACCATGATCCTTTTCGTATGTCTACCTTCAAAAAATATGGCTAGGACGTCGGGTTGTAAAGAAAAAGCTTCTTTATATAAGAATCTCTGTTGGCATTGACACTTTGGATCACTTTCAAACAATAAACGAGCTAGACTTTGACACTCAGCGGAGTCAGCGCTCGCGCGCACACACACCCGCGCAGCCACATCCAGACCCCCGCCCCCCCCCCCCACACACACACACACACACACACACACACACACACACACACACACACACACACACACATACACACACACACACACACACACACACACACACACGCACCCGCGCAGCCACACCCAGACTCCATTTTTAAAACATCTTTAAATCCATGAGGTCTAGGGCCTATATACCCATCAATAGTTCACACTGCAGCAACAGCAGCATCACATCCGAGACACAGTGCCAACTAAGTTACAGTAATAAATTATTACTTCATAAATTATCACTTCATAGATGTTCTACTACCAGTAGATGTCGCTGTTTGAACACATTCCTGAGACTAACATTCACATTTTTAGCAGGAATTTCACCATCACCAAACTAGTTAGCCTATTTACAACCTGTTACATAATCATTATCCAAAGATATCATACTCACGTAACCTCTTCAGTGTCTCTGTACCAACTGCTAAAACCATCTGTTGTTCTACTCTCACCTTCTAGAATATCACCTGGCAACCCCATTATGACATCATCCCTCTGTCAGGACCTTCCTGCACCCAATGCACCCTTGGAACCCTCCAATGATGTCACTCTGACATGTAGCCTAATGTTACCATGACAACCCAGCAACATGTAAACACAATTTATAATTTTCTGGGTTGTCAAAATGACATGGTTATTATTGCTAAAAGATGGAGGAAGTGTCATAACTGCAACAAGTTCCTCAAATTCATTGTAATAATAATAATAATAATAATAATAATAATACATTAGACTTAAATAGCCTTTTCTAGACACTCAAAGACGCTTATGTAGTACAACTACAGTAGGCTTTACATACATAAACATTTTCAGTGTTGAAAAAATACTATTAGAGGCCAACAAGAGTATTCAAGTAATCCACTCATGTGTAACCAAACAAGTATACAAACTTCTCCTTATCCTACCTAGTCAGCCCAAAGTAAAACTAAATGTTGCGTATGGGCCATATCAGATAATAAATAACCTGAAAACATAGCTATCCATTTGAACCTTATCAGCCACCTAAGTTAAGGAAAGTCTCATGAGAAACTCATGTTTACCAATTATTTGGTCTTGGGAATGTTAATTTACACCGACAGAACAACTTGAATATTCTCTGTTTAGTGTCAAAATAGATAGAATTTTATTTTTTCCCCAAAAACATCCAATCAATGGCTTGGTCACAGATGTTATTATATATATATATATAAGGAAGACAAGTGGATACAGTACTTACCAAGGTGCCATCTTTCTGCAACTGCCTGTCTTCCAGAATGTTGGCACACCCAAGACTCTAACTCCACTATGATGATCACCCATTATGACATCAACAGCCAGCCAGCATAATGTAGGGTTACTTTTTTGTTTGTTAATATTTGTAAACTCCCAAAAATATAGTTTTGACTGATCTACTGAACATCTACATGATTAACAGGGCTGCCAAGTTTCACCAAAAGTTTGGAGTGAGATGTTTTGGCGGTGGTTTCATATTTATGAAATCTTAATAAACAAATACAGTAGCCTACAGACTCTAAAAGAAAAATTGGCCCCATCAACAGGACTCAGCCCCTTGGTCAGCAGCAGAAAGACCCATGGTCATCATCTTATATACAGTGCATTGCTCATAGATGGCTATCATGTTATACAGTACATACCAGGGTTTTTCCTGGGTCAGAATGAGGGCTTGGTGGGTGATTTTGTCCACTTTTTTTTTTGAGGGACCCCCAATTGTTGTATTTGTATTGTAAATTGTAATTATTAATAATTATTATTAATGTACCTGATTATGTTACAGTAGAGAAACAAAAAACAGTGTGAGACACTGTCATGATGCCCAAGAGTATCATGGTGCAGAGATTCAGTTGTGTGTTTAGGTTGAACATCCATTGCAGCCTGTATCCATACATCAAGTTCATCTTGAAATTCCATAAAACGTTTCATTTTTGGTTCATACCAGTCCGTCTGGTCGTACCCTTTCTCCTCCTCAGGGTGAAGCACTTGCACTGATTTATGAAGTCGTTTGAATTCATTGAGATTTGTATTGAACACATCCATACGATTGACAACATTTTCAACATCATTCTCTTGCATCAGAGCTTTTATTTCCTTCATTTTTCTTGTCAACGCACTCAGATTCCCTCTGCGTGTCCCAATTAATTTAGTTAATGTTTCATTTGCATTTTGAATTGGACCTTCGTCCGGTTTTGTGTTACTTTCGACGTCCATTACGTCGCACAAGTCCTCTATTTAGATAGATAGAGCCGTAATGTTGTTTTATTGCATGGAACAACGTGACAGTTTTATATTGACGGTGAAAAGCAGCGCTTTTACGTAAGCGCTTGAGGTACGTAAGCGCTTGAATTCCTTCCCGCCCCAATTATTCAATTGTCGGCTTTGACAGACATCCACGTTATCAACACTTCACAAGCGCTTCCATCAAACATCAAACATTGTATCAAACAATTTGTCCCAGGGCAGAGCAGAGCTTGGGCATTTCAGCTTTGTTCTACTCACGAAACGATGGTCATATAGCGCGTTCTGTGATCCACTTGCGTTGTCCTTCCAAACAATAGATACAAAGTTTTCGAGCAGGTGCGTAAGGTTTCCACTTGAATGCACCTGCGTTGTCGTTCCAAAACAATAGAGCGAAAGCTTCAACTTAACAATCAATTGTTATTTCTCGCCGTGAGAAATAGAGATGCGGCGTGAGAGCGTGAGAACTGGTTGAAATGCGTGAGTCTCACGGCGATTGCGTGAGACTTGGCAGCTAATGCTCTTTAGAGAAGTAGGCTACCTACAAAAACCTTCTGATGCCAAAAGCGCTCTCTCTTTGTTTCTCTCTCTCACACACACACACACACACACACACACACACACACACACACACACACACACACACACACACACACACACACACACACACACACACACACACACACACACACACACACACACACACACACACACACACACATACATACTTTTCTCAATACACATACCCCATGCCATTTTTAACAAAAACACAATGCAAGAATGATGAAATGATTGGCTACATGATAGAAGAGACGCTCTATCATAGCCTAAGCCAACAATATCAGAAAAGGACCACCTAAAAGGAAAACAGAATATTCAGGCACCAGATGACCAATCAAAATATAATGTAATATAATGCAATATAAGGCTCTCAGGCATTCTGTACTTTCAAATATGTATTCTCCTTGAGCAGTCAACATCAACTATCAGCTATTTCGCTAGCGAAAACGAAAGCTAACTTATCCCGCCACCACGTCGGCGCAGTGCCGCAATTGCAGTTTTGTCGGAGGCGGCCGCCTCATAATTCTCTATGCAGGAAAAACCCTGCATATGCACTACCAAACGTGGTCCAATTGTAATATCTGCCAACAACTCAATTGTTGCTTGGGCCTACCTTATTTGAAGAGAAGCTCACATCACCTTTCTAGGACGCAAACCGGTTAATCACCACATGTCTTAGAATTAATGATAATGATTTTATACATATATGCAGGGGTGCACATAACTTTTTGGGGCCAGTGCTCAGAGGAGCACCTAGGTATGCTGCTTGGTGCTCCCCGAGCTCGCGAGTCACGACCCGTCCCACAGGATGGATAAAAAAGGGATACATGGATAACTTATATTAGCAAAACGACATTTATTCATAAATAAAGATGAACGAACAAATGATTGTGTGCAAAACAAAAGAAACAAATGCAAAATCAAATGACTGCTCTTTAAGCATGAAAGTCTGTCAGACTCCTTTAAACACAATGAAATCAACTAACATCTCTTTAAGCACTAACTGAATGTCTGTTCTTTAAACACAATGAAATCAACTGACATCTCTTTAAGCACTGCTCTGTTCTGTAAACACTGAAATCAACTTTTCAACAAAAAGTTACAGCCTAAGCATTTATTTATGCTACAAGCTTAATCATCATCATCACTGCTCTCTTGACTGCTGTAAGTTATCACTGTCCTCAATTTCAACCATGGTAGAGGATGTTGTAGGCTATCACTTTAAATAGCTCATTATTTTGATTGTGCAACAAAGTCATTTTTTTTCTTCTAATAGAATTCCCAACCATATTCCCTGGGTCAGGGGTCTAGGTGCGATAATGAAGCTGTAAAACAAACGTCTGAACGTTTGAAAGCTTCAGAGAAAAGAAACGTGAAGTTCCTTGGTGTTGTTTTTCATTTTAGCGACGAGTCGTTCGGGACTGAATTGTCACGTGTCGGCGTGATAACCGTGCGATACGCGATACGCGGAATGAAAGTACAAGTTACGATACTTTCCGAATGTTTTCGTGAGGGGAAGCGCCGGCAAATAGTTACTTTGTGGGGCTTGCTTCTTGGACATTTTGACGGCTCGTCGGGTGCCTCAGTGATGCAGCAGTCAGCAGTCAGCAGGTGGATTTTGAGGAAGTAAATTCCTCTCCCAGCGCTCCCAGCTGTTGGTGCGCAAGAGCGCGTTCATGCCGCTGATCTTCCGCGCAGCATGCATTTTGGCGACGCATGCGCACTGGCGCACCAGTTATGTGCACCCCTGCATATATGCATCATAATGCATCACAGCACTGGCAGTGTCTACACATCAACATCCATCACAGACATAATGCAATAAAACCATGGGCACACACACACACGCACGCACACACACACACACACGCACACGCACACACAGACACACACGCACACGCACACGCACACACAGACACACACACACACACACACACTGTGTCTTAAGCGATCATTTTCCAATAAGGAGGATCAAAGCAAAGCCATGTACAGAACCCTGTAATACACACTTCTGAAAACCAGGATAGATAAACTGTTGACCTCCTCCCTCCCTCCTTCCCTCCTTCCCTCCATCCCTCCATCCACCCCTCCCTGCCACATCCCTCTCTCCATCCCTCCCTACCACATCCACCCACCCGTGAATACCATACTCCATAGAATAGAAATAAGTACAAACATGAGTTTATCCCCCTCCCTCCCTCCCTCCATCCCTCCCTCCCACATCCCTCTCTCCATCCCTCCCTTCACCCCTCCCTCCCTCCCACATCCACCTACCCCTGAATACCACACTCCATAGAATAGAAATGAGTGCAGAAATATGAGTTTATCCCCCTCCCTCCCTCTCTCCCTCCCTATCTTCCACCTCCCAGCGTCCCTCCCTCTGTCCCTCTATATCTTCTACCTCCCAGCCTCCCTCCCTCCCTCTCTCCCTCTCTCCCTACCTATCTTCCACCTCCCAGCCTCCCTCCCTCTCTCCCTCCCTATCTTCCACCTCCCAGCCTCCCTCGCCTTTGCAATACAATATTCTATACAGAAATAGTTTACCCCTCTCCCCCCCCTCCCTCTCTCCCTCTCATCCCCCCCCTGTCTCTGGTTACCATGGTGAACATTAACAAGTTACTGTAAGATCCTGAGATGTAGAGGCATTGATTGGCCTCCTTGAAGATGGTCAAGACACCCACCCACACACCTAACCACACACACACACACACACACACACACACACCTAACCACACACACATGCACCCACGTCTTGCTTGCTATGTCTCCCTCTTATTAGAAGCAGTGTCAGAGTGTGTGCGTGTGTGTGTGTGTGTGTGTGTGTGTGCATGTGTGTGTCTGTGTCTGTGTTTCTGTGTGTGTGTGTCTGTGTGTGTGTGTCTGTGTGTGTGTGTGTGTCTGTGCGTGTGTGTGTCTGTGTGTGTCTGTGTGTGTCTGAATGTGTGACTGTCTGTGTGTGTGTGTTAATGCTGCCTGTTAAACACATGATTAGTAGAGCCTTGTTCTGCAGTGTGGGGGCGACAGGCGGACCTGTCTGTCTGACTGACCCTCCTCTAATGAACCTGTCTGTCTGACCCTCCTCTAATGGACCTGTCTGTCTGTCTGACCCTAATCTAATGAACCTGCCTGTCTGACCTTCCTCTAATGGACCTGTCTGTCTGTCTGACCCTCCTCTAATGGACCTGTCTGTCTGGCTGACCCTCCTCTAACGGACCTGTCTGTCTGTCTGACCCTCCTCTAATGGACCTGTCTGTCAGTCCTGTCTGTGTCTCCTCCAACCCCTGGACATGACGCTGGCCACCCCCCCAAGGCAGCAAACCTAGGGGAAACACTGATCTTGTTTTATTTATGATATCGTATCGTGACTGTATCGTATCGTGAACCCCTGTATCGAGAGGTGCATCGTATCGTGAGTTGAGTGTATCGTCCCATCCCTAATACGAACTCATGCTCAATATGTGACATGCCCTAATGCTTTGGTCCTCATAGCGGGATCCGACGTAATGATTTTCCTTTCTTTTCTTTTGTTGTGATTCTCAAACAACGTTGAAACGTAGTTCCGTGTTTCAAAAGAAAAGTCTGAACAATTTGATTGGTTGCCGATATGAGGACCAAAGCAGTAGAATGTGTCACATACAATGGGGGAAATCAGTATTGAACATATCAATATTTTGTCCAGCAAATGTATTTCCAATGAGTCTATTCAAGTGAAGTTTGCACCAGACTTTGGTATTAACTCAAACAATCCAGACAAAAAATCTAAACATTTAAGTCCGTAAATAAAGTTATGTGGAATAAAACAGGAAAAAAGTATTGAACACGGTAACTGAAATGAATTCAATACTAAGTGGAGAAGCCTTTGTTTGTAATGACAGCTTCAAGGTGCTTTCTGTATGAAGTAACTAATCGCCTGCAGTATTCAGGTGTGATTTTGGCCCATTCCTCTACACAGATTGTCTTTAAATCTTGAAGATCGCAGGGTGCCCTCTTGTGAATCTGGATCTTCAGATGCTTCCACAAATGTTCAATTGGGTGCAAATTTCACTTGGATAGGCTCATTGGAAATACATTTACTGGACAAAATGTTGATGTGTTCAATACTTATTTCCCCCACTGTGTCTACTTCTGCAGCTGACCACACTAGGAGCTCCTCAGGGTGCAGCTTTGGGAACCACTGAATTAACACTACGACAGCCGTGCCTATTTTACCAACTAGTAGAGCCGCCTTAGAATGTAAATCTGCTATTTACACACAAAGATCACTAGAGGGCGCTTCTTTTTTTGCCTGCCTCCGACACAGAAAAACTGCAAAACAGCTTTATACTATCTTATCCTGAAGTGATTTTGAAAATGTAAGGATACTGGGTGGTAAAACACAGATATCTAGTAAAAGTCATGAAAGGAGGGTCCTGAAATGTTATCGAGTGCAAAGATATAAAAAAAAAAAAATACTCACAGGGGTCACCATGACCCCTCACTCTTCTAGTGTTAAGAAAATACTTCCCCCAATTCTACATCAACCCGTGACCCCATCTACTTCTTGAGATCTGAGCAGATTGGACAGGTGTACACAATTGTTGGACGGGCTGGCTGTAATGCATGGAAAGGTATGACATCATTTCCTGTTCCATCCCATACATGACAATGAGCCCGTTTTCTGATGTCTACCTCCTCCTGCCTCTCCTGGTGTAAAGCTGTGGTGAAGATCACACCCAGAACCAGAGGTTCTTATGGAATAGGGATCTAGGGGTTGTTTAGGGATTTGGGGAATGTTTCCAGGGGGGTATTCCATCAGCGTTGCTAAAGGAAAAATCCAGGCTTATTTTTGAGAAGTCTGGTGAGTCTTCTTAATAGGGATGGCAGTAGCTCAGCCGGTAGAGCCGACGTCTAATGATCACAAGCTCGGCGGTTCGAACCCCGGCTGGCCACGTGTCCCACTGAACCCCTAATTGCTCCAGGGTCGCCATCCATGGCTGTGACCCCTGGCCTAGAGTATAAATACATTTTGTTGTACTCTGCAATGACAAAAGGCTGATCCTTTTCTTATGATCAAAATAAGCAGGGGTGCAAACTGGTAATGGCCCAAAAAGGTGACACTAAGACAATTATCAATGCACAGATACAATTTTTGTTGATGGGGGGGATGGATATCGCTAGCACTAGCGGTGGTAGATGGATAGCGCTAGCACTAAAGGTGGTGTCAGTAGGGTCCTAACCTTAACACCCGCATAATTATGTTGAAAACAGGTTGCTTACTGTGACTGTGTCCTCCACACTGTCTAGAATAGTACCTATAGCTGCATAAAGCTAAAAGGTATTTCAACAGCAGCAGAGTTTAGCAGACAGGAAGATTAGTTAGAAGAATAGTCATCATGTGACTCGGATGAGACGTAGACCCCCCACCCCCTCCCCAAATATTTTTTGCAGATCTACAGGATTCACGTGGATGACCAATTTTCAAGTAAAAACAGGTAATTTAGCAGAAAGGTGACAAGTTTACACCCCTGACGAGGACAGATTTTCTCCCAAAATTGAACAACATAAGCCTGGATTTTCCTTTAGCGACGTTGATGGAATACCTCCCCTAGGAGGCACATACCATCACAACAGATCACTGGACCGTAACCACAGAGACACCACCCAGAAGCTCACTGCTTTATTGAACAACACTTGACAGAGGGGCTGATGGGAAACTGAGTCTTAGCCCACTTTTTGGAACTTTTCATTCATCATTTACACACATGACACTGACTGAACTAACCGGTGATCATTCAAAGAGTTAACAAGTGAATTATACTTAATGTTATAATCAGCCAAATGTCTAGATGACCAGTCTACGAAACAATCTTTAAATAAAAAAATCAAATAGAGCTCATTTAACGATGGATTCAGGCTCTGGGTTAGTTCATTACAGGTCTGCAGGTGTGTTCTAGTAAGATCAGCGACAAACAGTTTTTAGGACAATAACGTTAGACAAAATACAGTGTTTGACGTTAGCTTCTCACTGCACACGGACAGAGCGTATGACGTTGTGCCTGTAGAGTTCATGGTGGTCGGTATGGTAACAAGCCAATGTCAAAGGGAGATGCTTTTTTTCTTCTTTCTTCTTCTTCTTCTTTTTATTAAATCGCATTCCGCCTTCATCAACACGCCCCAAGCAAGCGCAAAACAAAGAGGAACACAGGAATTTTTTTGGGGAGTAGGCACTTCTGTTTTTTAGTTCTTTTTTTTTTGGTCACCGACAAACTCAACGACATCAAGTTCACTGGGCATCAGATCAGTAATAGCCATCATCATCATTATTATTATTATTCATATTATTATTCACATTATTATTCATATTATTATTAAAAGTGTTAGATTCATTGCAAACGTTTTCATTTTTCATCAACTCTTAGCAGACAGACAGACAGACAGACAGACACGTGAGGACTCATATAGCATGTGATCCTTGCATTCACATGACAGGCAGGATGCAATGGACTCCGACAGGAAGTCTAACAGGGACTCTGGGTTCGACACCTACTGGATGCTATTCGGTTGTTAAGTCTGACGTGACGTTT
Organism: Nansenia antarctica; assembly: GCF_963989245.1. Taxonomy (NCBI): domain Eukaryota; kingdom Metazoa; phylum Chordata; class Actinopteri; order Argentiniformes; family Microstomatidae; genus Nansenia; species Nansenia antarctica. The sequence continues at coordinate 66,512,107 of NC_137689.1, read as the reverse complement.
AGCAATTTCCGGGTCCAAATAAAAAATTCCCCGCACCAGAGTACCAGTGTACTAAAGCGGTAGAATGACAGTTCAATAATTTTTTAGACTTGGATCTATTCATACAACAAGAGACACAGCACTTTCCCGTTTTTCCCATATTGTCAGCGTCTTTGAGCCTCGGAAAAGCGCTATACAAATATAATGAATTATAATTTTTATTACTGCGGCATTTCCAAGAGAGCGCCTCAGCCAACGTTGGACCCGGAAACACGTCACGACTTAACAACCGAATTATCTTTGTTATCGCTATTGTGCACTATAGACAGTTAACTGGTGGTTCTGAACAGCATTTTCCAGTGAGGGGGGGGGGTGGCCTTGCTAAGACATCCTAGAGGAAGACACCCAGGTCCAACAGTAAATACTGCACTTAGGTTTCAGTGTATATAGCTAGTTTTTTTGGGGGGGGGCGGGGTGGGGGAAGGCGGGGGTGGGGGTCTGGCACTGTCAAGTAAGGAGGCGGGGGGGGGCTCCAAATAAATAAATAAATACACCCTCTCGAAGAGGACGTGAACTGTGTTTTCCCTCTTTTGTGTGTGGGTGGTTAGCTGTGGGCTTTTAACAGGGGGGGGGGGGGTCTGGAGAGGGTGCCCAGGGAGGGGGGAGGATCATGCCAGGTGGGGGAGGTGCTGGAGAGATGCAGGGGGTATTAAGAGGGGGGGGGGGCACCCTGTGAGAGGCAGAGATGGGAGGACTGATGAGAGGGAAAACAACCTCTCAATCTCACGTCCCCTTCCCTCTTCATCTTCCCATCTTCCCCCCACATCTCTCCTTCCCTCTCTGCCCCTGTGAGAAGCCAGCAGGACAGCGGTGGTGCTTTGCGTAACGGAATGAACAAACGGACACTGGTTGAAATGATAGAGACAGGACAAACGGCAAAAAAAACAACATCGACGATTAGTTCTAAACACTATACAGAGTCTGTCACTTCCCCCGAGGACTTCTCCACCTCTCCCTCAGTCTTTGTCAGACCTCCCTCTCTCTCTCTTTCTCTTTCTCTCCCCCTCTCTCTCTCTCTCTCTCTCTCTCTCTCTCTCTCTCTCTCGTGGCTGTGAGGGAAACACTTGCACAAGACAGCCGCCGCCGTCGTCATCATCGTCATCTTCCTCCTTCTCCTTTTCCCCATTCCCTCTCTTTCTTCCTTCCTTCCATCCTTCCACTCCCTCGCTTGCTGTCTGGCTGGGTGGGTGGATGGTAAAGGTGGAGGTTTGGAAGGGTAGTAGGGGGTGAAGGGGCGCGGGGGGGGGGAAGAGGGTGGCGGGGGGCTGGCCCCTAAGGTTGGGAGCGGGGGGTGGATGGCAGGCCGGGCGGGCGGGCGGGGGGCTGGGGGATCTTAGTTCCCTCCTCCTACTCCTCCTCCTCCACAGCAGGAGCGGGTGGGGTGGGCGTCGGGGTCTTGGAGGTTGACCCCCCGGTGTCGGGCCGCGTGCGTCGGGTTCTGGGTGTCTGTCTTGGGCATCTTTTTCGCTGGAGAAACAGTGGAACATGATTGGTCAGTTACAGTGGAATGTGATTGGTCAGATACACTGGAACGTGATTGGGGTCATAAGCTATTGTAACAGTCTCCTTTCTGGTCTTCCGAAGAAAGCTATTGGCCAGCTGCAATTAGTCCAAAATGCAGCAGCGAGAGTTTTAACCAAAACAAGCAGACGAGCTCATATAACTCCTAATTTAGAAACTCTACACAGGTTTCTGTTAAGTTCAGAATAGATTTCAAGATCCTTCTGCTTGTTTATAAAGCTCTCACTGGCACAGCACCAGAATATCTGAAAGACCTTTTGCTAGCATATCAGCCCAATAGAGCTCTCAGGTCTTCTGACGCTGGTTTTCTCTGTGTACCACATGTTTTATGCACCCAGATTGTGGAATGTTTACAGTTTACATTAGGGATGCAACCTCTGCACATATGTTCAAGTCAAGACTAAAAACCCATCTTTTTAATATTGCCTTTAAATGACTAAATAATAAAATGATGATTATATAATGATTGGAGCACTTTGAGCAGCAACGTTTGCAGGAAAAGCGCTATACAAATAAAAAGTTATTATTATTACATTATGTGGTATCATACGCTACATTCATGTTCATCGACTAGGACCAGAAACTACTTCATTATTACTTTACTTATTTGTTACTTTACTCTATTATTGTGATTTTGTATCTTGATGCCAATGTGCCAATGTTGAGGAACCTAAGCCAAAGAATTGTACTTGTGTACTTTGGGATGTAAGAGAATCAATTCTGATTATTATCTATTATCTCCTCTGCTGCAATAAGACTGTACATGTACTTGGTGGTGTGTGTGTGTGTGTGTGTGCGTGTGTGTGTGTGTGTGTGTGTGTGTGTGTGTGTGTGTGTGTGTGTGAGAGAGGGAAGGTGTACAGAGGTATTGTATTTGTGCCCTCATCCAGAAACACTGCAATGAATCTACTGTCATGTCATAATGCCATTTGACATTTGAAAAGCGTGTGTGTGTGTGTGTGTGTGTGTGTGCGTGTGCGTGTGTGTGTGTGTGTGTGTGTGTGTGTGTGTGTGTGTGCTTTGTCATTATGAGCTGTTGTGTTCTATCAATGCCGCTTCCTACCTTTGATGTGACTGAGGTGTGTGTCACTGTTGTTGCAGAAGTTTAATTAAGGAACAAACAGTAGTTGATAATGTATATGTGTGTGTGTGTGTGGTAATATGTTTGACAATAAAGACCCCATGTTTCCTGAGCCTCTAGTTATTCATATGGTATATTATATATATAGGTTCCAAGATGGCCGCGCGCTTAGACGCTGCAGCTCGGGGGGCTACCACACTGGTGTTTCATTGTGTTTTTAATTACTTTTGTATGTTCACTCTTTTTTTAGTACTTATAGGGAACAGTTGTGTATATAGTACCTACAGCAGGCTCGACTTATTAGAAGTCGGCACGCAAAACGACAAGATAGTTACGGCGGATTTCCTGGAGCAATACAGGATTGACAAGGACATCGCAAGGCTACCGGGAGAGCCCTGGTTCACAGTCCCCTCCCTGAGGCGGAAACGCCGGCGGCGAGATCGTAGGAAAAGGCGAGGCCGCAGGGGAGGCCTGCTAGCAAGATTGAGACGCAACCCAAACAAGCCAGCTCTTCCAAGCATTTTCCTCTCTAATGTCAGATCCCTGACAAATAAGATGGATGAACTGAGACTACAGGTGGCAAAAAACAGCATCGTAGGGGATAGCTGTGTGATTATTCTGACCGAAACCTGGCTAAATGACAACATTGTGGACGCTAACGTTAGCTTAGAGGGCCGAACGCTACATCGCGCTGACCGAACGGAGCGTAGCGGGAAGTCAAGAGGAGGTGGGATCATAATATCGACGAAGGATAGCTGGTGCTTAAACACGAAAACTGTAAGTAGCCACTGCTCCCCAGACCTAGAATACTTGACTGTTAAATGCCGACCCACATACCTGCCTAGGGAGTTTAACGCGGTGCTAATTACATGTGTGTATATAGCACCTAGCTCAGACAGCAAAGTAGCATTGGCGCGACTATATGACGTCATTAGTAGCCAACAAAGTACTGATCCACAGGCTATCCACATCATAGCGGGGGACTTTAATCATGTCGACCTGAAGGCAGTACTACCCAAGTTCTACCAGCATGTAAAATGTGCAACGAGAGGAGAAAAAACACTGGATAAGGTATACACCAACATCAAACGTGCTTACAAGGCTAGTCCGCTAGCTCATCTAGGCATGTCTGACCATGTGTCAATCCTCCTGATTCCTGCATACACTACAATGGGGAAAAGTGCTCCCACCACCACTAAGACTGTCAGAACCTGGCCAGAAGGGTCCGCTCCACTGCAGATCTGCCTAAATTACACCCTATGGCAGGAATATGAGCATGAGGACCTGGAACAGTACACGTCGTCGGTTCTGAACCACATAGTGAACTGCACCAACTCAGTCACCGTGGACAAACGGGTCCGGGTCTACCCCAACACGAAGCCATGGATGACTGGGAAGGTCCAAAAACTGTTAAATGAGAGGGACAACGCCTTCTTCGCAGGGAAGCGCACACCGCTGTACAGCTCCACCAGGGCCAACCTAAAGCGCGGCATCAAAGCGGCCAAGGCAGAGCACAGAGAGAAGATTGAGGAATGCCTCCTGAGCAACGACTCCAGGCGGATGTGGCAGGGGGTTCAGCAGATGACAAACTTCAGAGCCAACAGGCTCACAGCCGCAGAGGACGACCCCCTGCTGGCGGGAAAGCTGAACACCTTCTACGCCCGGTTCGACGAGGGGCGAACGGAGGTAACCACAACACAGACACCACTCTCTCCAGCTCTCAGCAGCCTCACCCTCACAGAGCACGAGGTGAGACGCGTACTGAAGGCGGTGGACCCCAGGAAAGCCTCGGGGCCGGATGGCGTCCTGGGACGGGTGCTGAGAGACTGTGCCGACCAGCTGGCCGGGGTTTTCACCAACATCTTTAACCAGTCCCTGTCCCAGGCCACCGTCCCACCCTGCCTGAAAACCTCAACTATCATCCCAGTCCCGAAGAAAAGCACGGTGAGCTGCCTAAACGACTACCGCCCGGTGGCACTCACACCAATCATCATGAAGTGCTTCGAGAAACTAATCCGGGCCCACATACTCACACGCCTCCCGCCCAACCTGGATCCATACCAGTTCGCCTACAGAGCCCACAGGTCCACAGAGGACGCCATAGCGACGACTCTCCACGCCACTCTATCCCACCTGGAGAGGGGAAACAGCTACGCGAGACTGCTCTTCGTGGACTTCAGCTCCGCCTTTAACACCATCCTTCCAGACAGGCTAGTGACCAAACTACTAGACCTGGGTCTATCACACTCTATATGTGCGTGGATCAAGGACTTCCTGACCGACCGCCCCCAGAGGGTGCGGGTGGGCCCCCACACCTCCACAGCCCTCAGCCTCAGCACTGGGTCACCCCAGGGCTGCGTGCTAAGCCCCATCCTCTACAACCTCTACACCCACGACTTCACCCCCATCCACCCCAGCAACTACATCGTAAAGTTTGCAGACGACACCACCGTGGTGGGATGTATCTCGGGGGGGGACGAGGCGGCGTACAGGGATGAGGTAGAGCAATTGAGCAAGCTGTGCAAGGTTAACAACCTGCTGCTAAACAAGTCAAAGACCCAGGAATTCATCGTAGACTTCAGGAGGAAAAAGTCCGAGATCCTGCCCCTGCTCATCGACGGAGAGAGCGTGGAGATAGTCTCAAACCTCAGATTCCTGGGACACAACATGCGGGATGACCTGGCCTGGAAGGACAACACTAAAGGCACCATCAAGAGGGCACAACAGCGGCTATACACCCTGAGATGCCTCAAGAAACAACACAGCAAGAAGGAGATGCTGGTGGCCTTCTACCACGGCGCAGTGGAGAGCATCCTCACCTTCGGCATCTCCAACTGGTTCCACAGCTGCACGGCAGCGGAGAGAAGCGAGCTACAGAGAGTCGTGAGAACAGTACAGAAGATCACCGGCGCCCCCCTCCCCTCTCTGGAGGAGCTGTACAAAACACGCTGTCTCAGGAGGGCCTCCAAGATCTCCAAGGACCCGACCCACCCTGGGCACGAACACTTTGTCAAGCTGCCCTCGAACAGGAGGTACAGGACCCCGGCCGCTAAGACAAACAGACTGAAGGACAGCTTCTACCACAGGGCCGTCAAGGCCCTGAACACAGTAAAGGCCTAAGTTCTGGGCCCAGGACAGTCCGGACGGATTGTATGGCAGCTAGTGCTGAGGCACAAACATGTACATTTTCAAGCCTGCAAACTGTGACACTTTTAAAAAAATGTGAAAAAATACTTTGTTGTGAAATATGACAACCCTAGTTGACTATCTGTGCAGTATAGTACAGTGGATTGTGTACATAGCCTCTATTGATGTAAACCAGCTCCTTACCTTCTTGTGATTTTATGCATCTATGCTTTTTCTAAAATGTGTTTCTTTTTCCTTTCCTAAACACCAGGGGAGCCTCCCCTCCTAAATGTCGTTGTTTGGTACCTGTACTGTAGCAATGACAAATAAAGTCTATCTATCTATCTATCTATATGTATTACAGAAGGTTGGTGTGGATAAGACATGCATGTTAGATTTCACCATATGTCCAGACCAACGTGTCTCTCCCTCTCTCTCTCTCTCTCTCTCTCTCTCTCTCTCTCTCTCTCTCTCTCTCTCCCTCTCTCCCTCTCTCCCTCTCTCTCCCTCTTTCCCTCTCTCTCCCTCTCTCTCCCTCTCTCTCCCTCTCTCTCTCCCTCTCTCCCTCTCCCTCTCTCTCTCTCTCTCTCCCTCCCTCTCTCTCTCTCTCCCTCTCTCTCCCTCTTTCCCTCTCTCTCCCTCTCTCTCCCTCTCTCTCCCTCTCTCTCCCTCTCTCTCCCTCTCTCTCCCTCTCTCTCTCCCTCTCTCCCTCTCCCTCTCCCTCAGAGAGAGATGCTGTGACACCCTCGTCTTCCCCTCGGGGATCAGTAAAGAAGGTGGAGCCTCAGTAAAGAAGGTGGAGCCTCAGTAAAGAAGGTGGAGCCTCAGTAAAGGAGGCAGAGCCTCAGTAAAGGAGGCGGAGCCTCACCGATGGCCAGGAACAGCTCGTTGACGTTCATGGCCGTCTTGGCTGACGTCTCCATGAAGAGAAGCCCGGTGTTTTCAGCGTACGTCTGGGCCTCCTATAACAATAACATGTGGTCAACATTTCCCCCAAAAACATAATTCTAACTGCTGAGTCTGCAGATTAGAAAGTGATAAAATTCTGCTGATTTTGTGAAACTATCACTTTTTTTTCTTTTTTATAATAATGAGTCACTTTGAGGGAGCGAAATAACAAAGAAACGAAACAGTGAATAAACACAGACCTACTAGGGATTAACTATTAACACACAGCTCCACCAATCAGCACCAAGTGTTTGGGAACACATACCGGGACAGATAACATACTGTATGTTATGACAACAGTAGTTTGAGCCAGAGTTCTCTCTAAACAGGGTTCAGTACCATACCTCTACTAGTCATCTATAAACAGGGTTCAGTACCTCGTACTCCACTAGTCTCTTCTCCGCCAGGTCGGCCTTGTTCCCGGCCAGGGCGATGACGATGTTGGGGCTGGCCTGGCGCTGCAGCTCCTTCACCCAGGCCTTAGCTCGCTCAAACGTGTCCTGAGGCGGGAAACACACGGCAAACAGACCGCATTCAGACATGGTCAACAGACCACATTCAGACATGGTCAACAGACCACATTCAGACATGGTCAACAGACCACATTCAGACATGGTCAACAGACCACATTCAGACATGGTCAACAGACCACATTCAGACATGGTCAACAGACCACATTCAGACATGGTCAACAGACCACATTCAGACATGGTCAACAGACCACATTCAGACATGGTCAACAGACCACATTCAAACATGGTCAACAGACCACATTCAGACATGGTCAACAGACCACATTCAGACATGGTCAACAGACCACATTCAAACATGGTCAACAGACCACATTCAAACATGGTCAACAGACCACATTCAGACATGGTCAACAGACCACATTCAGACATGGTCAACAGACCACATTCAAACATGGTCAACAGACCACATTCAGACATGGTCAACAGACCACATTCAGACATGGTCAACAGACCACATTCAAACATGGTCAACAGACCACATTCAAACATGGTCAACAGACCACATTCAGACATGGTCAACAGACCACATTCAAACATGGTCAACAGACCACATTCAGACATGGTCAACAGACCACATTCAGACATGGTCAACAGACCACATTCAGACATGGTCAACAGACCACATTCAGACATGGTCAACAGATATATATGGTCACGGTCCTCTGTGGCTCAGTTAGTAGAGCACGGCGCTAACAACACTTAGGTTGTGGGTTCGATTCCCGCCGGGATATATATATACTGAAAAATGTATGCACTCACTGCAATGTAAGTAGCTGAAATAACCTGCCTACTGACACTGAACTTGCACAGACAACCACTCGTTTACCCCTGAGGATGTGTGTGTGAGTGTTGTGGTGAACGTACTGCGTATACTTACAGTATAAGCCACTTGGCAGATGCTTTTATCCAAACCCACGTACAGTACAGTGAGCGCATCATTTATTATATATGGCCCCGGCGGGAATCAAACCCACAATCTCAGCGACGCAGACGCCATGCTCTACCAGCAGGTGAACGTATATATATTTATGTTTACGTTTTAGTCATTTAGACGCTTTTATCTAAAACCACTTAAGATAAGTACATTTGTCTCAGTAGGTCAACTATAAAAACACTAATCGTAATTAATACCATCAATAACAACAAGTGCCGTCGGCAGTCACAGTGCTAGACGAAGGAAGCCCTTGAATTTCAAGTTGTGGTAATGTTGGGTGTGATGGGGTGGAGAGGTCGGAGGAGGAGGAGGAGGAGGAGGAGAGGAGAGGGTGGTGATGGAGAGGTCTGAGGAGGAGGAGAGGGTGGTGATGGAGAGGTCTGAGGAGGAGGAGGAGAGGGGGGTGATGGAGAGGTCTGAGGAGGAGGAGAGGGTGGTGATGGAGAGGTCTGAGGAGGAGGAGGAGAGGGGGGTGATGGAGAGGTCTGAGGAGGAGAGGAGAGGAGAGGAGGAGAGGAGAGTCTACGCAGGAAGACGGTGTTACATATAGGCATATGTTAGTAGCCTGTGTTACAGGGACACCTAGGGGTGACCTGATAATGTTGCATGCATGACCCGGTTGTTGTTATGTGGGCGTGAGCGGAAGGAACTGCACTTTAATAAAAGTCATACTGAAACATGGAGTCAGAAGCGGGATCTAAGTAAAAATAAAAATAAAATAAAGACGCTTAAAGAAATAAAACGCCATGGCAAGCAACAGCATCCCCGCGCCCGATGGTATGCGCATGACTGGTGATCTGGCGAAAAACTGGGAAGTCTTCCGTGCAGAGTTTGAGGATTTTTTGCTCGCTACCGGACTGAGCGAGAAGTCGAAGCTGATCAAGGCAGCCACGCTGAGACGGCTGATGGGAAGTGAGTGCCGTCATGTATACACACATAGCCTCACGTTGACGGAGAATGAACAGAAGGACCCAAAAGCGATTATGGACGCTTTGGGGGTTTACTTCAAACCGGCGAGAAACGTCATTTATGAGAGGTACATGTTTGGAAGCTGCAAACAAGAGGCTGATGAGCCAATAGACAGTTTCCTGACAAAGCTTAAGGAGAGAGCATCGTCATGCGAATACCGTGCGCTGAAGGACGAGCTGGTTCGTGACAGGCTCGTGCTGGGTGTTGCTAGTGAGGGCACCAGGAGGCGTCTGCTACGCGAACGTGAGTTGACGTTACACACAGCGACTGAAATCTGTAGGCTCGCTGAGCTAACCGAGAGACACATGAGAGTGATGGCCCCGCTAGCACAGACGGACAATGTGAATGCCGCGTACAGGCAGAGTGAGAGGCGCGCACATCAAAGGAAAACAGCGCCAGCGGAGAGAGAGCCACAGTGGAGCTGCAAATACTGTGGAGGCAGCCACAAACGGGGCAGGGAGCAGTGCCCAGCCTACGGTAAGACATGCCGGATATGTGGCATAGCAAATCACTTTGCCAAGGTATGCCAGGCTGGCAAAATAAAAAAAGTGAATGTGCTTGAAAATGAGGAGCAAAGAGAAGATGACTCAGATACTGATGATAGACTGTTTCGAGTAACTGAATGTGTCAATACTGCAAAGGCCCAGCAGGGGCGCAAGTGGTTTGTGAATCTATGCCTGAATGAGAAAAGGCAACAGTGTCAGCTGGATACAGGCTCCACTTGCAATGTCATGGGCCGCAAGATTAAAGAGAAGCTGTCACCCAGAGCGGCGCTAGGCCCGAGCGCAGCCAAGTTAAAGTTATACTCTGGGGAAATCATGCCATCACTGGGGAAATTCCACACTGAATGTGTCATCCGGGGAGAAAAGCACAACCTCACATTTGAAATAGTCGACACAGAGCAAAAGCCTCTTCTCGGGGGGGGCACATGCGAACGTCTGGGCCTCGTATCCTTCACCGTTCCAGATGAACTCCACACAGTTGATGCAAGCCAATCTGTGCCCCTCACAAAAGATCAGCTGCTGAGAGACTATCATGACGTCTTCAATGACCCAATCGAGTCAGTCCCGGGCGAGATACACTTCGAGCTGGATCCTGATGTGACGCCGGTGCAGTGCGCGCCGAGGAATGTTCCAGTGGCTCTGAAGGCGAGAGTCAAGGAGGAACTTGACAGACATGTCAAGGTCGGCAACATTGAGCCGGTGACTGAGCCGACAGCATGGATAAGTAACATGGTGACTGTCGCAAAGCCAGAGAAAATAAGAATCTGTATCGATCCAAAGCCTCTCAACCGAGCGCTGCTGAGGTCTCACTACCATATGCCGACGCTGGAAGATGTGTTGTACAAGTTGCCCAAGGCTCGCCTCTTCACGTTGGCAGACGCTCGTGATGCTTTTTTACAGTGCAAGCTTGACGACGCGAGCAGCCGTCTGACGACCTTCTGGACACCGTGGGGTCGGATGAGATGGCTCAAGCTCCCTTTCGGAGTCTCAGTAGCGCCTGAGATCTACCAGCGCAAGCAACACGAGCTGCTATCGGGCCTGGCCGGCATCGAACCGATCGCGGATGACATCCTGGTGGTCGGGTGTGGCGATACGGATGCCGAGGCCGAACTGGACCATGACAGAAACTTGAGTGCTCTCATGGAACGATGCAGAGCAGTGGGACTCAGGCTGAGTGAACGCAAGCTACAGTTCAAGCTCAAAGCCGTACACTTCCACGGCCACATTCTGTCCTCGGAGGGACTGAAAATCGACCCAGAGAAGACACGGGCCGTGCTGGAAATGCCGACACCCACCGACGTGAAAGCAGTGCAGCGCTTCATTGGGTTCGTGACGTACCTTGCAAAGTTTCTGCCAAAGCTCTCGGAGGTCTGTGAGCCGCTCCGCAGGCTCTTGGATAAGGACGTCATGTGGCACTGGTTGCCCAAACACGAAGATGCAGTGCGCGGAGTGAAGCGTATGGTCACCTGCACGCCCGTCCTCAAGTACTATGATATCACAAAGCCTGTCACGGTCCAGAGCGACGCCAGCATGACCGGGCTGGGGGGCTGTTTGTTACAAGGGGGACAGCCGGTGGCTTTTGCATCGAGGGCACTAACGCCGACAGAGCAAAACTACGCTCAGATTGAGAAGGAGTGTTTGAGCATAGTCTTTGCCTGCCAGAGATTCCACCAGTACCTGTATGGCAGGGAGGCTATCACTGCAGAAACAGACCACAAGCCGCTTATCACAATATTCAAGAAGCCCCTCCTGAGCGCACCGAAACGTCTCCAAGGCATGTTGCTGCAGCTGCAAAGCTACAATCTGGATGTTGTGTACAAGCCGGGCCCCGAGATGTATGTCAGCGACACTCTGAGCAGGGCCACGCCCCCGTGCCGTGGGTCTGACACCCCGTACGTGCAGCATGCTGTGTGCGCCGTGAACAGCACCCAGGCCGGGTATTCACAGCTGGACCAGGCGCAGCACCTGGACGTTACGGCTTTCAGATTCCACCAGATTGTGCAGCACACAGAGACGGATGATGTGCTTCAGGAGCTGGCATCTGTGATCCTCAGTGGCTGGCCAGACTTTAAAGAGGACACTCCGCTGGCAGTGCGGGAATACTGGCCCTTCAGAGACGAGCTGAATGTTCAAGACGGAGCGTTGTACAGGGGACAGTGCGTCGTCATACCAAAAGCCATGAGATCTGAGCTGCTCAAACGCATACACGCTAGCCACATTGGTGGGGAGGCGTGTTACAGACGGGCCAGGGATACGCTCTTCTGGCCGAACATGAGAGCGGAGATAAAGGACTTTGTGGCGAACTGCTCCGCATGCAATGAGTACGCACGGGTCCAGCAGAAGGAACCGATGATGTCGCATGACATACCGGTGCGCCCGTGGCAGGCAGTGAGTATGGACGTCTACTCATATGCGGGCAAGGACTTTCTCATCATTGTGGACCAGTATTCGGATTTCTGGGAAATCGACCAGCTGCCAGATCTGTCTGCGGACACGCTCATCACGCGCTGCAAAGCTCAGTTTGCACGTTATGGGCAGCCAGAGAGGGTGGTCTCGGACAACGGCCCACAGTTTGCATGCGAACGGTTCAGGAAGTTTGCAGCGAGCTGGGGGTTTGCCCATGTCACATCCTCACCCCGACATCCTCGATCCAACGGCAAGGCTGAGTCGGCCGTTAAGATTGTCAAGTCACTCTGCAAGCGGGCGAAATTGGATGGCACGGATGCGTGGATGGCCATCCTTCACTGGCGCAACACACCCACAGAGGGGTTGGACAGCAGCCCGGCTCAGCGCTTAATGGCACGCAGGCTCAAAACTTCACTGCCCGTCGCGGACAGCCTGCTTCTACCACGTGTGGTGGACGGAGTGGCAGAGAAGCTGCGGTGGAAACGGCGGGTCGCCAAGTCATTCTATGACAAGTCTGCCAGAGACCTTCCAGAGCTGGATGTTGGAGATCACATTAGGATGAGGCCTCTGCCAGGTGATCGCACAGGGCGGTGGCGACGAGGCCAGTGCCTCCAGAGAGTCGCTCCCCGCTCGTTCGTGGTGGATGTGGACGGCACACTGTACAGACGCAACCGAGTGGATCTGCGTGTTGCAGAGCGCTCAGCTCAAGCGCAACAGACAGACATTCTACGGCCTGAGTGGAGCAGTCCTGACCAGACCCAGGTCGCTGGGGAGACTGCCTCAGCCGAGACACGGATTGTCTCAAGTCGGGGGGAGACAGGCGGCGAGGTACATCCTCGTACACCAAGGGCACCGGCGACGCCGGGGGGTCCTGCCACGGCAGGCCAGGGTGTCTACTCACGGAGTGGTCGCCTGTCACGGCCGCCACAACGACTGGACTTATGACTTTAAAAAAAAAAAAAAAAAAAAAAAAAAAAGGGAAATAATGCTATTGTTGTAATGCTATTGTTAATGTTAATATAAAGCATGTCATTTGCAAACAGCTAAAGGAAAGGAGATGTTACATATAGGCATATGTTAGTAGCCTGTGTTACAGGGACACCTAGGGGTGACCTGATAATGTTGCATGCATGACCCGGTTGTTGTTATGTGGGCGTGAGCGGAAGGAACTGCACTTTAATAAAAGTCATACTGAAATAGACGGGTCGCGACTCTGCCGTCCTGCCAGCAGTGAAGTGATGCACTGTGGGTAGTGATGCATTGTGGGTAGCGTACCGGCTTGGTGATGTCGAAGACCACGATGGCGGCCTGCGCCCCGCGGTAGTACATGGGCGCCAGGCTGTGGTAGCGCTCCTGCCCCGCCGTGTCCCAGATCTCAAACTTCACCGTGGTGTCGTCCAAACACACCGACTGAGCCAGGAACGCCGCTGAGGGGGAACAGACACATATATATATAGATAAACATATACTAATATCATAAATATATACAGAAACTATTCGGTTGTTAAGTCTGACTTCAAACGTGACGTTTAGCAATTTCCGGGTCCAAACCAGAAATTCCCCGCACCAGAGTACCAGTGTACTACAGCGGTAGAATGACAGTTCAATCGTTTTTTAGACTGGGATCTATTCATACAACAAGGGACGCAGCACTTTCCCGTTTTCCCCATATTTGTCAGCGTCTTTGAGCCTCGGAAAAGCGCTATAAAAATATAATGAATTATTATTATTACTGAGGCATTTCGAAGACAGCGCCTCAGCCAACTTTGGACCCGGAAACACGTCACGACTTAACAACCGGATGTATGACTAGTAAATATATATAAATATATACACAAACTATACATATATACATAAACTATGCGTATGACTTGTAAATATATAAATATATACATAAACTATACGTATGACTTGTATCCAGCACATCTATGTTCTATGTAACTGTCTTATTACGGTGATTTCAGTTGAAGTTAAACCCTGTAAATACATCAACCATTCAATACTCCATCGCTTTCAACTTATAACACTGTACATGTCACAGATTCTTTCACTTATAATTCACCATATCACAATTCCAGTGGGTCAGAAGTTTACATACACTAAGTTGACTGTGCCTTTAAACAGCTTGATAAATTCCAGAAAATGATGTCATGGCTTTAGAAGCTTCTGAACATAACATACAATAATTCCAGTCAATTGGAGGTGTACCTGTGGCCTACCTTCAAACTCAGTGCCTCTTTGCTTGACATCATGGGAAAATCCAAAAAGAAATCAGCCACGACCTCAAATAAAATAGACAAAATAGACAAAATAATTGTGGAACTCCACAAGTCTGGTTCATACTTGGGAGCAATTTCCAAACACCTGAAGGTCCCACGTTAATCTGTCCAAACAACAGTCCTCTAGTATAAACACCATGGCACCACGCAGACGCCACACCACTCAGGACGGAGACCTGTTCTGTCTCCTAGAGACGAACGTAGTTTGGTGTGAAAAGTGCAAATCCATGGCAGAACAACAGCAGAGGACCTTGTGAAGATGCTACTTCCACAGTAAAACGAGTCCTACATCAACATAAGATGAAAGGCCCCTCAGCAAGGACGAAGCCACTGCTCCAAAAACGCCATAAAAAAGACAGACTACGGTGTGCAACTGCACATGGGGACAAAGATCTTACTTCAGGGTTCCTACACATTTCAACAAGTCACATTTATGACCTTCTTAGACCTCGTTGAATTCCATTTTAGACCTATTCATGACACCATATGAGAGCTTTTTGTCATCCTCGAGGTGATGAAATTAGGGATTTCACTGCCATACAGACCCAAAAAGGAAGCGAATTGGCATTTTTTTTGTTCCAGCTTGATTAATTTCCGCATAAATAGATTTCCTTGCAGGATCTCATTTTTAGACCAAATAACTGAAATGTAAGGACCTTTTTAGGCCTTATGGATCGGATTGCTGGATTTTAGACTTTAAGACTTTTTAAGACCAGTGCGGGAACCCTGTCTGGTCTGATGAAACAGAAATGTTACTACCTGGCCATAATGACCATCGTTATGTTTGGAGGAAAAAGGGAAGAACACCATCCCAACCGCGAAGGACGGGGGGGGCAGCGTCATCATGTCGTGGGGCGGCAGCGTCATGTTGTGTGGGGGGGCAGCGTCATGTCGTGGGGGGGCAGCGTCATCATGTCGTGGGGCGGCAGCGTCATGTCGTGGGGGGGCAGCGTCATGTCGTGGGGGGGCAGCGTCATGTCGTGGGGGGGGGCAGCGTCATGTCGTGGGGGGGCAGCGTCATGTCGTGGGGGGGCAGAGTCATGTTGTGGGGGGGCAGCGTCATGTCGTGGGGGGGGGCAGCGTCATGTCGTGGGGGGGGGGCAGCGTCATGTCGTGGGGCTTCGCTGCAGGAGGGACTGGTGTACACTTCACAACATAGATGGATAGATTACAGACTGACTCTGTTACAGCAGCTCTGTCAGGAGGAATGGGCTAAAATTCCACCAATGTATTTTGGGAAGCTTGCTGAAGGCTACCAGAAACCTTTCACCAAAGTTAAAAGAAAAGGAACT
The DNA here is from genome assembly GCF_963989245.1 of Nansenia antarctica. NCBI lineage: Eukaryota > Metazoa > Chordata > Actinopteri > Argentiniformes > Microstomatidae > Nansenia > Nansenia antarctica. The sequence continues at coordinate 66,496,476 of NC_137689.1, read as the reverse complement.
GCTACGAAATACTAAGTATGTAAACTTCTGTGATGAAAGAAATAAAAGCTGAAATAAATCATCCTCTCAACTATTATTCTGACATTTCACATTCTTAAAATAAAATAGTGATCCTAACTGACAAGGAAATGTTTACTAGGATTAAATGTCAGGAATTATACAAAAATAAAAAATAAACCTGAGTTTTGATGTATTTGGCTAAGGTGTATGTCAACTTCCGACTTCAGCTGGATGTGTCAATACACTGTAACATCAATGCATCAGTAAGAAAGGCCTATCATGTATGTGAGAGACATCTGGAGATGCAGTATGGCCCTTTGATTTCTGTGCCACTGCCAAACATCCCATCTTCATTTGTCAATACAGTATCCCTCAAATCACCACAGTACCCCTCAAATCACCACAGTATCCCTCAAATCACCACAGGAATCATCACAGTACCCCTCAAATCACCACAGTAACCCTCACATCATCACATCATCACAGTACCACAGTAATCCTCAAATCACCACAGGGTCTGTCTGTACCCGGCCCTTCTCCTCAACAGTCTCAACATCTAGCAGAGTGGACGCAGGTTCCTCCACGTCCGCAGGCCTCTGGCCCTGCCTCTGGCCCTGCCCTTCCTCTGGCCCTGCCCTTCCTCTGGCCCTGCCTCTGGCCCTGCCCTGCCTCTGGCCCTGCCTCTGGCCCTGCCTCTGGCCCTGCCCTGCCTCTGGCCTGCCTCTGGCCCTGCCTCTGGTCCTGCCTCTGGCCCTGCCCTGTCCTGACACATCTGACCCACTACGGCCCATTTATTCAGTTTAAACACCAAATAAGTTGAATCAAGAACGTTAGAGATGGGCTGGAACTAAAGCGTGCGTGCGTTCAATCCATGCTGCCCCGGAAGTCGGAAGTCCTCAGCATAATGCATTGTCTGCTATACAACCGGATATTCATGGCGCAACTTTTTGCGCCCTGGCCGAGAAATAGGAGACAGCCAATTGGAGCGCTGCTACAGCTCACGTGTAAGCGAAAAGTATTTGGCCTGCGATAGACTTGCATTCGACCGGCGTCCCGACTCCTCCCCCTATGTATTTTAACAGTGAATTTTACACACACACAGATAAAATGTTTATTGTATTGGAGGATTTTTAATGAATGCTGATAGGCGCCGACAGAATATCAGCCGCATTTTGTGAATAAACAATGTTTATTTAAAAAAAAAACTTTTACAAATCGCAACTAGGAAGTGAAGGTGGGGGCGGCGCCCCAGCGCCCTCTATCGGCCAGCCGCCACTGATAGTCACAAATTGCCATTGTCCTATTTTGAGTATAATTTGTTTATCTGTACATCTCTCTGTTAACCGAGTGATGGGCCATACTAATGTATCTTTACTCAATGTATTCAGTCCAAAAATGAAATTACTTAAATAACTGACCGTAGTGCCCCGCGGTGGCGTAGCGGTCTAAGCACTAGCCACTAGAGCAAGCTGCCCACCGGGGACTGGGATCGAATCCCGGTCTCGCCAGGTCCGGATATGGCCGAGGCACACAGGGAGCGGCATATTGAGCGGCCGCTCCAGAGGGCGGTATAGGACTATTTCCGGACAAGGATCCGTCGCGCAACAGCGCCCCCGGTAGGGCTGCACGATATGGACGAAAATGCATATCACGATATTTATGCCAGATATCTCGATATCGATATTAGTACGATATTACTCGTTTTAAATGTAGAAACAATGAAAAATAAGCAATCTTCAAAAAAACTAACAGCATAATACTAAATGGACGTGGAAAAGTGCAATTTTATTGCTCAGAACAGACCACTGTCAAATGCGTCAACATGAACACCATGTTAAACATACTCAAGTCTGAGTGCAAGTGCTTGGACAACAGTGCAAGGCAGCATCTCTAAAACAGGATATTCATTCAGGGATATTCATAGATCTAAAGAAAGCATTTGATACTATTGATCATAGATTATTAATAAGAAAACTTGATAGATATGGAATTAGAGGGATGGCAAATTTATGGATTAGAAACTATCTTGATAATAGACACCAGTATGTACAAATAAACAATGATAAATCTGAACTGCTAAGGGTCACATGTGGGGTCCCACAAGGTTCAGTGCTGGGTCCAAAGCTGTTTATTTTATACATCAATGATATTTGCAATGTGTCCAAGTTGTTAAATTTTGTTTTGTTTGCAGATGACACAAATTTATTTTGTTCTGGCAAAGATTTGGAGCAGCTTCTGGATACAGTGGAAACGGAACTAAAAACTATAAAACGATGGTTTGACACAAACAAGTTGTCATTGAACTTAGAAAAAACTAAACTTATGATATTTGGAAATCGAAAAATTAATAGTCAAGTACAAATCAAGATAGATAATGTTGAAATTGAAAGAGTTTATGAAAACACATTTTTGGGAGTTGTTATAGACCACAAACTATGTTGGAAAACACACATAAACTACTTAAAGACTAAAATATCAAAGTCTATTGCAATACTGCATAAAACGAAAGACATACTTAATCCAAATTCATTACACATATTGTACCGTTCTCTAATAGTTCCATACATAACCTACTGTGTGGAAGTGTGGGGAAACACATACAAAACAATCACAAATCCAATGTATTTACTACAGAAAAGAGCTATACGAATTATAAACAGAGCTGCCTATCAAGAACCAACTAACAAATTATTCATAAACACCTATGATCTCAAATTTAAAGAATTGGTGGACTTCAAAATGGCACAAGTGAAAATGTATAAAGTAAAAATTAAGATGCTTCCAGACTGTACCCAGAGACTATTTCAAGTTAGACAGAGTAATTATGAACTCAGAGGAATATGTATGTTTATGAAAACAAAGATTAGAACAAATGCAAAACAAAGATGTATAACAGTTAAAGGAGTTAATTTATGGAATACTTTTGAAAAGGAAATGAAAATGTGTAGTACATTAAAAGGATAAAAAAACATATTTAAAAATAAGATGATTAACAAGTATAAAACAGAGGTTTAAATATAGTTTTTGTTTGGTATTTTTTTTGAACTTTTTGTTGACATGCGTAAGTGACATTTTTGTTTATAAAAGTTTCAATGTTTTGATTATGCATTCATGGGGGGACATGCATACATGTAACAAGGGTAGGCGCAATAAGCCACGGCTTCAGCCTACACCTTTTTGGTCCTGATGTTATAAATTGTGACTATGCACATTTTCTTATCAAACCGTCTACGTGTCCTCTTGACCCTATTCCCACCACCTTTTTCAAGGACATTTTTGAATCTGTGTCTGATGACATACTAGGCATTGTAAATCACTCCCTACTTAAAGGGATATTTCCAGCGGCGCTAAAAACTGCCCTGGTTAGACCCACCCTGAAGAAAAGTAACCTAGATCCTTCTGATCCAAAAAACTGTAGACCAATATCCAATCTCACTTTTCTAAGCAACATTTTAGAAAAGGCAGCGTATAGACAGCTTCATGAATTCTTAGTCCTAAATAATAGGTATGACCCACTTCAGTCAGGTTTCCGATCATACCACAGCACAGAAACCGCTTTGCTTAAGGTAACTAATGACCTTAGGATAAATGCAGACTCGAAAAAACTCTCGATTCTTGTACTCTTAGACTTAAGTGCAGCCTTTGATACGGTAGACCACTCCATACTTATTGAGAGACTTGAAAACTGGGTTGGCCTCTCAGGTCCGGTCTTAAACTGGTTCAGGACTTACCTGGCTGACCGAGATTACTTTGTAGCCCTTGGTGACCATAAGTCAAAAAATTATAGCACAACCTGTGGAGTTCCCCAGGGGTCCATTTTAGGACCGTTGCTTTTTAGCCTATACATGCTACCCCTCAGTTCTGTTATCAAGAAGCATAGCGTTAACTACCACAGCTATGCTGACGACACTCAGCTTTATATCTCAGTAACTCCCAACGACTACAAGATGATCGACCACCTGATAGACTGTATTGCCGATATTAATATTTGGATGACACAAAACTTTCTCCAACTCAATCAAGAAAAAACAGAGGTATTGATTATTGGCGAGAAAACTGGGAGAGAGAAATTATCTGCACACTTGAAAACACTAGCTTTTTTTTTTTTTTTTTTTTTTCTTCCAGATTTTATCCCTTTTTCACCCAATTTGGTAGCCAATTGAACCCAACCTAGCATCCAATTATCCCCTGCCTATTGCGTAGGATCCGCCGCACGACCCCGTGGCCGGCAGCCCCAGAGGAGATCGCCAGGCAGACTAGCTGACTGGCTCCTCGAGCCCAGCACCGTTATTCCGGCACCCCGGGGGCGGTGTTGCGCGACGGATCCTTGTCCGGAACTATTCCTATACCGCCCTCGGGAGCGGCCGCTCAATATGCCGCTCCCTGTGTGTGCCTCGGCCATATGAAAACACTAGCTCTTAACACTAAGTGTCAGGCCAGGAATCTTGGTGTCATAATTGACCCAGATCTACATTTTGAAACTCATATTAATAACACTATTAAAACATCCTTCTACCATCTAAGAAACATCACTAAGGTACAATCATTTCTCTCCCAGGCAGACACTGAAAAATTAATGCATGCGTTTGTTACTAGTAGGCTAGATTACTGTAATGCTCTCCTGACAGGTCTCCCCAAAAAAATGATAAATAGACTACAAATGGTTCAAAATGCTGCTGCTCGTGTCCTTACTAGGACCAAACGGAGAGCGCACATCACACCTGTCTTGAGATCACTACACTGGCTCCCTGTCAGTCATAGAATAGACTTTAAGATCCTTTTACTAGTTTATAAATCACTTCACTGTGATGCACCCAATTACATGGTGGACATGCTCATAAGATACACACCAGCTAGACCCCTACGGTCTAGTGGCACGGAACTTTTAATAGTGCCAGAGGCTAGGACAAAGAGATTTGGAGGATCAGCTTTTAGCATATATGCTCCTAGATTGTGGAACACCCTACCCGAGGGCCTGAGGTTGTCTAAAACTCAGGACATTTTTAAGCGTGACCTCAAAACCTACTTATTCAATGTCGCCTTTTGATACTAAGGGAGACATTGGACATTATAGAACTAGGATCACTAGGCCATTACACCATACTCGTGTTTTTGAGATTTGTGTTGACAGGAAAATGGACCCGGGTGCTGATGAGGCACTGTCAGCTCCAAATAGCACCTAGAGCAGTACTGGAACCGGTACAAGGGTGTACCAGGACCACCATCAGGTTGTATTGCTGTCATCTTTATTGTCTCTATTGTGTTGTTGCATCATAACTGTGCTTAAGTTTCTCTTTTGGCAGGACCTGTGACCATACTGGATGCAGAACGATGCAAATACAACACAAAATTTATGGACAGTGTGTACGCCGATAATATGCAAGGAATTTTTCCTGGATACATGGTGTACAGGTTTTTGCCCTTGCTTGCTTGCTTTGTGCCGGTGGTCCTGGCCTCCCCTGGGGGACCGCTGGGTACTGGTAAGCAAACTGGCTAGTAGTCGCTCTATTGGTAGAGGGCTGCAAGGGAATTTTTTCTGGCTACATAGTATACAGGTTTTTTACTTTTGCCTGCTCGCGGCTCTGTCAGTATTGATTGATTGATTGACTGATTGCCTGAACATTTTCATTGTGTAAAGCGCATTGAGTTGCATCTTGTAAGAAATGCGCTATACAAATAAAATTTGATTTGATTTGATTTATATCTGTATTGTGAATTGTATAGGGGACCAAAATAAACATTCTCAATCAAAACAGTATAAATATGTACAGTTACACAACATTAGTGCAAAAAAACTGGGTTCGACAGTAACGACAGTCATTTTACTTGCCCAGACCTAGTAAAACATTCACCGGGTTTGTTTGCGCGAGCCCGAACCCCGAAGACGCTGCTAGATCCCGGGTATTTTTTTACAACAGACGGCGCAGGCGCGAGACGATTGATTGATTGATTGATTGAAAACTTTATTAGAAGATTTGCAGAAGTAGGTACATGAAAGTACATATTACATACAAGTTCAACTAACAGGATAAAAACCCTAGAAAGCCACTGGCTTATTTCAATTGGGGTCCTTGAAACGAGACTTATTGGTTGGCATTGCTGTCGATCTAAGGAAACCATGAAATGAGGTTTGTGGTTGGCTGTACATTTAGGGAAAGCGTAAAAACGTATGTTTTGATTGACTGAGCTGTACATGCTGGGGGAGTTTTATATCGTCAATATTGTTGCCTTTCACAATATTCATATTGCGCATGCGAACATCGCGATGACGATACGATAACGATATATCGTGCAGCCCTAGCCCCCGGGGTGCCGGAATAACGGTGTCGGGCTCGAGGAGCCAGTCAGCTAGTCTGCCTGGCGGTCTCGTCTGGGGCTGCCGGCCACGGGGTCGTGCGGCGGATCCTACGCAATAGGCAAGGGATAATTGGATGCTAGGTTGGGTTCAATTGGATACCAAATTGGGTGAAAAAGGGATAAAATCTGAAGAAAAAAATGTAAAAAAATAAAAAAAAATAACTGACCGTGGAGAAAATGCTGGTACGTTTTTTTCATTTCATGAACGGAGAAAAAAGTATGAAGTTAGATATGGGACTTTAATCGTGAGGTTGTAGGTTCGTTTTGTGCACTTGTATCTTGAGATTTGCACTTGTAAAATAAATATTTGCACTGATTGATTGACCAATCACAATAGAGCATTTTCGAGCGGGCATTGAGTGATTGACTGCAGTGATTGACCAATCACAGAACATTTTCGATAGGATTTCAGCACGAAAATTAGTCCAGTGGTCTCATGCAATGATTGATTGACCAATGACAAGAGAGCATTTTCGAGCGGGCATTGAGTGATTGACTGCAGTGATTGACCAATCACAGAACATTTTCGAGAGAATTTCAGCACGAAAATTAAATGAATACAGTATTGTACTACAACAACTTACCAGGGGATTATGATCTTATGGTTATTCATTTAAATTGCATCTGAGTGAAGTCCAGTATGAAGTTAAGCAAATGACAGTATCAACTGACTGTTTCTATAGCCTGCTGTACGTACTGTAGGCTACTGTTTGTACTTCCCTGCTGAATATCATTTACGAGGTTTGACAAAACAAATACATAAATAAATACACCAAGAAAGAAAAGAAAGAAACTTTACATCACATAAATCTATGTGTGCAGTGTTATAGCAGAAAGCTTACTGAGCCGTTAATCATTGTATATTTAATATCGACATCTCTATTTTCATATAGCAAAAGTTCATTTTTATCAAACCTGCCATCCTGGGGATGTACAAACTGTGAGAAAACACAGAAAAGGTGGGGGTTTTCAACTTACATACCATGGCACACCTCCAATAATTACACAGAATACATGGACAAAAACACTGTAATGTAATTCTGTATTTGAGAGGGATTATGAAAACTGTTACAGAGTGAAGACATATATAAATGCAGAATTTAATGATTATTTTGATTTTATTTGATGATGTGAAAATTAGATACTGCGTAAATAATGATTGTCTGAAGGTAGGCCATCGTCATATAGTCATGTACGTGGTGAAATCAAGATCAGTTATTGAAAACATTTTCATTACAGTATGAACGCCATGGAAACCGATTTGAAAAACTAGGCTCAACGAGATGAGGTAAATGCAAAATAGCTCAAATAAAAAGTAATTTTCACCCCCCCCTTTTTTAAGAGTATGTCAAACTTCAATAAATATGAGCATTTTGTATAAGCACAGGTCACACTTCATTTAGATAGTCCTCTATAATCACAGTTGCTCAAACAAACGATCAAACTATCACATGCAACTCTTTAAGGGTAAGGAATAAGGTTAGGGTCAGGGCTCAGGTTAGGGCTAAGGTTAATGCATAGTGTGCTGAAATGTTGTTGACAGTTAGTTGAACATCTACTGAACATCTACAAATCTATTATGGACTATCATATATATTTGATATGGCTAATATGGATAAATGGCAGATAGATTTAGAAATAAAGGGTAAGTGAGGGATGGATAAACAAATTAACATGTCATTTATGTCATTATTTTTCTTTTACACTTTCTAAACACAGGTCCAAGTATGAAGAATGCAAGCAAGAATATGCTATTTTCAGGTATGATATGCTGAACTACACACAAAAATGTGGAGAGTATACAAGTCCCACACCAAAACCCAATAAGAAATTGCTACACCCGTTTATAACATAGGCCTATGTAGATCCACTTATGTCAATTAACTCAATGAGACATAAATAATAAATCAGGAAATGTGTGTGAGATTTTAAAAACGTTCATACCGGTAAATAGAACACCTGCGGGTTGCATGCGAAAGAGGAATACGGTAAACATCTATCAAATTAACTCCAAGCCTTTTTAAATTAACTTGGAATGGAATGGAATGGAATGGACTTTATTTGTCATTGCTACAGTACAGGTACCAAACAACGAAATTTAGGAGGGGTGGCTCCCCTGGTGTTAGGAAAGGAAAAAGAAAACACATTTTAGAAAAAGCATAGATGCATAAAATCACAAGAAGGTAAGGAGCTGGTTTACATCAATAAAGGCTATGTACACAAACCACTGTACTATACTGCACAGATAGTCAACTAGGGTTGTCATATTGCACAAAGAGTATTTTTTCACATTATTTTAAAGTGTCACAGTTTGCACAGTATTTTTTCACATTATTTTAAAGTGTCACAGTTTGCAGGCTTGAAAATGTACATGTTTGTGCCTCAGCACTAGCTGCCATACAATCCGTCCGGACTGTCCTGGGCCCAGAACTTAGGCCTTTTCTGTGTTCAGGGCCTTGACGGCCCTGTGGTAGAAGCAGTCCTTCAGTCTGTTTGTCTTAGCGGCCGGGGTCCTGTACCTCCTGTTCGAGGGCAGCTTGACAAAGTGTACGTGCCCAGGGTGGGTCGGGTCCTTGGAGATCTTGGAGGCCCTCCTGAGACAGCGTGTGTTGTACAGCTCCTCCAGAGAGGGGAGGGGGGCGCCGGTGATCTTCTGTGCTGTTCTCACGACTCTCTGTAGCTCGTTTCTCTCCGCTGTTGTGCAGCTGTGGAACCAGTTGGAGATGCCGAAGGTGAGGATGCTCTCCACTGCGCCGTGGTAGAAGGCCACCAGTATCTCCTGCTTGTTGTGTAATAGGAATATAAATAGAGGAAACATGTAGTGTGAATGTACATCATAATAAGATATGGAATTTCCCTGCTGAAAAATAAAAGATGGAAAAAAAATCAGAGGGAACCGTGGGCCAATGTTTTCTATGTCCTCAGCTAGCAGACAGACACCATCATCGCCTTTATCTTGGTGGTCATGGCTGCACAGTCACACGCCATTTCTCCACTAGGCACTCCAGTCCTCACGCCATGTCCTCTCCTGGGGGTTATTATTATTATTAATATTATTATTATTATTATTAAGAGTACTGAGGCAGGAACTTCAGGTAACAGCCCCTCATCCTTCCCTTGTGTAACAAAAGGTGGCATTGTTCTGCAGTGAATTCACCAACTGATTAGCCGCAGCCATTCGGGCTAAGACCCCTTTATGCCACGTATGTTTACAAAGTGGGATCTATAACTAATAAAGCACATCACACTCACTATCACTTAAAAGATCTTGCAAGTCCCATCAGATAATGCCAATGTAGTTTTATTTTAGATGACTGTCCCAGGATTAACTCAATAAAATGCTATAATCTACTGGAATTGGCCTCTTGGAGTCTTGAGACAATTGTAGCCAATTGAATGCTGAACAGGTGGGCACTGGGACTAACTCTCTTCAGGCCTATACTGACTACATATCAGGCTACAGTCATTTACTAATGACAGCAAAAGAGGGAGAGAGGAGGATAGAGAGGTGAGAAAGAGAGGTGAGAAAGTGGACAGGTAGTCAAGACCACATAAGTAGCCTTGTGAACCGATGGTTCTCGAGCCTAATGGCCCATAGAGCAGGATTCTCCTGTTTCTGTAGCGTGAGGCGGCTTGATGTACAAGTACACCCCCTGGACATGACGCTGGGTCTTACCCCCAACCAACCCTTAATGCTGAGTTATCATCACCGAGGGGGGGGGTTCCATGCCACAGTCCATGCCACCCCCCCAAGGCAGCAAACCTAGGGGAAACACTGAGAGCAGATAGATGAACTGTTCAGTGTCAAACCTGTAGAGATGGAGATGGAGGTTAAATCTCCAGAATAATGTCCAGCTACAATCGCAACAACTTTCACAACATTTCTGGAGCCTGGTAGACCCAGACAACTATAAGAATATTCACCAAGCAGCCCTGAAAGTATTTGCTTTATTTGTCTACATACCTTTGCGAATCAGCTTTTTCTGATATGAATGTAATGAAATCTACATTCTGAACAAGCCTGACAGATGACCATTTAAATGACTCTATAAGAGTGAACCTAAGTGGATACACTCCAGCATACACAACTGTAGTAGACTCCATGCAGTGACAGTCATCTCAGTGTAGGAATGAGTCAACACACTTATTACACACATGCACAATATTTTTTGAAAGAGACAAAAAGACAAAAGAATTCGTTATGTGAATGAATGTAAGTAATAAGATATGAGTAGCGCTCGGCCACTTACATTTTTTCAAAGTAGCTCTCAGATGAAAAAAGGTTGGAGACCCCTGCTTTATGCTGATACATGCCTGCCATCTAGTGGACATTTAAGGGTACGACCAGGTAGGGGGATATTGCTTGTAACACAATCCTCATTCCTTCTCTCTCTCTAACCTAATCCCATAGTAACCTTCATAATTCAGTTCTAGATATGTATTTTCTTTATGTGGCTAACACAACTCCAATTAAACTGCTTCATAAAGTTAAAGTTAATAAATGTATAGTAATAATCACTTTAATAGTAATTACTTTGTTGTTTAGTATCAGGGAGGGAGGGAGGGAGAATGGATGACCATCTTTCTTCAGTAGGCATACCATTTCTAGCTCATGTATATTTCTAATGATTCATTATATGTCTTGTACATGATTCTTGTTATGATTCTTGTATATGATTCTTGTTATGATTACATTTCTATTGGGATATTGCCTCAGACATAGCTGTAAACATGCTTAGCTACTATATTTATTGCTGTAATCGCAGTTGCTTCTAGCTATGATATTTAAGATCACTTATCTAGTTACACAATCTTCAGCATAACAAGTTCATAAGATATGAAAAATGCACAAGCAAACGTACCAGCACCAAATTATTTTTTATTCACGGTGGACAGCAGCTCCGGCCAAGGCTGTTTGCAGTTGTGAGCGTCCTCTGGAGGACGGGCGCTAGAGACAGGAGAGAGAGTTCATATGAGCTTCACCAGGCCTATAGCTACAGAATAGAATACTTTATTAGTTTAGTTAGTATGTCCTTGGTCTATGTGTTCTATGTGTTGACTTACCTCTGCTGTTTCCATCGTCGTGAAGACGGTTACTGGGGGGACGGAGGCCGTCTGCCTGGACAGCAGCACAGCATCCTCTGGAGAAGGGAACGCTTCTGTTTCTTTGAAGCTCCGCTCTCCTCACAAGGCGTCGTCTCAGCTGTCACTGGGCTGGCCGCTAGAGAGAGGAGAGAGAGTTCATATGAGCTTCACCAGGCCTTAGCTACAGAATAGAATACTTCATTAGTTTGGTTAGTATGTCCTTGGTCTATGTGTTCTACATGTTGACTTACCTCTGCTGTGTCCATCGTCGTGGGCAACCTCGATGCCCTCCTGTCCTGGGGCTGGAGGCTGGATGGGGAAGGAGTCCATATCAGTGTTGATGTTTAAGGCACCAACCACACCTTCCTCCGCCAGCAGCTTCATTCTGTCCTCACACTTCGTTCCGGAAGCGGAGGACATCACAGGAGCTAAAAGAACCAAACAGAGAGGATTCTGGGGTTTTATTGCCACCTATGACATATAGTCTGTAGTACATTAAGACAATCAATGGTTGTGTTACAATATCCACACTAGCATACCATGATGGAGTCATTTCCCAGCCTTGCATTCATAATGAATGTTAGGATGTGGATATTGGAATGATGTTCAAGTCATTATCATTGTCTGTGATTGGATGTTTAATGGAATGAAAGACATTTTTTCTTCTCATCAAACAAGTCTTCAAATAATCAACATTCTACAGGGAGAAGTAAACAGAAAACCCTCTCACCTGCATCAGTGTTGGAGCTCTTCTTAAGGTCCTTGGCGCTCTTGGCGCACTTCTTAGTGCGCTTGGAGGCCTTGGTGGCCTTCTTAGCTGCTGCTATCTTGTCCTCCAGGGCCTCAATCTGCAGGGCCTTGATGTGGTCCTCTGCCTCCCTGGTGGCTTTGACGGTCTCCAGGAGGGTCGCCTTGACCCCGGCCAGGCTCCCCTCAGTCTCTCGCTGGGCAGCGAGGGCCTGGCTCCTCTCCTTCTCCAGGTCGGAGTTGTCACAGACGAGGCTCCTCTTTTCTTGCTCCATATCGTGGAGCTTTTGGAGGAGGCCTTCCTCTCTCTGTCGGCCCTCCTCCACCTCCTCCCTCGCTCTCTCCAACTCCGCCTTTGCCAGAACGCTGCAAAGGCGCTGCGAAAGCTCTGCCGCCTCCAGCTCACAGTCCTTGAACTCCAGCTCAGAGTTCTTGGCCTCCACCACGGCCCTCCATTTCTCTTTCTCCGCCTCCAGCTCAGAGTCCTTGGCCTCCAGCTCAAAGTCCTTGGCCTCCAGCTCAGAGTCCTTGGCCACGGCCCTCCACTTGGTCTCCACCACGGCCCTCCATTTCTCCCTCTTCTCCTCCAGCTTCCTCTGAGTGCTCCTGGCCTTCTCCGCCTCCAGCTCAAAGTCCTTGGCCTCCAGCTCAGAGTCCTTGGCCTCCAGCTCAGAGTCCTTGGCCACGGCCCTCCACTTGGCCTCCACCACGGCCCTCCATTTCTCCCTCTTCTCCTCCAGCTTCCTCTGAGTGCTCCCGCTCATGACTACGACATAAGAAACGGAAGGAAGATAATATGACGTATTTTATATTTATATATTATTATTATAGAATGACTTGTCCCCTATGAGTTCATGGATGACTGTGAGGCTGTTTGAACTTCAAAAGTGACTGACGTATAGATAATGCGCGACATTGTGATCGAAGCATCAGTTGTAAGTAAGTAAGTAAGTAAGTAAGTAACGTGCCAACGTGCCAAAAATCTGTATCCTTGTTGTATTTCTACCTTCCTAAATGATGGCTAGGACGTCGGGTTATAAAGCAAAAGCTTCTTTATATTAAAAAATCTGTTGGCATACACTTTTGAGCACTTTCAAACAATAAACGAGTTATTGGATGTTCACTTTAATTCTGGACGTTACAATTTGCATTTCTCAAAAACCAACAAACTAAACTGTCAACTTCTATGACGTCTTGCCGCAAGGCCTTCTGGGACCAATTAAAGTGAATAATTTAACCTAAAAAGTTAAAACACTCTATTAATACAGGCGGGCCGTCAAGCCCATAGACTTTTACTTGTCAAGGCACATTTTTAAAGCGCAAATCTGTAATTCAAGACTCTCCGGTAATTTACACACAAGACTCACGTTGATCTCTACTCAGCGCGCGCACACACACACACACACACACACACACACACACACACACGCACGCGCACACGCACACGCACGCGCACACGCACACGCACACGCATGCACACACACAGACACACACGCACACACACACACACACACACACACACACACACACACACACACACACACCTCTGGGTTCTGCTCTGTGGGCCAGAGATTCGGTTAAGGTGATGTCGTCATCTGGAAACTCCTTTTCAAGCTGCCAAGCAGACTGGACATTGAAGTCATCTCCCTGGTTCTTCTTCTTATTTGGCATTTCTATAACTTTCTACAAACATCTGAACAAGGAAGAGAATGTGAAATGACGTATTTTATATTTATATATAATTATTATAGAATGACTTGTCCCCTATGAGTTCATGGATGACTGTGAGGCTGTTTGAACTTCCAAAGTGACTGACGTTGATATTGCGTGACATTGTGATTGAAGCATCAGTTGCAGGAGCAACGTGCCAAAAAACCATGATCCTTTTCGTATGTCTACCTTCAAAAAATATGGCTAGGACGTCGGGTTGTAAAGAAAAAGCTTCTTTATATAAGAATCTCTGTTGGCATTGACACTTTGGATCACTTTCAAACAATAAACGAGCTAGACTTTGACACTCAGCGGAGTCAGCACTCGCGCGCACACACACCCGCGCAGCCACATCCAGACCCCCGCCCCCCCCCCCCCCCACACACACACACACACACACACACACACACACACACGCACCCGCGCAGCCACACCCAGACTCCATTTTTTAAACATCTTTAAATCCATGAGGTCTAGGGCCTATATACCCATCAATAGTTCACACTGCAGCAACAGCAGCATCACATCCGAGACACAGTGCCAACTAAGTTACAGTAATAAATTATTACTTCATAAATTATCACTTCATAGATGTTCTACTACCAGTAGATGTCGCTGTTTGAACACAGTCCTGAGACTAACATTCACATTTTTAGCAGGAATTTCACCATCACCAAACTAGTTAGCCTATTTACAACCTGTTACATAATCATTATCCAAAGATATCATACTCACGTAACCTCTTCAGTGTCTCTGTACCAACTGCTAAAACCATCTGTTGTTCTACTCTCACCTTCTAGAATATCACCTGGCAACCCCGTTATGACATCATCACTCTGTCAGGACCTTCCTGCACCCAATGCTCCCTTGGAACCCTCCAATGATGTCACTCTGACATGTAGCCTAATGTTACCATGACAACCCAGCAACATGTAAACACAATTTATAATTTTCTGGGTTGTCAAAATGACATGGTTATTATTGCTAAAAGATGGAGGAAGTGTCATAACTGCAACAAGTTCCTCAAATTCATTGTAATAATAATAATAATAATAATACATTAGACTTAAATAGCCCTTTTCTAGACACTCAAAGACGCTTATGTAGTACAACTACAGTAGGCTTTACATACATAAACATTTTCAGTGTTGAAAAAATACTATTAGAGGCCAACAAGAGTATTCAAGTAATCCACTCATGTGTAACCAAACAAGTATACAAACTTCTCCTTATTCTACCTAGTCAGCCCAAAGTAAAACTAAATGTTGCGTATGGGCCATATCAGATAATAAATAACCTGAAAACATAGCTATCCATTTGAACCTTATCAGCCACCTAAGTTAAGGAAAGTCTCATGAGAAACTCATGTTTACCAATTATTTGGTCTTGGGAATGTTAATTTACACCGACAGAACAACTTGAATATTCTCTGTTTAGTGTCAAAATAGATAGAATTTTATTTTTTCCCCAAAAACATCCAATCAATGGCTTGGTCACAGATGTTATAATATATAGGAAGACAAGTGGATACAGTACTTACCAAGGTGCCATCTTTCTGCAACTGCCTGTCTTCCAGAATGTTGGCACACCCAAGACTCTAACTCCACTATGATCACCCATTATGACATCAACAGCCAGCCAGCATAATGTAGGGTTACTTTTTTGTTTGTTAATATTTGTAAACTCCCAAAAATATAGTTTTGACTGATCTACTGAACATCTACATGATTAACAGGGCTGCCAAGTTTCACCAAAAGTTTGGAGTGAGATGTTTTGGCGGTGGTTTCATATTTATGAAATCTTAATAAACAAATACAGTAGCCTACAGACTCTAAAAGAAAAATTGGCCCCATCAACAGGACTCAGCCCCTTGGTCAGCAGCAGAAAGACCCATGGTCATCATCTTATAGTGCATTGCTCATAGATGGCTATCATGTTATACAGTACATACCAGGGTTTTTCCTGGGTCAGAATGAGGGCTTGGTGGGTGATTTTGTCCACATTTCTTTTGAGGGACCCCCAATTGTTGTATTTGTATTGTAAATTGTAATTATTAATAATTATTATTAATGTACCTGATTATGTTACAGTAGAGAAACAAAAAACAGTGTGAGACACTGTCATGAGGCCCAAGAGTATCATGGTGCAGAGATTCAGTTGTGTGTTTAGGTTGAACATCCATTGCAGCCTGTATCCATACATCAAGTTCATCTTGAAATTCCATAAAACGTTTAATTTTTGGTTCACGGCAGGCCATTCCATCCTCTCCACTCCCACATTCTGGAGGTAGGGCCTACTCTGTGATGATCCTGGCTCTGTGGGGGCGAGCGTTGTCATCCTGGAGGATGGAGTTAGGTCCCAGATTCTGGAGATATGGGATCGCCACTGGCTCCAGAATATCACACCTGCCAGCACTTGAAGCTCAAAACGAGAGTGAATACCAACAGATGAATATTGCAGGGGATTTTGGTAATTTTTTTGGGGCCGCTACCCACACGGTTAGCTGTGTTGCTCATTCCACGAATGCATGATCCTCGTTGTAAAGGTGACTAATCAGGCTTTCCAACGATATAAAATACAATACCAATTGGTATTATTAAAGGGCGGGGAATAATCGACCGAAATAATGTTTCCGAACTTTTTTTTAGGAGTTTAAATACAATATCGTAATGCATATTTACATACAGTAAATATAACATTAAATTAGATTATAGTCACAGATTGCCATTGTCCTATTTTGAGTATAATTTGTTTAGCTGTACATCTCTCTGTTAACCGAGTGATGGGCCATACTAATGTATCTTTACTCAATTTATTCAGTCCAAAAATGAAATTACTTCAATAACTGACCGTGGAGAAAATGCTGGTACGTTTTTTTCATTTCATGAATGGAGAAAAAAGCCCTATTGATTGAATCAGCCAATTGGCAGCGAGCTCACCTGATTGCAGCTCTGCGCCGCAACAAGGGGTCACTTCGAACGCGCGGAGGAGAAACAGATCGCAGGACTACACGCTCGAGGGAGATTCAAACATTAACATTGACCAGGCTCCTGATATATATAATATAATACTAACGAAGCGATGGTTATCAAGAACAGTAACACCGTTACGCTTGAAAGACGCGGTGATTTAACTTCATTGTATTGTATCATAGGAAGATATGGTCCGGCGGTGGCTTTGACAGTTATTGCCATGCTGGGTGGATGGGCTGCATTTCTCATATACAGAACAGTGAAAGGTCAAAGAAAGAAGGATGGCGATACACTGGAAACTGAAAAAGACATCAATCCGCCTGGGAAAACACAAAACGAGGAGAAATTGGAGTCCTGCGTGGAGTCAACAGGTACATATTTATTTCAGTTTGGACAACCAATTTTCATGTCAAATAAACGATGCAGTAGAATTGTTCTCTTGCTTATAGGTGTTTCGAATCCGTACGAGATTGAACCGATAGGTACACTCAGCCCTTAAACACGTGCGCAGATCTTGAGGTGTGTGAGCGAGAACGCATGAGTTTGTTATCAGAAATGGCTGCATTGATAATCAATGGGGTCCTTGCCACAGCAATGACGTAGGAAATTGATTTGAGCAGTTGTCTATTATTGGCATTATTATTATTATTATTATCCAATATAATAGCAAAAATAATATTTTGATCTTAAAAATGCAATGGGCAAAATTGTTATGTGAGGCTGTAGTGCTGTGCAGTAGTATGCACGTTTATGCTAATTTTAGTAATATTATACCTTCCCTATTTAACCTTAAGTCTCTGTGTAAAGGATCGTCTTACCATCCAAAATCCTACCCTAAGGGGGTGTACACAAAATTGGCTTTCAATACATACAAACATTGAACCACTGCATATCCTATAACAGAAAATTCAGTGTCAGAAGATAATGCATAACACAATCACACGTGTAACAATGATTTATTTATTTGTGTTCTAGAGGAGAGTGATGAAGATGGGGTATCTATGACCGAGGAAAGAAGTGACGAAGAGCCTATTGGGGGGATTCCAGGAACCAATCAGAGTGCTGATCCTTATCCTGAGGTGTTGGATGCTGAGTGGGAAGTCATCAAGGAGTACCACCCTGGCTCTCCACCTGAGCATCCTACTGAAGACTTATGTGAAACCCACGACCAGGCTGACCATATCCTGGTTCAGCCTACCGAAGGCTTATGTCAGAACAACAACCAGACTGACCGTATTCTGGACCAACACGAACCCCAAACCAATCACTGCTCCCTTAGAGATATAAACGATCGAGCTGGCCATCTGACAGATATTAATGTACAGGATCAATACGAGCAGAGATTGAATGAGGTTGAATTGAGCGATGCCTGTCCCTGTGAAACCACAGGCGAGGAGCTTGAGATTAACCCTGAACACACGTTTGACAGCAAGCTTCAGGGAAGTCCAGAACCTCCCAATGAGAATCTCACTGAGATGACATTAAGTGACACCGACCTTAACAAACCACTTCCTGAACAGCGGTGCGATGTAGAGAGTCAAGAAATAGGATTCCCAGATGTTGACGGGAACAGCTATGTGGACGTAGGCTATCAGACGACCAGGGAAGATGACATGGACGTGTTGGGAGAGAATGTTTGCAGTCACATCCCACAAGTCGAAAACGACCATTCTGCATGTTTGGAATATTGTGATGTGTCAGATGCAGGCTCAGCTGAGATTAAACCTCCAGAGACGATTAGTGACCCTCAGCAATCACTGGTCGACCAACAACACCTGAGTAAACTGCAAGAAAGCCAGGATTTTCTTCACGACAATGTGGATCCATTACGCATAGAGGTGGAAGCTGGACCTGGCAATGTGATCGATCAATGGAGCGGGCTAGAATCAAGACATACCATTGTGGTTGATCAATTGAGCAAGGCCGGAGATACCCATGTGATTGGTCAATGGAGCAAGCCTATAGAAACTAGAAATAGCAATGTCATAGATGGGTTGAACAAACTAGAGTCAGGACAGACCAGCGTGGCTGATCAGATGAGCGGTTCAATAGAGGCGAGTGAGATTTCTGAGATGAAGGCAGAGAGTGTCGGTAAGAGTATGGACACGCAAGTAGAAGAGACTGTTGAGAAGACTGAGATAAACATCATGGAAGCCACCATGGACAACAATGAATGGATGACAGTGGCCACCATGGAGGGTAGCAACAAAGACTATCCCTGGATGAGTGTAATGTTAACCAATTCATCCACTGGTTGTCTTGCTGAGATGAAGCCTCAAGATAGCTCAGACGATCGTCTAGATGGAGACCAGGGGGATAAAAAGGTGGCAGCAGCGCAGCCCATCGTGCCCCAAATAGCCCGGGTGAGCTTCCGTGTGCACTACCTCACCTCCTTGGCCTGCCAGTCCCTGGCTGTGACTGGGAACCAGCAGGAGCTGGGAAATTGGAAGGGCTTCGTTCCACTTGAGAGAGCCACGGACGGGTTCTGGGCCAAGTCCGTCACCCTCCCTACCGAGAGCCAGGTGGAGTGGAAGTTTGTCCTTGTGGAGAAGGGTGAGATCCAACGCTGGGAGGAGTGCAGCAATCGCCACCTGGAGACTGGCCATATTGAGGATGTCCAACTCCACAAGTGGTGGGGCTTCGTCTGATCGATAGGGACATGCGCGCAGTCTCTTATTATGGCACTATGTACCTCTATAGCAATAACATAATTATGCAATTATGCACTACATTTTAAGTGAATGATTTAATGCAAGTGTAGAGTTTGATGATAATTGTCAATCTCGTATGGAGCTGGGATATTGTCTAATGAGCACCTCTCTGTTTTGTACTACTTTACCAGCACTATGTGTTTGTGTCGAAAATATAGCAATAATCACAGCAATAATCGTATTTGTTGATATTATAGTTGTTAAATTGTTATCCAGGTATTTTAAATGTTTTGCTACAGTTACCCAACCCACATGTTTGTGAAATAGGCTGTTTGTATCGGCGATAATGGCAGCACGTCAATGAATTGTATCAACCAAAAGACCAGTGAAATGCTAGTTGTGCAGACACAGTTTTATACCACTGTATGGTGCTGGAACTATTGTTTTAGTTGGTTGTCTTTTCTCTTTCAAAGCTATGCATGCAGGAAATCCAAATCTTGTATAATTGTTTTTGGATCGTTTTCTGTGAATTATTAGTAAAAAAAACTGTCATGTATTTGTCTGAGAGCCATATTAATAAAAAGGTTTATTCATCACAATGTTTTGTCATGTTATCTGCCTTATGTTTTTTATCTAGTTTGGCATGCTTTAATTCACTATTTCATTGTTTTGTATTGTCTGTGCGGATATTCAATTTAATATTACATCACAATTAGTTTCACTCATTATTTTGGTTCTTACTATAAATTTGAACCTTTTTAACCAATCGAATGTTCCTGTCACTAGTGGTTATGATCTATGTTTGTATATGAAACAGGTTTATACCATTGACACTATTAATTCACCAATGTGTGCTTACAGTGTGCACATTATTTAATGGATTTCACTTGTGGATGTACAATAATCCCTAGGCATTACATGTCACAAAAGTGGGGCTGCATTGCGTCCGTCCATTTGTCTGCCCATTTGTCTGCCCACAGTTTACTGGAGGACTGGGCTGCCTGTGACAAGCTTAGATAGATCATGAAGGATTCATAAGCCTATTGTTCTGTGTCTTAAAAGGCTCTTAAAAGGTTCCACCAAGTGAAAAGATATAGAATACCTCCCTTCCCAGCTGCAAATAGAAAACGCCTTGAACTTTTGAATTTTGTCAGCTACAAAGCAGCGCATGACTTTGAAAATGAAATGTCAAATGGCTTTGCATTATAATTTTTATATTGACAGCGAATGTGCACATCAGGTACATGAAAATGAAAATGAAAATCATTAGAATTGCATTTGAATTTTAATATTGTCTGAAAGAATGCATGCAAAAGTGGAACATGCAATTGCAATCTCATATTGCATTGGCATTTGAATTAAGTCAGCTATATGCTTCCATACTTTATGTGGTAGGTCTTTAATCGAAGCAAAGGATTTCACAATACACACGAGATCTGATATAATACATAATATATGTATTATATTATTATTATTAATAATAATATTATTATTATTATATATTATAATACATATACTATGTATGATTTCAAATCTCATGTGTATTGACAATATATTGTCAAATCTCTGCAGAGAGAGAGAGAGAGAGATTATTGAAGTTTATGCTCATTTGAGTAATTTTTGTTTTTTTTTAGAAGTTCCGCACATAAAGTATGGCCTTCCCAAATCCCGCCCTTATATTAGGTGCTGTACACAAAATGGACCTATTGATACATGGATTAATCGAAATCGAAATCACTGCACATCTTGCATTGCTGTCGATATTCGGAGTGCGCATGCGACACAGTTCGTTTAACACGGAAGTGAAGGACAGTTGTGTATCTTGACTGTACAAACAGAATATCTTTGATGGGAGTCAAAACATCGCCATGAAACCACACTGAAGAAGAAGAAGAAGAAGAAGAAGAAGTAGTCAAAACAAGTGACAGCAGCTAGACACGATTGGCATCTCAAGCTAGCTGTTAGCTGTTAGCCTGCCAGTCACATTGCTTCCCACAGCCATGACACTGAAAGCATGTTGTATTTACAGCACTGGAGTGATTTCCTTACTCTTTCTGATCGCAGGCATCTCTCTGGAGTTGTCGCAGGTATTTTCAAACATCCTCAACTCAAGGATAAAAAAGGTAAGCTAACGGTCTATCTAGCACTACATTTTTGTGCCCTGTTGCTAGCTTTGTATATAATATATCTGACCCTGTGTGTCAGCAGAAGCTATTGTTTTTCTTGCCAGCTAACTAGCTATGGCTCAAATGTTCAGCTACTGTACTACCTGGCAATATAGCAGTTTCTATCAGATCATGTGAGCTAGAGCTGTCAAGCCAGTTCTTGCCAACATTGTCAATTCTTGATATTATGTTTAGTGAAAACACTGCCAGAGGAAACTTGTAAGGTGAAAGTATTGTTTTTCTTTTGGCATATGAGCTATTATTAGTCATATTAGCATGTTCTACTACACCCACGTCTTATGAGACAATTAATGTTCTCTGTTGTTATTAACATCATATTCATCAAACGTCCCTAGAGCCTCTATCTGCCACCCCCTCACTAATGTTTTCTAATACAATATGCACACAGTATATCTATTTTTAGTCATGTGTGTTTATTACATCAATTCTGTGTCAATCACACACTTAACAAGCCACTGCTGGTCTGTGTGACTACTGAACCAAGGCACTTTGACCCGTAGGAAATAGTGCTGAGAAATGGCTCAGAGGCATTTGAAGCGTGGGAGAACCCGCCTCCCCCGGTCTACATGCAGTTCTACTTCTTCAATGTGACTAACCCCTCTGAGACTCTGGCCGGAGAACGCCCAGCTGTATTAGAGATCGGACCCTACACTTACAGGTGAGATGTAGGTTGTCTCTGTACAATTCTCTGTGTGCCCCCATTTTCACTTTACCTAAGGGGTACCAAAGGGAAACAGTGCTGGTGTCAAACTATGGTGGGAGGACCCGGTCTTGATCACCCTTACACCAATCCAATACTTGTTTTCTGTGAGGGGGAGTGAGTGAGTGAGTAAGTGCACACTTCAGGAAGTCTGGAAATAGAAAGGACTGAGAAATGCTGACGACAACAATCATGTCCTGCGTTGTGTAACTGCTGTCATGGGATTGTGGTCACTCAGATGACTTAATGTGGACCACATCCACCAGTGACATTGCTTGCCGATGTTAGATGTCTGCACTAGCTATAGGGATTTCTTTAGGTGTATTGACAATTGCCACCTTCATTCTGAGCCCCATCTATACCCAAAGTCATGATTTAGTGGTAGAGGTGTCTGCCTTTAGAAGACTCTCCCCGGAAGATTGTTTTCTCCCTCCTCTCTGTTCTCAAAAGCTGGATCCATTAAGTCCAGACGTACTGCATTAGCTGTTCCAGATGGCTCATTTATGCCAGGTTTATTGCCTTAAAATGACAGTCCTGTCAGATATTCCCTTGAGTACCCCTTTCACTGTCATAGCTCACCCTCCTGAAATGTTTCTGTACACAGGGAATTCCGGCCAATGGAGCAAGTGAACTTTCTGGACAATGGAACCAAAGTATCTGCTGTCAACACTAAGACCTACGTGTTTCAGGCCGACATGTCCATAGGCTCAGAGAATGATTTAATCAGAACCGTGAACGTCCCAGCTATGGTGGGTCACTCCTGGGAAATGACTATTGTTCTATGTGTGAGACATGTTGTATGTCTCATGCCCAAAGTTAAATCCATTGCAAATAGCAGGTTTCCAGGTCATCACAAAAAACATGATTGTTCTTGTGCAGCAATAATGAACAATTCATGTCCTTAACAAAACAATGTTCATAGTGTCAAAGTTGAGTCAGCCGCAAATTGATCATGCCTCCTTGTTGCACAAGAAGAATCACATGTTTTAGTAATCCCAGAAAACTGCTATCGACAATTGATTGAATATGGGGTCTTCATCGCTTATTTTTTCTTTTTCTTTTTGCAAATACTTTTTTCTAGTGTAGTGCTGGAACATTTGAGTTTTGTCATTCGATGACTGCCTTTGAAGACTGTATGAATCTGTGTATTGTATTCTCTCTCTCTCTCTCTCTCTCTCTCTCTCTCTCTCTCTCTCTCTTTCTCTCTTTCTCTCGCTCTCTCTCACTTTTAGACTGTGATGGAGAAGTTCAAGGATGACGTGATCCTTAGCAATCTCATCTCAGCTTACATGAGATCCAGCAACGAAGGCCTATTCACTACACACACGGTGGGAGAGCTGCTCTGGGGCTACAAGGATGGCCTGCTCAGTGCTCTCAAAATCTTAAAACCTGGACTAGATGACATGTTTGGCTTCTTCTACAAGGTTTGTCGAAGCAGGATCTATGGCTCATGTAACACACTTATGTATTGTGACACCCGTTTTGACCAGACAGGGTCTTCGTCGGGGAGGTCATTTTTATATAGTTGAGTGAAGATTTTGCATTATACAGGCTACCTTCCCTTGTCTCTTTTGGCCCAGGAAGGAGCTGTTTTTCCACTGGGTTAGTCACTTGTGCGTAATCTAACTACAATAGTCCGTTTCACCTCATAAAGCAACTGTAGAATGGTCATAGACCTATGAAAGCCTGAATAGAGATGACTTGTATTCAAACTCGCAGTAGTCAACAGGTGTATGAATTCCCTCGAGGTCAGTGTTCTGTGTTGTGTGCGCTAATCAATGAGCCATTGTTTTATTGTGGTCGTGTGTTTGCATTGCAGACCAATGCCACTAATGATGGGGATTACGTCTTTTTCACCGGACAACAGAACTACAAAGACTTTTCCAGAGTGGCTCTGTGGAAGGGTGAAAAGTACAGTTAACTCATTCTCTTTTAGAACATTCCAGCACAAATGTATACTTAAAACTCTAACTAATCTGGAAACCGGGTTTGAATAAGCTGTTTTAGTTGTTAACCTGATCATGTCCTTCCCCTTTTGCTATATCTATCTATTGATCCTCTTGATCTTCTTTCGTATTCCTCGCTGGCAGCTCTCTCAAATGGTGGAGCACAGACAAGTGCAACATGATCAACGGTACCAACGGCGCTTCCTTCCATCCAATCATCTCCAAGAATGAGACACTCTACATGTTCTCCTCTGACCTCTGCAGGTAGGTGGCACTCAAAACTGACTGGTGTGTTTTTTTTTTAATTGCCCGGGACTGGGCCTCCTTGTACGGGCTTGAATAGCCACCAGCCAGGGCACACTTTCCCAAAAGCTTGTTTGGTCACCCGCAAAGGATTGACCGCCAAACATACACCTACAACAAAAAAAACGCTATTATGGCGATGTGCTGTGCCTATGCTAGACATGTATTGTCGGTGTGTGTGCACTGCGTTTATATCACTAAATGTACATTTGATAAGTAAAGGTAAGCTAGCTAAGTAAGTCATCTAGCTAACTATGATTGGAAACAAAGTACTATCCAGTTAGAATTATAGAAGATCTAGTTGTGTTTTCCTGCTGGTCCTGCTGCCTGGGTTTGAACAGACTTTGGGATCAACTACAACATCTCCATAGCCTACGCTACATTATAACTTTGCATCCTCTGAAAAAAAATGTTGGGATGTAAGTATCTTTCGCAAACAATGGCAGCATTTAAATAGTTTAGTTTATGTTCAACTGGAAAAGGTAGTAATCACAGAATTTCGTTTTTTGACTCTGCTGGGAGTTGGTTTAAAAAAAAAAAAAGTTTCAGACAAAAAGTCAGGAAAAAAAAGTTTCAGAATAAAAGTCAGGAAAAAAAAGTTTAAGAATAAAAGTCAGGAAAAAAAGTGTCAGAATAAAAGTCAGAAAAAAGCTTCAGAATAAAAGTTAGATTTTTTGTTTTTGCAGAATAAAAGTCCGTTTTTTTTTTAAAGTCTATGACTATGAGTGCACTTGTTCAAGCCCAAGGCAGACTGGACTTTTCTCACTGAACACAAAAAAGAACTGAAAAATATCAAAAGCACTTGTTGCTTTTTCTACTCAGATGCTTAGCTCTGTGGGTTGTAACTTTATAGTTAGTTAGACAGTTAAAATAGATTGATTAATATGTTACATGATTAATTCACAGTTAAAATAGATTGATTAATGTGTTACATGATTGATTCACAGTTAAAATAGATTGATTAATGTGTTACATGATTGATTCACAGTTCAAATAGATTGATTAATATGTTACATGATTGATTGACAGAAGTACATTTCTGTTGTATTAGCTAAGAAGAAGAAGAACTGTAGGTTCCAGAATGTCTTGTAGAAAGACGTCATATAAGTTGACAGTTTGTTGTTTTTGAGAAATGTGAATTGTACATTGAATTGAAAGTTAATATCTAATAGCTCGTTTTATTGAAAAAGAAAGTGATCACAAGTGTATGTCAGCAGATTTGTATATAAAGAACCTTTCGCTTGATATCACCAGTCCTAGCCATAATTTCAGAAGGTAGAAATACTACACTGTGACTCGTAATGTTGTATGTATGTAATGTTAATAAATAATAGGCACAAACTGATGTTGCAAAAGGTCAAAACTATAGCTGCATTTACTTCCCTGTGTTTAAATGAGTCCTCTTGCTCTTCTATATTTGACCTACTCCACATTTTCATAGCCTTATCGTAACATGTATTCTTACCAGTAGCAGCTAGTCAAAACCATATCATTTTCTGCTTTTTATAAAGCGATAAAAGTAATATTGAGCAGAATTAAGTTCAGCCTACTGGTCCGGCCCTCCACAATAGTCCCGGTTTCTCATGTGGCCCATTGTGAAAATGAATTGCCCACCCCTGGTATAGACCCTAGGCCTAATGGATTTATTAGCCCCCCCACTCAGTATCACCACCAGCCGCCACTGCTTATAGTACATAACTATACTTTATAGTTACTCTTTTGTGGCTGGGATTGTTGGGGAAAATAAAGTGCCATGTGAACTGCGAAAGCTTTGGGGAAACTGGGCCCAGTGTCGTTGTTCTATTTTGCTCTTCTCCACCTCAACAATGGCTGCCAAAAACGTTCTTACACACTATTCAGGTGTGTGCCTCAGATTAAGAACAGTGATTTAGTCTCATTGGTATTATCCTTTGGAACTAGGTCGATGCTAGCTTACCCACAACTTGTTTCTAGACACAACAAATGTGTCTGCCAGTTTATTTCTACTTGCTGATTCCCGACAAAACTTTAAATCAGCATTCTTCACTCCCGGTTCTGGACTGGTGGATAGATGAATCACTTACTTCGCTTTGGATAAAGGCGTCTTCTAAATGCCAAAAATGTAAATGTTGTAGAACAGTGAGTAGTTCTAGGCTAGTTAGTCCCAGGACCAGGGTTGAGGGACACTGCTTTTGATTCTGTCTGTGTCCCATAAAGTGTCCATTAACCCGTAGTGTCTGTGTTATGGTCATTTTTACTTTGGGCTTTTATTTTGGATGATTTGTGCTTAATGTTTTGAGTTATATTTATATTTCATGATTAATGTTTTTTGGTTATTTATGTTATGAATAATGTTTTGTTTGTATGTTTTTGGTTATATAATTATTAGTGTTTTAGTCGTAATTGATTGTCACGTGGTGAGGTGATAGGACGGGCCCAGGTGTATTTAGGTAGACAATTAGTAGCACCTGCGTCGATGGAAACAGGTTAGTTGGGAAAAACATTATGTTGACCACGTTCATGCTTTTCTTTAATCCTATACCTTATCGTCTGCTTTATTACTTTTCGTTTCATTGGATTACTTTTAATTATGGACAATAAACCTTTTAATTTGTATACAACTTACAAGGATCGTGTGGCGTGCGTTCTTATCCAACCCGGACTATAACTGTTTTCATTGCAACGGTGGAATTGGTGGCTACAGACTGTGTGTCCTCCTCCCTGGCAGGTCGATGTATGCCCTCTATGAGGAGGACCGCAGTGTGAAGGGGATCCCTGCCTACCGCTTCGTACCACCTAGCAAGGTGTTTGCTAACGTGACAGTGAACCCTGACAACGCTGGCTTCTGTGTGCCGCAAGGGAACTGCCTGGGCTCTGGCCTGCTCAATGTCAGCGCCTGTAAGCAAGGTGAGTAGTGTGGCCAAGCTGTTTAAGCATTATGAATCTGTCTTTCTCTCTCTCTCTCTCTCCATCTCTCTCTCCATCTCTGTATCACTCTCTTGCTCTCTCTCTCTTTTTCTC
Organism: Nansenia antarctica; assembly: GCF_963989245.1. Classification (NCBI taxonomy): domain Eukaryota; kingdom Metazoa; phylum Chordata; class Actinopteri; order Argentiniformes; family Microstomatidae; genus Nansenia; species Nansenia antarctica. Next base: position 66,468,819 of record NC_137689.1, on the reverse strand, counting down.
TCTCTCTCTCTCTCTCTCTCTCTCTCACCATATCATATGACTGTGAAGACCATAGACAATATATATATATATATCATTTTTTTTATCCTTAGATGCACCGATTATTATGTCGTCTCCACATTTCTACCAGGCAGATGAGAAATTTGTGAACGATATTTTCGGGATGTATCCCAATAAGGAGCAACATGGGACCACCATTGACATCAACCCGGTACGAAACCACTTTGACTGGCTTCAGCATGTCTTTTCAGTTAACACCACTAGAGGGCATAACGTTACCACATTAGAACAGATCATGAGCCTGTGCACCTTTTGAAGGAGTATGATGTCATCTCACTAATGCACAACAGTGGAGGCTGGTGGAGGGAGAAATCGGAGGATGGGCTCATTGTAAAGTATGGAACGGGATGGTGAGTGGTATCAAACACATGTTCCATTTCTCATTCCAGTACAATTAACCTGATTTCTCCCTCCACCAGCCTCCACTAATGCACACAAAATAAGATGCTAATGCTATGATTGCTATGATGCAGTGGGGAACATGCAGCACCTCGCCTGTAGAGGGAGCTACAGCACTGTGGTGGAGTGTGGGTAATGGGATAATTAGCGCCAGTCGACACCCAATTATCCCACCACCCACACTCCACCACAGTCCTGTAGCTCCCTCTACAGGTCAGATGCTGCATGTTCCCCACAGATGCACAGGGCAAAAATGACGTCATTGTGAGAGAGGTGGATTCTCCAGAAGTTATTGTGTCATCAATGCGACAGTGCAGGAAATCCCATCAATTGTCATCTGTTGCTGTCTCCGGCTGTCTTGCGTGTTCATTGTTTGCTGGTTAGTGTGGTTTTGTCAAACACCTCAGGGAAGGATCTAATCACTGTACTGTCTTCACAGCTTTGAACACACTGATGTATACAGTACGTTCCTTTGATCAAAAGGTTTCCTGCATGTCCTCTTTGATAAAAACAGTCTCAAGCTTTTTAAAAAATCACTGTTCTTGAGATAATCACATGGGTACTATGGCTATGACAATGAAAATGACAATACAATACAATACAATGACAATTAAGTTTAATTTAATTTAATCTAATCTAATGTAATCTAAACTAATCAAATTGGTTAGCAGAGAGAGATAGATAGATAGATAGTAACAATTCAATCAAAAGTCACTATGACAGAGCAGTCCAATGCAGTGTCCATGCCTGGCTAAAGTCCATCTGGGTGATAATCGATGGTTTATAGAGATGTTGTCAGCCCCAACAACATTAAAGGGGCTGTACCGTACCCGGCGCAGAAACACTAAAGATAAAGCTGTAGGCCTTTGCTATCAGTCGTTGTAGACAGTCTTGCCAGTGTGACTGTATGGTTATGGTTGCGTGTCACAGAGACCATACCCTAACATGAACTGTTTAAGTTCAGTTCAATTCAGGGTATAATTTTTTTAAATTCTTATCCAGCTTCCATGGCTTTCAACAAAACACAACACACAAAATACAACAGAAGAATAACAAATGATCCATTATATATTGTACATTATAAAGTGCAGAGTTGCTTAAAACTACTATGGGTGTAGTCCAGGCAGTAAAATATCCTTTAATACCAGCCCTCAGTGTCCCTCCCTTTGATGGAGCATATACAATAGAGTACACTCTGTGTGGAATCCTAACTTGAGATCTGCGTGCATATCATGAATCATCGTGCGCATTTCCCATTGACATCAAAGCGAGATGTACATAAATATCAGAGTTAAGTGCTCAGATCTATCTCTCTGTGGCTTTGTAGGACATTACAGGAAACGTTATCACTGTGTACTGTTATGATAGCAGCCTTCATAGTCCCTATACTCTAGGGTTAGATTTAGGGCAAACAATTGGCCACCAGCCAAATGCTGGCAAGTGATTTTTATTGGCTGGTAAATCTGTCAATCTTACCAGCCACTCAGAAGTCAGAGTTTGTGTGTTTTTCTGTGTTTAAAAAATCATCTATCAGTCACCTTGGCTGGTAGACCAGGGGTCTGTGGTAGTGGTGGCCTAGTGCATAGTAAGTTGGACTGGTGATCAGAAGGTCATAAGTTCAAATCCCACCTGGGAATACCACCACTAGTGTGCCCTTGAGTAAGGCACTTAGCCCTAAGTTACTCCAGGGAGACTGTCCCTGTAATCTCTAATTGTAAATTGTATAAAAGCGTCTGCTAAATGGTTAAAATGTAAAATGACTTAACGTTAATTGCATGCCCTTGTTACATTTTATCATAGTAATACTCCAGGGATAGGTGAACTATGCGTAGTGGAGACAGGGAATGAGACGGGGAATCTGTACTTTAATTGTTCATAATTGACAGTAACCTGTATTGTTGGAATTGCTGGCTCGGACATTCGTCTTATGTACCTGGATGTGTTTTGCTAAGATGCTCCATATAACATAGCTGTGATTTCTTCCAACAGCTCACGGGCCTGGTCCTTCAGGCAGCCAAGCGACTCCAAGTGAATGTGTTTGTGGAGAAGATCCGGACGTTCAGGTACAGAGAGAAGGGTGTTGAACAGAGAACAGAACATCTCCAACCTCAAAGTCTGTCTTTCAACACGACTCACCCCTACAGAAGGCACTTTAGTTCCAAATAAAATCTCTGACAGTGATGGCGACTAGTCTAGCTCCTCTCATACGTGACTGATGGTGGTCTGATCTACCGTATATGTATGTTTACACCAGGGGAGGCTAGTGGAGGTAGAAATCGGAGGACGGGCTTATTGGAATGCATGGAATGGAGTGAGGAATGGTATCAAACATTACATGCATTACAATGAGCCTGGACTCCAATTTCTACCTCCACTAGCCTCCCCTGGTTTACAGGCAATGAAGGGCATTCAGATTCTTTGTCCATTTGAATTCCTCTGCAGTTACTCCTACAGGTTGGAATCTTAACTTTTAGATCCACGCTCTGACATTCGTCTAAGTCATGCATTGATGTTACTGGGAAATGTGGTTGATTCAAGATACCCACAGTGCATATGCTATTTCAGCAAGCTTATTTTAGTTCTGATTGACTATCTCAAAAGGAATTTAAAACATCTGTACCATGTCAATTAGTCTGTCACAAGAGTCTCGGTTACATGGGAAGACATGGGACGTTAATCAGTAGAGACGGTGAACCACATGTTTTCCAGCATAGTTAATTCAGTTAAAAGGTCTATGAAGGAAACAGTATCAAATATGACACGCTCGGCTTCTGTTTTTAACCGAATCAGTGATGACACTTTCTTACTGCTGATCCAGAGCTGTCAATCATCTCAGTTCATTTTTTGTCGTTTAGATTTTTGTTAATCATTAGGGTAAAAAGCTGAATTGTTTAAGTGAAAGTCAAGGTTTGCCCTGTGAACTTTGGCAGTTGGCATTCCATATAGGTCTACACGAGCTGAGATAACTCACTCCACTTCTGCGCCTTCAATCTAGTATGGTAAAGGTCACTCAGAGTTCACAGTGACCTAGTAGTGGCTTTTCTCTCTCTTTTTGGTCTATTCCTCTGCCCTCTACCACACTATTCACCATTGAGGTATGCTGGAGTGCATGTCTAGGATCTGTTTGTTTTTTTATCATTTCTTTCTCCTGTGGGGTGAGTCACTTTCCAGTGGGGGAATACTGATTGATCACTGGCCATGTAGCCTGCCATGTATTTGCCATGCCAAATGCCAGCGTGGAGAAAGCCTTTGCCCTTTTTGTACTTCTTTGACTTTAGCAGTCTACGCAACGTCACTCGACAGCACTCCGGTTTATTTTGGCTAGATAAGATTGTATACCGGCCAAAAGAAATAGTTGAAATGTACAATATTTGTATATGCCACTTTTAGCTTAGCAGAGAGCCAACTGGAGCTCTACAGGAGGTCCACAGCTGCAGTGGTCAGTGTGGGGATTAGTTTCACTGTTCAAACACACTACTGTAACTGCCACAGATGCTGTGTGCTCAAGCGCAAAGTGCAGTTGCTGCTGTCAACATGAACTAGACAGAGGAAGTAGGAAATGGATTCCAAAAAACATGTATGCTTGTGGGAAATGCTTCACTGGAAATGCTCACAAATATATGACTCAAACTTCTAAAGTCTGTATTGGAATGATGAGCTGAGCAGTTCTCCACAATTTGTTGTTGAGCATTCATCTTCTTGGATTTGTCTTTGTTGGGGTGTGAGAGGGTCATAAATTGTCACCTAAAGGGCTGGTTTCACCTTGTGTGCACTGATTACTAAACCACGAAAGTCACTTATACTACACATACCAGTAATACTATATATATATATATTATTATATATATAATTATAATATTATATATATATATATATATATATATATGTGTGTGTGTGTGTGTGTGTGTGACGTCTTACTCAATATTTTGAAAGGTGTGGGTCACTGTAATAGTCAAGTTCGTCCGGTGCACATAGAAGGGTAATAATATATCATAATTATACAGCGAAATATACAATTCATGTCGTCAATCCCAACCAGGGGAGGCTGGTGGAGGTACAAATAGTAGGACTGGCTCATTGTAATGCATAGAATGGAATGAGGAATTAATTACCCATCCTTCGATTTCTACCTCCACTCATCTAAGCAATGTCGTCCCAGACAAGCGAATTTAGCCTATAAATCTCCCTCACACTGTAAGTGACATGACATGGCGATTCCATCCTTCCATTTAAGTCATCAGATTGCAATCATTGTCTGATTATAATTGCTGAGTTGTCCAGACACATCACTGTAAATTAATGATGGTGTTATTACAGAACTTTGGTCGGTCAAAGCTCAATCATTTGACGTGTCTGAAATTGCCACTATATACTGTGATGTGTTATGATGTTGACACGTTCTGATGATTTGTCTTCTGGCGTTATCCCTCGAAGATTAAGCACAGGAACCTCCCGGAAAAAATATTTCCTCTATGATTTATATATATCCTGTTCCTTTCTAGATCTCGTCATCTGGAATGGTTATGTGCCATGTCAGCGTTAATTTGTCGATGTTTGTTTTGTTTGGCAGCAAATAGCTTAGTCAGCAAAAATATGTTTAAAAAATGTTATTTATTTGTCAAAGACTATGTACAACATGTCATTGCACCAGATTTAACTAGATGGCTAGTCCCTGAGCAGCAAACAATCAACATCAATACAACAATACAATATGAACAAATACAAATGTACACGTATAACAATAGACAATATAATGATAGTATTACATCCAGAGTTTAAAATGTCCCTTGGGACATTGGGTTTCCTTTAGAAAGTATCTGATGAAATCGTTATTTTTGTTTGACTATATTTGACTCTCATAGTAGAGTTGAGCGGTAAACCTTATTGGTCTTGCTATTTTAAATAAGTGAAAGACCTATATGTCATTTTGTTTGTGTTTTAGGCCTATGTCACAGAGTGATGAGGTGTTTCCTACTTGTGGCTGTTGTCCAGTACTTCTCTCTTCTATAATGGCATCTTTCTTCTCCTTACAGCCAAACCGGAGATATCAGGACACTGGTATTCCCTGTGGTCTACCTCAATGAGGTAAGCCTTAGGCTTTCAATGTCCTATAGAATGTACCAGGGGAGGCTGGTGGAGGTAGAAATCAGAGGACGAGCTCAATGAAATAGAATGAGGAATGGCATGGAATTCCATCCATTACATTGAGCCCATCCTACGATTTCTACCTCGACCAGCCTCCCCTGCTATGAACAGCATATTGTATTTCTATTGTATCTGTTTGTTGGTTATTTTCATTCTAGCCCAGTACTGACTCTGATTCAACCAATCAGGGACCCGATGATCAGTTTAGTTGTTAAATCAGGTGTTAGGTGTTAGTGTTGGCCTAGAACAAAAACGTGCCGGCCTGCCATACCACAAAAAACTGTTGAGTTGACAAAACACCTGTTCTGTCTCCCTCCTCCTGCAGAGTGTCGTCATCGACGACGAGTCGGCCAAGAAAGTGCGGGTGGTGGTCGCCGAGGGCAACGTAGTGGTCAACATTCCCTTCATGATCATTGGTCTAGGCGTCCTTCTGGGAGCATTGTTCATGGTGCTCATGTGTCGTGAAAAGATGCCTGAGGTGAGAGGCCACTGTTTGTTTTTTTCACAATATTTTTATTATAATTTTTATATACCAACATCAAAGACAAAACAACAAAAGACAAAGAAAGAGAAACATACAATAACAAAGTTCACAAACATAGACACACAGAGAGGCCACTGTTTAACACATTGCTCAGGCCACTGTTTTTATTTTTTATTTTATTTTTTACCATCTCTATGTTTCACCTGGATTATTGGATTATTATTATGGATTTTAAGAATATTCACAGAGATACCATACAGTATGATTGGTACAGTATGTGCGTCTTTCTTAAATATGTTTTAGGGCATTTCTGCGTTATTGGCATATACATAGTAGAGATTGACAGGAAGGATGGGTGAGAGAGGAGGCATGACATGGAGGATAGGTCGATGGCTGGAATCAAACCAGGGACCCTGTGATTACATGGCATGCGTCTGAGCGAAACACCACACATCAGATTCTTCATTAGGATTTGCTTACCTATCTTCTTATCTGTACAGGCCAGGCAGTGTCAACTCCACTAAGCACATTTCTATTTTGATAACAACACAATGATATGATCACAATAATATTCATCATGCAATGTTTTGTATGATCAAAAAAATATTATGGCTAAAACGTTTAGCTCTTTCTCTCTGCTCTTCTCCTCTCTTCTCAGAGCTCTCCTGCAGAACGCCAGCCCCTGCTGAGCTCATCCTAGCATCACAGGAAGTGGACTCGTAGCACAACAGGAAGACAGGATTGCCCTGCATGCTTCGTTTCCTGTATCAAGGGTTCCTAGTGTACACTGTCATCACTTCACAACACTAAATCAAGCTTCCTGCCATAACCTCGCCAGCAACTAACCACTTTGACACATCACCTAATCATTCGTTTTAATGTTTCTATCTGGTATTTAATCGACAGATCTGTAATTAGCCTGTTTTTAATCAACAGCCTCTATACTTGTGTTTATGTTTTAGCTGTCACTCAGAGGAGTGATAGTCATGGTAACAGTGTAACAGTGGTGTGTGAAGAGTCACGGGTTGCGTTCCAAGAGTCTCTCCTTTATTCCTCGTAATCCTCTCTCCAAGCTTTCATCTCAAACTGCTTTGAGGAGAATAACTATCCAATGAGAGGGAAGTGAGGATGCAAGGAATAGAAGAAAGATTACAAAATACAGAGAGAGAGAGAGAGAGAGAGAGAGAGAGAGAGAGAGCGAAACAGACGGTGAGTTTTGGAAGAATTGCACTATAGCATACAGTATGTGACAGAGTAGTCACCAAGTAGGGCATGATTGCAACATTGCTATGAACATCTAAGTGCATGTTTAGCACATCGCAACATGCTGATAGAACATCAACATGCTAAAAACACATAACTACACATAATTAGTTTTCACCACATATCATATACTGTAATGTAAAATATATCCCAAAAATCCCATTTGTATCGCAGTCACAGACATCAGAGCAGGGAAATAATTGTTACTGAAACTGGTGATATCACCTTTTTATATGTTTTTATACTGGTCAGGCCAATCGGCTTGAGGAATGATCTGTCGGAATTGTGCGAAATAGTGGAGGCCCTACTGCTTTGACGTTGATGGAATACCCCCCAGCTTATAAAGTAGAATTGTTTATACTGCTGTGTATACTGTGACGGCAGTAGCTACAAATATGTTGTGCAACATTACTGCTTGTCTCCAGAATCACTATCTGCCGTCATGATTTGTATTTTGTCTGCACTTTATGATGTTTTCTACCTGATTATTCGCAGTCAGGAGTTCAGTTAAATCTGTGTAGTTATGAATTGCCAAATACTGCAAATGTAAGAAATGACAGGGGTTCAGAATCTACTTTATTATTTATTACATATTACTGTGTAAGTGTGTTTTAATAGTAATGTCCTAATTATGGTCAAACTGAACAGTAGGTGAAGTCATTTGGAGAAGATCAGCCTGATGTTTAATTCAAGCCTAATGTTCCAAGTGTTTTCTCCCCTATCTGCTTGGATCACGTCTTTACAGTTATAATATACTGACTAGTCCTACTCTACAGTAGCAATCCAAAGGGAAGCTTCTGGCCCAATAGTGAGGGCTGCCATATCCAGCCCAGACACAGGTACTGTATTTCACCCATAGTCTTACATTACTGTATTTGTATGCTTAAAGGGATAGTTCTAACCCTAACTACAAAATGTACATAATGTGACAGCAGCTGGTGATATCTAGAACAAGTCCACAACCAATCCATACTTTTATTCTGAAGAATGTAAATACATTTCAATGTTGTTGAAAATCAATGACACTCGCTAGTCCTCCTAAATTTCGTTGTTTGGTACCTGTACTGTAGCAATGACAATAAAGTCCATTCATTCATTCATTCATTCATTCATTCATTCATTCATAGTCAAGCCAAAACATTGCAATGCAATGGATTCGGTGAGTAATCCCCACTACTCTACACTAACTAGGTAGTAGTGGGGATTACTCCCAGAATCCATTGCATTGCAATGTTTTGCCTTGACTAGTGAGTGTGTCATTGATTTCCAACAACATTGACATTTATTTAAATTTTTCAGAATAAAAGTCAGAACACTTGATCGGTTGCCGACTTGTTCCTGGTTTCACCAGCTGCTGTCACATATTTGGTTCCTTACCCCGAAAAGCATCCATAATCCAAAACCAATTGGGCTATTGTCTCTGAAATGCATTTTCTCCCAAATTATGATTGTAATGATCTAACCCCTATAGTTAACCACAATCTCTTTTTTATGTTCACAATAGTTTTGGTGACTTTAATTGCTTCTTTTTTTGTAACCAAATACAGAATGAAATGCATTGTGTGGGAATGATTACATTTGAGTTATAGGGACACTATGAATGTTGTTGAAGTTTTATGGGAATATTGATTTTAGGGGTACTTGTGTTTATGACAGTGTCATGCACAGTGTGGTTTATTAGATCATGTTTCAGGAAAGGTATCCAGCCAGCATAGCCTCTTTGTTTTGTAAACAAAATAAAATACTTGCACTACCATTTCTAAAAATACAATAAAATATATTTCAACAGTATTTACATTGTTTACAATCTTGTCAAATATATTTACAAATATAGAAATGCTTCATTGTTCCAGTATTAGCAGCTTTCTCATGACAATAAATTCAGTGTGCTTCATATTCTTGGTCTGCATCTCTGTATTTTCTCCTTCAAACATTGTTGATCAAATACAGCGTTATCCCAGTGTTATACAGTTTTATCCAGTATTTATAGACATTCACTTATGTGATTATTCATAAGTGGTGTTTGTTGAGACATTGGCACATACAGAACATTTACAAGATCTACAGATTGTTTCACTGTTTTACTGTACTGTAGCTGATACATTGTTTTTTGATGAGTTCATTTGATTAATCTATTTTTACCAAATATTTGCAGTATTTGATGAACTAACTGCAGTTCCCATATCCTGTGTTCATATCAGATGAGTTGTTGTACTTGAGGTATTCCATTAATTGAGCATTAGTAAAGTATTCCGTTACTTGAGCTTTGACTGGATGTCTTTAGGCTGGCTCCTGGGATAGCAGACATCTCAGTTCACTTTAAGCGTTAAACACTTTGAAGGAGCACACCTTTTTCCTACAAAATAAATAAATAAATCGAATTAGAATGTGAAAGCGTATGAAAAGTACAAACATGTAACACATGACACAAACAGAAATTCTATTCCTGATACAGAGGGGAATATAAATACAAATGTAAATAACATAAATACATGAAACAGTGTACAGTGCTGTAGGAGCAATCAATCAACCCTGTTGTAGAGAGGATCCTACCTGCAGAACCTGGTGCCACACTCCTCGTGCTCCCTGCAGCCAGCATCGACGGGCTTCAGGCTGTTCCAGCGCCAGAGGAGAGAGCGCCGGGCCCGGTGCATCAGGCTCCCTGTCGTCCATTCCTGTGAAAGCGGAGCCGACTGGACCTGTGGATGAGGTCAGGCAGGCTAGCATTACACACACATAACATGACATAACACGACATAACACAACACAATATAACAGTATATAAAAGTATCAGTCATATTGATCCTCTGCCTCCTCTCTGAACAGTACACCCTGAAGGTGCCCCTGCAAAACTGCTCCCAAAACAATCACCTTTCCTATACATCTGACTATGTTTTGTGTCTGTATTGATGGCCAGCTTCAGCAAGAACTCATTGAGATATCCTGACAGAAGCTGCACAGTGAAGCTGTACCTGATGAAACGGAGGCAAACTTTAGACTACAATTTCAAATCCTGACTCGAAAAAAGGAACTCCCAATATTCCGGGAACAAAGATTCCCAATCCCTTAGCTTTTCAAGGACAGACAATTCCAGTTTATCTCCAAGACAGCATCTGAAGCGTTGTACCTGGATGGCGCAGACCAGGGACAGGAGTAGGGAGAGAGCTAGGAACTTCATGTTGAAGAGAGCTTAGCAGCGTACATCCAGAGTGCTGTGCATCTGAGTGAAAGGGTAGTGGCTGTGATCCTTATATTAGAGGTGATAACCTACTGATAAGGCCTGCCTAGTACAACGGTCATCAGTGGTGGGCGTTCTGAAAACACCTTGTCTGTGGAAGTGAGGGGGAAGTGACCCCACACCAGAAGAGTTCTCTGAGAACTTCTGGAGTGCAGGCATGCAAACTTGCACACACCAACACTGACACTGAGGTGAACACACACACACACACACACACACACACACACACACACACACACACACACACACACACACACACACACAGAAACACAGTTGGCATATGCCAGGATTTGGAAACTCCTATTCCTAGTAAATAAACACAAACTGAATACATATCAAATAAACACAAACTGAATACATATCAAATAAGTACAAAATGAAACATTCTTGCAAACAGACAGACATGCGGAGGAGGACAGACATAATGTAAATAAACAACTGTGGCACACACACGTGCACACACACACACACATACACACACACACACACACACACACACACACACACACACACTCACACACACACACACACACACACACACACACACACACACACACACACACACCACAGACTCACCATAGCTGGGATGTTGATGGTTGTGATGAGGTCATCATCAGGGTCTAAGGTTCATGGTGAACCACTGAGTTGCCACTGCCAATAACTTTGTTGCAGAATATAGCAAATTAATAAAGATGTTGAATGTGCCCTTCTAAAGTAGCACATGGAACAAGGTACCTAGTTGCACCCGCACCCGGATCCAAGAGCGGCCTATGGGTAACTCAAACCTTACTGCATGTGATGTTTAAGGTTTTACCTTTGTCGTAACATTTATCGTAATATAGTTGTAATGCATTTGTGATTACACTAGATGGCGCTCTCCGTATAACTCAAAATCAGGCGTTCTCTATGAAAGTGAGCAGTGGAGGTTTCTGCAATGCTTAGATTTCATTAGGGCTTGGCTTGCATTCTCAGTGTCTACCTATGCTGACGGTGTCTTATGTAAAACTATCTTATTAATTATTAGTGTTCCTACTACTATGCCTCAGGAAGGAACACAACAAGCAGGAGATACTGGTGGCCTTCTACCGCGGCGCAGTGGAGAGCATCCTCACCTACGGCATCTGCAACTGGTTCTCCAGCTGCACAACAGCGGAGAGAAATGCGCTACAGAGAGTAGTGAGAACAGCACAGAAGATCACCGGCGACCCCCTCCCCTCTCTGGAAGAGCTGTACAACACACGCTGTCTCAGGAAGGCCTCAAAGATCTCCAGGGACCCGACCCACCCTGGGCACGTACACTTTACCAGGCTGCCCTCGAAAAGGAGGTTCAGGACCCTGGCCGCTAAGACAAACAGACTGAAGAACTGCTTCTACCACAGGGCCGTCCAGGCCCTGAACACAGCAAAGACCTAAGTTCTGGGCCCTGGACAGTCTGGACGGATTGTATGGCAGCTGCTGGACTGAAAAAATCAGGTGTAGTGCTGAGGCACAAACATGTACATTTCAAGCCTGCAAACTGTGACACTTTAAATAACGTGAAAAAATACTATTGTGCAATATGACAACCCTAGTTGACTATCTGTGCAGTATAGTACAGTGGATTGTGTACATAGCCTTTATTTATGTAAACCAGCTCCTTACCTTCTTGTGATTTTTTCTTTTTCTAAACATTATTATTTTTTCCTTTCCTAACACCAGGGGAGCCACCCCTCCTACATTTCGTTGTTTGGTACCTGTACTGTAGCAATGACAATAAAGTCCATTCATTCATTCATTCATTCATACGTAGGAACCTGTCTGTAGATCTACCCCGTGTCTGTCAATATCACCCCATTTATGGTTATGGGGCATATCTGTAGGAACACGCCCCATTGCCCTTGCATTTATTATTATTATTATTATTATTATTATTATAGAAAATGTATTGGTATGTATTGATTGAGTCATTTGATTTGGTCTGGTATGGTAGACATACGTAATATAGGATGGTTCTGGCTGGGGAATAGACTATGCACTAATCTATCAACAGAATCGTTTATTAAAAGTTACAAATGAACACACCCACACATCCACGGTTAGAATTTGATATAGACCTATGTGAGCTGCAAGCTCATTGGTTGAAGAGTTGTTCCCACTTCAAAAGCACTGGAATGCATCCATGTCGGAGTTATGACTTCACCAACTGGGAGCTATGAGTTCCTGAGAACCAAACGAACATACCATCACAACGGGCTCTCCTGTGGTGGGAGTCACTCTCCACCAGTGAATCCGGGGGAAATGAGGTTTAGATTGATTGATGGTCATGGTGACCCCCCAGCTGCTGTGATGTCATGATGGCTGCCATCTACTTGACTTGCCAGAAGCCAGCATGGACAATCACTTTGCCCTCTCCTTACCGCCACCATCCTTAGAGGCTTCCTTAACAGCTTGTACTAGAGAGAGTCACAGTGGTATGCTTGTTTACATTTTAACTCTCTAATCTCCTCACAGAGTGATTGATTCAGCAAAATTTGTACTTGAGTGCAGTTTGTCATGTGATCATACTGAGATATTATTTTAAAAAACGTCCACAGCCGTACTTAAGAACGCTTTGATATGTAAATGTAATATAATATAACATAACATAAAATGTCAACTCAGTTACATTAAGTTATGTAATTCACTCCTCAAATTGAAATACCACCACCCGTGCCATCGAATTGCTACCCCAGCTGGTTGACATGGGGTATTTAACATGGGGTATTTAACATGGGGTATTTAATGGTGATGGTCACGTGGCAATACAGAGGGTGATGAAGCAATACTGTTTGCAGCAGCGTGACGTCTGTTACAATAACATAACAGTAACTATTGGCGCTTTTCCACTATCGGGCTGATGCGAGCCGAACCGGGCCGCATTTGTATCCGACCCGTGCCGTACTTTCAGAAACGCTTCTCCATTATGAGTCGCATGTCGGCAAAAAAAAAAAATCGGATTTTGGTCACATTTCACTGCCGTGTGAACGAAGCCTAATTCCCCATTTGCAATGAAAAGCAGAAAATACACATTTTGACAGTTGATGAACTTGAGCACATCAACATTTTGTCCAGTAAATGTATTTCCAATGAGCCTATTCAAGTGAAATTTGCACCAGACGTTGGTATTAACTTAAACAATCCAGAAAAAAAAAGTCCATATGTAAATACAATTATGTGGAATAAAGTGGAATGAAACAGGAAAAAAGTATTAGGTAAATTATGTAAATAGCTTTTAAGGGGGGATGCTAAATGAATTATAGCCACATTTTAATAACTATTTTAACATGAGTTACACCATTAAATGTATGTTTTCTCAGCCTCAAAATAATAAAAAGAGTGTTTTTAAAGGAATGAATATCTTATATGATATAGCAGAGGAGTGTTGTTTGTAAGCCTGGGCTACATTATCATCTGACATCACAATAGGAAGAGGAAGATTCCAAGTGACAAACAAAGACACAGAATTCCATGTGTGGAGTTCTAATTCCACTCAGAACCTTGGAACCCCGTGTTAGAGCTGAAACGGTTCATTAGCTGGTCAGCCAGACACAGAGAGAGACAGACAGAGAGAGAGATAGAGAGAGAACAGGTCATACAGAAAGAGAGATTACCCAGAGAAAGAGAAAGAGAGAGAGAGAGAGAGAGAGAGAGAGAGAGAGAGAGAGAGAGAACAGGTCACACAGAAAGAGAGATTACCCAGAGAAAGAGAAAGAGAGAGAGAGAGACAGAGAAAGGCTACCCAGAGAAAAAGAGAGAGACAGAGAGACTAAATACCCAAGGAAAGATAAATAGAGAGAAATAAAGAGAGTTCAGAGATGATCCGTGAGAGGTTGTCTGGCTCTCCCTCCTGGTCCCAGGCGGGTATGGAGATGCTTCCCCAGGCGTGGGGGGGTCTCGCCGCCCAGGGGGTCCGGAGTGAGGCCTCCTCCTGGTCCCAGGTGGGTCTGGAGATGCCCCCCCAGGCGTGGGGGGGTGTGGCCGCCCAGGGGGTCTGGAGTGAGGCCTCCTCCTGGCTGGTCCAGGACTGGTCCTGTCTGCTCTGGGTCCTGGTCGGGTTCTGCCTGGTCGGGTTCTGCCTGGTCCGCTTCCTAACCAACAGCAGCCGTAGAGGGGATGAACACAAGCAGGTAACTGATGGAGGAGAGGAGAGGAGGGAGGAGAGGAGGAGGGAGAGAGAGACAGAGGAGGGAGGGAGGAGGGAGAGAGGGAGGGAGGGAGGGAGAGAGAGAGAGAGGGAGATAGATAGGGAGAGAGAGAGAGAGGAGGGAGGGATGGAGAGAGAGAGAGGAGGGAGGGATAGAGAGAGAGAGGAGGTAGGGATGGAGAGAGAGAATGAGGGAGAGAGAGGGAGAGGTAAGACCCAGCAGTAACAATTCAGTGACGACATTCAGAACGAAAACCCTCAGACGTCCAATTGACCTCTGACCCCCCCCCCTCCCCCAGCGTCGCCCCTCCCCCATGCCCTCCATGTTCCGCCAGGGTCTGGAGGTGCAGGCAGAGATCCTCAGCAGGCTCATCTCCATGGAGACCACGCTGGCGGCTGTAGAGGACTTTGTGTCCGGCCCGGCGAGGCGCGGTCGCTATGGCAACAACCACAGCAGCTCCTCCGATGATGGATCCGATTACCACTCTGTGACGTCTCTGTGACATCACCGGTGACATCATGGTGTCTTCCCCAACCACCATTTCCCCTTTAGTTCCTTATGTTGAGTTAATAAAAACCAAGTTACTTTTACATTTAAACCTTGGTTGTGTTGTGTCCTTTATGTTGCTCTGTTCCTTTGAGCCGGGGTTGTAACAAATGAAAGGATGTACATGCACGCACGCACGCACGCACGCACGCACGCACACTGCAAGTATAGTATCTAGATTTATGATATATAATATATATGATAACATGATAACATACGGAGCGACCCGGGACTGTAGGAGGAGTTACGTGTCATAAGAGCACTTCACTGTATGTGCCGCTTTACAGCTCAACGGTGGAAATGCGATAAGAATTATGTCAAAATGCAGCATTATCATGCACAGATCAGCCTTAAAACATGTAACGTTAAGTGCCTGTTACTTGCCGCTTTCAGTTCGTCACATCAACAGGGGAAATTCCTCCGTTGAACGGAAAGTCCTAAAGTGTTTTAGCCTTCCCCCTTTCCACTGGTAATAAGGAATTGGCAAGAATAGATCGATATAAATAGATCAACATTTAAAAACAGATGAAGAGAATGATTACAATATAGAGATAAAAGTGTTATTACTGGAACTGTATTCTATTAGCGGGATAAAGCACTCTCTATTTCGGGCTAAACTGTGCAGTGTAGCCGGCGTCCTGGTTCCTCCAGCAACCGGACACTTCCATAAATAACAACAAATATGTAATATGTAAATATGTAATACCACGTTCATTCATAAAATGACGCCAGGGATGGAAAGGGGTGATGGCAGTTTTAGAAGGGGGATGATGAAGCGCTGGACTATGGAACGGCACAGCACAGCACAGAATGTATTTCTACGGAAAGGCTGTGCTTGACACTCTCATTGGAATGACGCGGGGCTCATACAATCTCCGCGTTTGTTATAGATACGTGTGCTGCGCTGTCTTGCTGGTAGTCAAATATATTTATGTATACAGCATATGGATGTTACGTGCCTGTTACTTGCCGCAGCCGCAGCCTGGCAATAAAGTACCTTTCGCTACCCATCCCGAACAGGAACTAAAAATGGCATGGGTACTGTGGCCTGGTCCGGCTCGGTTGGCAGTGGAAAAAGGCAAAAGAACAGGGCCAGCCCGGGCCGACCCGGGTCGGCCCTGTAGTGGAAAAGCGCCATATATGACATGATACAATATAATAACCAACAAATGTGTTTACACCTAGTGTTTGTCTACTGCTATTAAACTAAACAATATTTTCACAACGACTCCTAAGTGTCTCTTTTTTTTCTCAGCTACTTCATGAAGAGAGGTTTACTAAAAGTCCACAGCTGCAGTAGGGATCAGTTTCACAGTTTAAACATGCTACTGTAACGGCTGCAGGTCCTGTGTGCTCAGGCCAAGTGCAGTTGCTGCTGCATCAGACCACCTGTCAACATGAACTACCAGGAGACAGAGGAAGTAGGAAATGGAGTCCAAGAAGCCATCTTTATTTTTTTTAAGACATCAAAATATCTGTCCAAGCTCACCCTGTTCAACTGTTCCCCGTTCGTTCACCAATCAACTACTCTAGTCCATGAACAACCCCTGGTGACGTTGACATGCTCTGGGCCTTCTTAAGTGATATCCTGTCATTATCGTTACTATTATCGTCACTAATGACAGGAAAGCAACCATTTCCTACACGATTTTGATATCCTATTAATATCCTGTAAACAGAGGTGGCAGGAAGGGCACGGTCTCTCTCTCTCTCTCTCTCACACACATGACATAACTCTCTTTTGACGATCCACATACGTTGCCAATAACTCAACTAGTCATTGACACCGCACTTGAGAGCACACTTGCTGTATTCACACCAGTTTTGAGGGGGGGGGGGGGTCAGGATCAGTTACAGTGCCACATGAGCCGGACCGGGACATGAAAGGTGGGAACTAAGCTATGGAGGCCTGTAAAATTGTGCAATATTGCTGGCTGTTCAGTTTGGCTGCCATGGAATACTACTCAAAGAGTGGGAGGTACATGCCCATCAACTCATAAGAGAGTTTGTGATTTTTAGTGAGTGAAAACAAAAACAAAGCAAGTAATGAGTTGCTGTGATAATAATCATTTAGAATTTTAACCATATTGCATTGCGACGGTAAAGAATAGGACCCATTGACTAAATGTAAATGTGTTTTAATATTTTTAATAATTATTTGGGGATAGCTAAATGTGATGTTGTAATATTGACACAGGGGGCCTTACAGGGGTCTTAAGGCAAGAATACTAGTAGCCTAAGTACCAGTTTAGAATGTTAATGGGTATCTGGTTCACCACTCAATAGAGTGAGTGCATGCTCCAAATAGCTACACTGTGCCGGCTCTACCTATTATGGGGCTCTCAGCCCCCTCCCCAACACACAAGTCTACGTATATGCACAAGTCTGTATATAAGTCTGATTCAGCTCCACAGAAACTCTTCAGTGACTCTTGTTGTGCCTTTTGCCCAGCGTTTGTCCCTGCTTACTACTACATGACAAAACTATAGAATGCTTCTAATGCTTCTTCAACTTCTAATCCTTCTTATTGTTTTAGCCTTTTTATCAATGTATTCATCACACAGTTCAGAGGTTAAATAACCTCTGCCATGTGAAATAAAGGAAATTAACATCAAGTTGATTCCTCGTCTTGCAGCCAAAAAATGTGTCATTCTGTAACTCAATCATTCCACACATATTGTACACTGTACAACACGTTGTTTTTGTTGTTGTTATTGTTGTTGTTGGATGAAGAGACATATCAACCTATCGTATCTAAACCATTATTAAGTATTTGTACAGTATATACGCTGTAGGTCATAAATCAGTGGTTCTCAACAATGGTCTTTCAGAGAAAAATGTAATTCTCAGCCAAGAATGTTGAAGTTCACAGTGTAAGCCAATTTGATTACAGTTCACATCAGATTTGTTGCCACATTAACACTACCATTTTTTGGGGTAATACTGTTATTATGAGTTTCTGACAATCTCATGTAGGCATTATAAAGGACCATTCAAATAAAGTGCTACAAAACTATTAACTGTAATAATTACAATGAAGTCACTGATGAATGACGAATGAGACAACTAACTAGCAATGTGTTATCATCAAGGTCAACAGCTTTGTATACAGTAGAGCAGGGGTCCCCAAACTACGGCCCGCGGGCCGGACACGGCCCACCCCCACACTTGGACCGGCCCTTTGAACAACGTCAATTTTCTACAGGCGTTGCACTAGGTGGATTTCTGTCATTTCTGACTGCAATAGCGGCACTGCGCCGACGTGGTGGCGGGGGCGCTGTTTCGCAAATAAGTTATCTTTAGTTTTTGCTAGTGAAATAGCTGATAGTTGATGTTGACTGCTCAAGGAGAATACATATTTGAAAGTACAGAATGCCTGAGAGCCTTATATTGCATTATATTACATTATATTTTGATCATCTGGTGCCTGAATATTGTGTTTTCCTTTGCATAAATAATGACATTTCCACCATAAATTGATGCAGAAAGGTCACAAATTGGTGCATATCAATTCACCAGAATGGTAGAAATTAAGTGTTTGATGCTCGTTTAAGGACCCCCAGACAGCCCTGCTTCATGGGTCCCCCCGTGTATGATGAGGGTCCTCCCTCATGTATCAGACTGTAAAACTGATTATATTTCATTGACATATCACTATAGGTATAAATTCCATCCAAATTCAACTGTTTAGACTTTGTTTGCATCCACCAGTGCTCTCCTGCGCGCAATTGCTTTGCGCAACCGCCTCCATTTCACTCCGTTCCATATTATTTTATGTTAGAGACCGACCCAGGCCCCCCATCACAGAAAGGAAAAATGATGTGGCCCTCACAGAAAAAAGTTTGGGGACCCCTGCAGTAGAGCCAATGGCCCTGGGGGTGTGGGATCACCATCACTGAATTTTAATGGTAGGTTCATTCAGTGAGAGACAGAATATTTAAAAGATTATTATTATTATTCATTATATGAATTTTGAAAACATATTCGTGTTTTATTGAGTCAAATAAGTATTTCACCCCCTACCAACCAGCAAGAATTCTGGCTCCCACAGGTGACCATGAGGCACACAGATTAGTCCTCTCACTTTAAGAAAGTACTCCTCGTTACCTGTATAAAAGACACCTGTCCACAGAATCAATCAATCAATCAGATTCCAACTTCTCCACCATGGGCAAGACCAAAGTGTTGTCTAAGGACTTCAGGGACAACATTGTAGACAAGACTGGAATGGGCTGCAAGACCCTTGGCAAGCATCTTGGTGAGAAGGAGAATACTGTTGGTGCAATTATTTGAAAATGGAAGAAACACAAATTGACCATCGATCTCCCTCGGTCTGGGGCTCCACGCAAGATCTCACCTCGTGGGGTGACGTTGATCATGAGAAACGTGAGGGATCAACCCAGAACTACACAGGAGGAGCTTGTTAATGATCTCAAGGCAGCTGGGACCACAGTCACCAAGATGACCACCAAGGAAACATTATGCTTTGGGGCTGTTTCTCTGCTAAGCGGACAGGACGACTTCACCACATCGAGGGGAGGATGAACGGGGCCATGTACCGTGAAATCTTGGGTGAAAACGTCCTTCCCTCAGCCAGGACACTGAAAATGGGTCGTGGATGGGTGTTCCAGCATGACAATGACCAAAAACATACGGCTACAATGGAGTGGCTCAAGAAGAAGCACATTAAGGTCATGGAGTGGCCTAGTCATTCTTCGGACCTTAATCCTATAAAGCTTCGAGTTGCCAAGCGACAACCTCCAAACCTTGCAAAGAGGAGTGGGCCAAAATCCCTCATGGGATCTGCGCAAACTTGGTGACCAACTAAGTTTGACCGCTGTACTTGCCAACAACAGTTACAACAGTTTCTCCACCAAGTACTGAGTCATGTTTTGCTAGGGGGTGAAATACTTGTTTTACTCAATAAAACACAAATACTTTTTCAAAATTCATATAATGGGATTTTCTGGGATTTTTTCAAATATTCTGTCTCACTCTTAAAATGAACCTACCATTAAAATGATAGACTGTTCATTTCTTTGTAAGGGGGTAAACTCACAAAATCAGCAGGGGATGAAATACTTATTTTCCCCACTGTAAATGCAGTCCACTATACATAGCTCCATGTCATGGCTCCCAGACTGTCCCTCAGCCCCTCGCTGTGTGGGAAACTCTGGGTGGTGAAGTCATCCCTGCCTGGAGAGGATGGGGATACGCATCCTGCACACAGGGTAGGGTCTGTGTCTGAGTCTTCCAGGCATACAGACAAGAGTTCAGGAGAAGTGGGACACAATCAAGCCAGGGGAGAGAGAGGATGTCCCACCAGGCTGCCCTCTCTCCCATCAGGAAGTGAGCTGTGTTTTCTTACACCCAGAGGGCCATGAGCTATTGTGATGACATGTATCTCCCTCAGTCACGCTGTGTTGTTATTGAAGAGATTGTGTTCTCTAAACAACCTCGGTGGTAAAATATAACAATTAAACTGTGTTGTTAATAAGACAATCAGCCAATTTCTGTCAGCTGTGGTTTTGGAAGTGATCTATATCCAATGATTCTGACTTGGGAGTGTGTCATTTGTAGGCTATAGGATAATATCCAAGTGTTTTGAACCTGGGAGTTGGTGTGCAAATGATCTCCTCCAGTCAATGCATAGGCTACAATTAATTGGATGTGAAAATGGTTACAAAAAAAGTGTGATATATTTTCATTGCCACTAGATGGCTCTCTCCTTGTGAATTTTGGCCCAATCAATGTCCTATAGATTTTCAAATAAATGGCCCCAGGAACTAGACTATTATAATGATCCATAACTAATTTAGAAAAGGCATGCACACCGTGTATAGCTGATTTTCCCATAACACCTGTTCACACCAGGCCTTGAATTTCTTTTTTAGGCAACAATTTGTTAGGGCACCAAGGTCAAATGCCAGGGTGCTTAGGCCATCAGGCCATCACATACATTTAAGTTGATTCAAAAGCCAGAGAAACCAGTTTGTGTTAACAATCGCTGTTACAAGGATTGCAGGGGTTTTACATTGCACAGTGCATATACCCTAAAGCAAGTTGGCTGGTAAAAATAATAATAATAGATACAAATCTCCTGCCTTTAATGTGTGACGCGATTGTGACTTGCAAAAAAATATAGCCATAGGAAATATCACCTGATACCTAGACGTATTGAGCCTTAAAACAGGGCATTTCACCTACATTCCCTAAAACTACCAACATATTTCGCATAAGGTCTGGCCAGATCCCAATGCTGAAAACATAATAAAAGCTACAATCTTCCAAAAAGCAATTTAGGCTGGCCTTTTGACATTTTGAACATGAGCAAATATAAAAAATGCACATGTTGATTCATCTTCAAAGTTCATCAAAGGGGCGCTTAGGTGGCGTAGTGGAAGCGCTGACCATGTACCGCAGGGCTCCCGGTTCGATTCCAGCCACGGACATATCCTGCATGTCATCCCTTCACTCTCTCTCACCCATCCTTCCTGTCATAATCTCTACTATATCTGTCATTAAAAAGAAAAAATATGAGTGGGACTGCCCCACTCAGAAAAAAAACTTCAAAAATCATCAAAGGGTCTAATCTAAATTGGCGGATGGGTGGATCTGGTCCCTATAGGCCACCCGTTGAATAAGCCTGCCATTGAATCAGTTAGGTAAAAATGACTTTGTTGTTTTGTACATGTGACTGTCTGTTGATGATACGCTCTGTCGGCCTACTAAATTCCATAACTTAATTAGGCCTTGTGGTGTCAGTGGAGATCTGGCCGTGAACATACGCTTGGCTGGAGATTCATCAATAGAACAGCCATTGTTGTTGTTGTTGTTGTTGTTGTTGTAGTTGTTGTTGTTAATAATAATTGTTTAAATGTGTTCATGAAACTAACGATGATTCAGTCATATTATTAGCCATACAATCAAATACACAAATTCTCATATATGATCAAACATGACATGAAGTTATGTATATACTATATACGTATAGTCTAATACCATACCTGTGTAATACCATTACAGGGATAGTTCAACCAAATCTGGGATTTTGTAATTCGGGTGAACTATCCTTTTAATATTTTTCCCCCCCCAAAACTGGAGAAAAGTAGGTTACTGAAGGAAGGGTGAGGCTTTATGGAAGTCATACTGTATGGTAATTAGACAGTATAAGTCAAGGTCGCTTCTGCTACTACGCTAGTCCTTTTTCTGTACCACCCCTTCATTCAAATGCATGGCTGCAGAGCATGTGTGTGATCTCCAGCACCTGGTGTAATGCACACAGATTCTGTGAACAGTGTGTTCTGTGAATGGTTAGCACAGCTCTAAGACCCTAGTTACAAAACTACAAAGCTCATTATTTATACATTAGAACTTTGATTCTATTTAAAATGAGGTAAAAGGTTGCCTGAAACTGTAAGACAATGGTAGCTAATGTTTTTTATTCTGAAAGATAAATAGTGCTCCAAGTTTCTACATGTTCAGTCTTTCTGAGAAATATGTCCTAATGTTATGTCTTTAAAGTGGTGTCACACCTGTTGTTGACATAAAGGGTCCTTATCCTTTTTTTTTTTTTTTTTTTTTTTTACAAATTAAAACTAGATAGAAAATGTCTGAAATGCCCAGAGTCAGCTAGTTCTCATTTACTTGCAAGTGTCGATGTCCATAACCATGAATTTGGTTTATTATTATAACCAAATTCATGATAATGCAAAGCATATTTCTACAGTGTTATTATATCCATATTCGTCAATTCATCATCATTACTTCTACATCTAATTTCATTTACAAATTAAGTAAAGTCCTAGTGGGGTAAGTTATACTATGCTGAATGTCTTGTGCTATATAGTATCCTACACAACTTACTGGCAGCAAGCCAGTCAACACTTCTCTCAGGCGGAAACAGTCACCATATGGACACAAGTGCTGCCAGGGAGAACAGCCGTTGAGTTACAGCCAATCAACATTCGTTTAGCACAGAGAGGGCACTACTGTGACCTTCCAGCCCGCTACAAAAAGTCAGTGGCATGTTTCATACGTTTATTACACCATATCCACCTCGGACTGCTTGTTACCTACGTCTTTGTGATAAAGCTAGTTCATTATTAACTGGAAAGCGGATAGCCTAACATAACTACCCCCTTTGTTTTTACAACTTAACAACTTATTCAGCCAGCAAAGAAGTGCAGTTAACTTCTCCGTTCGACTAGAATAGACCAACGATCGCTCCTCACAATTCAATCTACATCCGCGGGAAAACGGAGCATAAAAGCAATCCCTCATAAAGAAAACAAGATCAAGTGCAACTTTTTGAAAGCCAAGTCCGTTTATTGAAGTTGCATTGTTAATGTGAGCCCACTGAATCTACTTTAGAGACTGCAACATTTGCACAGCATCCTCCAGTGGTTCAACTTTTACGCACTGTTGTCTTGGAGGCACCTGCATCATGACGCGAAGATCTTGTGCCATTTATGGAGTCGGGATTGTGTGCGCTCATCTACTTATAATTGGGATTGGTTTATTTGTGGCTCAAGTATTTCAAACAATAATCCACAACCGACTAAAAAGGGTAAGTTTTTTTTACGTTTCTTTTGTATTTTTGTATTTATATATACATTATATATGTATATTATAAGAATTGGGACACTGCTCCATGCAATTATATGAATGAAAATGAAAAGAAAAACATGCTCAGTGCTCGAGACCTTTTGAGACATACAGTGAACATTATAGCATAGATTAACAATCTGTTTCGAATTTGTCATGGTAGCCTACTTTCGCATGGTCCATAGTCCACGGTCCCCCCCGTGGGAAGTTTTCCAGATAACCAATAGTTGGCACAATCTCAAAATCAGCGCACAGACCCCTGAGTTACGGGTTCTATTATACCCAGACTAATAATCGCAAATATACTCGCACAAGAGTGAATCATGATTGTTTTAATGGCAGCGACAGTAGGTCTGTCTCTGCAGAATAAATGCGAAATGCAAAGTGATCTAAGACCAGGCTCCCTATATGGCCAGTCCTTTCTGCTATTCAACAACGCCCATTCATTGAGCGTATTATCCTTTCAGTGCGTCTCCATAATGAGATCTTTGGTAGATTAATATATATGCCACTCAAATTGTGGAACTGTTTTGTTCTATCTATTTATTTACATTCGTTGTTGTCTTGTAATCCTAGAGCCACAGAAGGAAAGTTCATCCCCAAAACATGATCACCAAGAGCGAGTAGCTTTGCCGTGCTTCTTAATGTATTTTTATATTAATAGTTTTTTTTTTTTTACTTAAATGACAGAAATTGTACATACTTTACTGTTTTTTTTATTTATTATCATGGCGTATAGCACATTGATTTTGAAAGTGGATGGCAGACAGGTGAATGTGCATCAATATGAAGTGAGAGAGATAGGTCTTTGGGCTTCAAGTGGTTTATGAGTTGACACAGCAAACTTGTAAAAGCAACAACAAAAAAAGGCTAAACATTGTCTCATCTAATTGAAAAAGCAGCTAATGAATGTTCTTTGTTGACATTGCCATTCAGTCCTTCTTGCCCAACTGAACGGATCAATGATTTTCCTATTGCCATGATAATCCAGGTTGTTGTCATTGGTATTGTTATTGCTATGGGGCATGCTACTGTACAATGCCACTGTGTTGTCTGTTGTATTCAGTGGACAGTGATATGGGTGTGGGTGCTTGGGGGGGTTATTTTCCATGCTCCCTCTGGAGCTCTGTTTTCTAGAAACAGTTAATCATTTGTTAGGGGTCAGTTATATAGTATCTATTAGCTTCTGTCCTGTCTACGGTTTGACCGACAAGCATCATGGTTTTATCACATCTTAAGACAATTGCATACGGATATCTGTATTTTATCAGTGTATAAAATGTTGAATGACCATATTCATATATTTTGTACCTAGTGGTCTTTGATATGATTAATAGTAAACAGACTTTTTGGTGTTGTTTTGTTGAATGTTGGAGAATGTTTGGAGAGCTCAGCAGTCCAAACATTTATGATTCTACGTTCCCCACATATGGTTATGTGAGGAGGTGCCTCGCTGTTGGTGAAGGAGTCTGAATTCCTCTGCTTGGAATAACGATGCATAGCCTATAGGCCACCCTATTGGTTTTTAGCCCAGCCCAAGTTGTAGGACTCCGCCCGAACTAAGGACTTTGAAGATAGGAGCAATAACACAGGACAGTGCAGCGCGGCCCTACAGAGTAAACAGCTGTTGATTGAATCAAGATGCTGGCTTCAGTGGAAGAAGAGCATGCATTGGGTGATGGATGATTTTCTCAATCCTTTCCATCTGCCCAGAGATTCCACACAGCTTTCACAGAGCTCTCTCCATGTCTTTCTTGCAGGTGGGGTTGTGGTGGTTTGTGTGTGTGTGTGTGTGTGTGTGTGTGTGTGTGTGTGTGTGTGTGTGTGTGCGCGTGCGCGTGTGTGTGTGTGTGTGTGTGTGTGTGTGTGTGTGTGTGTGCGCGCGTGTGCGTGTGTGTGTGTGCGCAAGCGTTTGTGGAGGCAGGGGTCATGTAGGGGCTGTATGAAGGGATGTACAAAGTCAGAGATGAGGTTAAACTGTATACCACCTGCTTGGAACTCACATTCATTATGCCATCACTCTTAAGGACCAAGTGTCCAGGATTTGTCAGGTGATAGGGTTAGGTTAAAGAGGAAACGCTTCTATTGGTTTGAGTGAGAAGCTTATCTTTTTTTCTTTTTTGCCTCAGACAAACCCAGTGTGGGAAGAGTTGATAAAGAAATTCACAGTGCACATTGACCTCTTCCCCAAATGTCTGCTCTCTCAATCTGTTTTTAAACACTGTCAGCTGTGTTGCATGACTTTTGTTACCAAATCACTCCTTCAGAGACACCCCTCATGTCTAGTCATAGTACAAACTTCACATGCATACCTTTCATAAGATTTGCTTTTCTCACAGTCTTTCAGTTCCCTTAGGGTTATTATGTTATGACTGCTAGCAGGCTGCAATGAAACACATTGTCTTTGTGGCCGCTTTCCACAAAGACAATCCCGTTACAATTGTATCAAGAAGCATCCCGGCTATTTCAGTTAGAGAGAGGCTATCTGACTATCTGGGCTAGTAAGCATACAGCACAGTACTTAGGCCTACTGTGGGAGCAGTGAGGGGCTGTGTGTGTGGGGGGGGGGTGGGGCGGGGAGAGCTATAGTAAGAGCTGTCCCAACTCTCATTTCGAAATAGCAATGAAAAATAGGGGGGAGCTATAGTAAGAGCTGTCCCAACTCTCATTTCGAAATAGCTGTAAGCAGAGTATCATGTAACACACCAGCAGGTGTAGGAGTCAGAGAGTGTTTTATAGTGTAGCATATTATATAGTAGGTCTGCATGGGGGTGTGTGGGTTCCCAAAACGTTAAGAGAAATGATCTGACTGGAAACTCTGTTTGCTCTCCCCTGTGAACTCTCGTTTTGTGGTTTGAGGTGTTCTCAAACCCAGACAAATTGCTGTCACCGTTTTTTTTCTCTGACTACAGATGTGACGTGTTCTAGATGGATCTTTGATCTTCTATGGTCCTCTCTCAGTAAAGAGATGTGTCTCAAGAGATCCATGTAAAATAAACTTTGATTGATGATGGATTGATAATTGATTGGTTCTGTCCCATTCCAAACTCCAGTTTAAGTAACCTCTCTCCTATACTACGCACTCTTTGGCCTAGTTACACCAACTAACCCATTATCCACATTAAGTGTTGCTCACTGGGGAATCTAGACCACAGGGGTTATAGTGAGGACAAAGACAAGCATGTCATGAGCCAGATGGGACACCACTGTTGCTGAATACTTCCTACAGCCCTGCCCCTTATTGCACTATGACTAGCCAGTAGGCTTGAACAATTTCCCATTTTTTATACCGCTAAACCGTCCCCAAATAATACTGCGATCGGTTTAATGTATTCCAAGCCTACTAGCCAGTACTGTAGATCTAAAACTGTACTGTACTGTAGATCTAGAAAGATTAGATAGGTATATGCAATACAGAAATGGCTAGGCAGAATTTTCACCATATTGGAGATAAAATAAAGTTATTTTCAAACTACTGAGCATGCCGAGACAAGCCTTAGTTAAGTCTCGGCTCAAGTCGTTTTAGACTTAGATCAAGTCATAACTCTTGTCAGTCATAGCTTGTTAATTTGTCAGTCATAAAGGTGGAAGAGGAGGATGGAGGGGAAAGACTGTTTGATATTTACTTAGCCTTTGTTCCACTGACCTTAATATTACCCCCTTGTTTATGGCTACAGTAGGTAGGCCTATGCTGATGTTATGCCAAGCAAACAGTGGTCATTGGCTATCACTAGCATGATGCTGCAGGCCAGACCAGGACAGGAATAGGCCAGACTATGCTGCAGGCCAGCTTGGACTTTATCTCGGCACAAATCGTACAAAATGTGGATGTTGAAATGTTTGTTTAACCTTGTTTTCATCATTTAACCTTGTTTAATGAGGTTACTTATTACAAAGGTTCCTCCTGTTACCTCAGGTGACTAGGATTCCTTGTCCCAATTGAATGACCCCAAGTTTTTATTAAAGGGGCTTTTTTAGAAAGTGTGCCTTTTTTGGTCAATGCACCACTTTTTGGAAGTGCGCCTTTAAAGCCTGTCCATTGGCAAAGCAGCTCGTCCCACATGACATGTCGAGATTAATAGGCTCGTTAAGTAAAGGGTGCATGTTCTTATTCACGACCTCATGTCAACTCAGAGAACCGCTAAGTAAATGTACACAAGCCCTTTTCACTGCTCTTGCAGTGAGTGGGATAGACAATTGCAATAACATCTGTGAAACACAAGATAAGGCCATAAAATGAATTAATTGTAATATGATTTTAAATAAAAAATGACCAAACACACAGCCTATCAAGAACAATGACCACGAGAAAAAGCCGACCGCTCAATTAGGTGCACATGTATGCAACGGATTGAAGAACATGTTGAACAGATTCAACAGACTCAAACAACTCTTCAGATCCTGGTTGGTGCTCACACAGCTCAGACCGTACCAGAGTCTCCCTCAGCAGTAGGTTAAGCCTCGTTCACACTGGGCAGGCTTATTGGGTAACAACGCTGAAGTGTTTGGTATTTGCATCTCTGGAGGCCCTGAATGTGGGTCACTTGAGCTAAGGGGTCGACGCCACCATGCAGAGAGGCCTGCTGGACTGGGCATGGTGGGGTCGGGTGACCCTGGCCTCAAACAATGGACCCCGACATGTGTAAGGAGGACCGGGTGAAACCACCGCCTCTGGTCTTGTTGACCTCACGTTCGTGAACTTGCTGAACGTTAGTCGCTACAACATTTGCTTAGATCAGGGGAGACCGGTGGAGGTAGAAATCGGAGGACGGGCTCATTATAATGCATGGAATGGAATGAGGAATGATATTTTATACCACTGTTTATTCCATTTCATATGAGCCCGTCCTCCAATTCCTACCTCCACGAGCCGCCACAGGCTCAGAGAATGTCTTGAATGGTGCCCTCCCCACCTCCATTCCTCCCTGTAGCACATGTCAGAGAATTGCTTGAAGATACTGATGTCTAAGGAAGTCTTTCAAATAAGGTTGATAGTT
The DNA here is from genome assembly GCF_963989245.1 of Nansenia antarctica. Lineage (NCBI taxonomy): Eukaryota > Metazoa > Chordata > Actinopteri > Argentiniformes > Microstomatidae > Nansenia > Nansenia antarctica. The sequence continues at coordinate 66,439,917 of NC_137689.1, read as the reverse complement.
AGTTAGCATTTCTTATAGCTTCAGTCGATTTAGATCCTGAAGAAAGCAGCTTGCTGCCCAAACGTTGGTCCAAAAAATGGTTTGCATCGGAGCAAGAGTGTGCGGCTCTCTTTCTTTCTTTTACGTTTCACCCACCAGCCCTGCAGTGCACCTCACCAAACTACGGTGTGTGTTTTGTTTTTTAGTATTTCATATAGCTACGACGCTAGGAGGATGATCAAACTGATGTTTTCAACCCTCACACTGAAGACCATACAGACCCCACATTCTCCTTCTATCTAAGGTGACAGCCACATTGTCCCGAGCTAGTCAGCTGGACGTTTGTCGTTGAGAGGGTCTTTGCGAGGGGGGGGGGGGGGGGCCCATACACCCTCACAACAACACCCCCCCCCCCACCCCACCCTACACCCCCTCCTCAGATCCCCTGGTGCCTGTGGTCTTTATCTGGATGCTGCGGGCCTGCAGCCATTGTCTAGCATGGCAGCCCTTACCATGGGGGTACAAGGGAACCGCGGGGCTGAGGCGTCTCCAAGCCCCTCGCTGCTCAGACCCCAGGAATGTGAGCCAGATTATTAAGGTCACGGCCGAGCCTAACGGGTGGCCATGGAGCTCACTAATCACATGATCAGTCAGAGAGAGAGAGAGAGAGAGAGAGAGAGAGAGAGAGAGAGAGAGAGAGAGAGAGAGGAGGAGAGGTTGGTTGGTTGGTGTAGTGAGTGGTTTCCATTGGATACGCTGACAAAAGAAGCAGGGTCTTCATGCCATTCATGTTTGGCGAGCAGTAGACCTAGGCCTCTATCCCGCCCCCCTCCCTCCCCACCTCCATTCCTCCCTCTCTCCCTCCCCCTGGCTTGTTTTTCCTCTCAGTATGTTTTTGAGGAGTTCAAATTGTTGAACTCCAAAGTTCAACACGTGGGTCTGTTTTCTAAGAAAAAAAACTGTTATGAGGAAGGAAGTAAAGGGAAGCGATCTCTGTGAAAAGATGAGCAACTGAGATGTTTTATCATGTGCTGATGATACTATGATACTATAATATATAGTAAAATGGCCATAGTGCCTTTTTTGTTTTACTTACTGATGTTCTAATAAAACAATTTTAAAAGTTGACAATTGCAACGGTCTTCGGTTTTTTATTTTTAGGAGATCACGTTGACGGAGGGCAGCCGTGTCTTTGCGACATGGAAGAACCCTCCTCCTCCAGTGTTCATGCAGTACTTCTTCTTCAACTGCACCAACCCAGAAGAATTCCTGGCCGGAGCCAAGCCTGTTCTCACTGAGGTCGGCCCTTACACCTACAGGTACTGTCCCATGTCTATGAGCACACATGCAAACTTTTTTTTTTTTTAAGTAACTTTTTCTGAGTGGGGCAGTCCCACTCATATTTTTCATTTTTATTGACAGTTACAGTGAAGATTTAGACAGGAAGGATGGGTGAGAGAGAGAGGAGGGATGACATGCAGGATATGTCCTCGGCCGGAATCGAACCGGGGACCCTGCGGTTACATGGTCAGCGCTTAACCCGCTACGCCACCTAAGCGCCCCCACACACATGCAAACTTACAAAGCAATTCAGAAATTATAGTAGCAATACTGTACAATACTGTTACTAGAGTAATTATAATGTACATGCACAAGTACAAGTGCAATTCAAATGTAGTCTTCTGACTGTACTCTATCTCCCTTGTATGTTACCAGGGGGGTATTCCTTCAACGTCGCTAACGGAAAATCCAAGCTTAATTTTAATGAGTCCCGCGAGACTTATCAAAATAAGCCTAGATTTTGTTTCTCAACGTTGTAACATTTAGTTTACTTTAGTTTAGTTTCTTTATCACACATGAAACGGTGCAAGGAGGGAACGAAGACCAGAAGGCTTGTACATAGTTCCACTCCTGTCAATAGCTAGGTTTCAATATACCACAAAGAACACTTAATACATGTAAATAAGCCACAAACCACAAACCACAAACAAACAAACCACAAACCACAAACAAAATCATATCCATGGGGCAAAATGGTAGGATAGCACAAAAAAACCAGAAAAAAGACACAAGGATACATAGCTTGCTCAGAACACATCAAGAAAAGAAAAACAGAAATAAGAGCAAAAAAAACACACATCAGAAAACCGTTTTTGGCAGCGTTTTGCGAGTGACTTGTGAAATTGAGGCTTATCTCACGAGAAATGGAAGACTCCCTAGAAGAAGCAGAAGAAGAAGCAAAAACATCTCCCTGTGTGCAATGGCTTTTGCTAAATGTCATTGACCTTGTCATAATCTTAATCTCCTCATAAGCACAACATATTTAAGATGTTCCCTTTCTCTTTACTGCCTCTTCAAACATGCTGACCCACATCGCTGCTTGTTGTGGACAGTGTTTATGGTCACTGGTATTAATGTCACTCATTTGCTTCGTAATTTTTACGACTTACGTAATATACAGCAGGGGCGGCTGGCGGAGGTTAAAATTGGAGGACAAGCTCCATTCCATGAATTACAATGACCCCGCCCTCCAATTTCTATGTCCACCAGCCTCTCCTGATATACAGGGTTTGTTCACAGGGAGTAAGTTATAATGATGATATTGCATAAAAAATAGCCCTTAGATCAAAACTACAACATGATAAGTACCGTTATGCCATGGTAAGGAACAAGGTAGTAAGAGAGCTTAGAAAAGCCAAAGCAGATTTCTTTATGACTGCTATTAATGAGGCCAGAGGTAACGCTAAAATGATCTGGACTCAGTTAAAAAAGCTGACAGGACAACACTATGACACCAGAAAAACATTTGAAGTTAACCTGGATGGGAACCTCACACCGGACCCAACTGAAATAGCAGAGGCCTTTAATCACTACTTTGTTGACTAATCACTACTTTGTGGCTAATACTGCACAGGGGTTTTCAGTTAACCAGAATAGCGTTAGCATTATGTCCAGCAACTACAATGGAACCTACAGTCTTCACCATAAAGAATATACATGAGTCGGAGGTTATGAATATCATCGGAGCTCTGAAATCATCAAGAGCAAAGGATGTGTTTGGGATGGATACAGTCTTAGTTCAGATCTTAAAGATCTTAGTTCAGCCGAGAGTAATCCCATCACTTCAAACCTTAACCTCTCAATATCCAACCCCAATATCACAGGGACAGTTTCCAAGTGCTTGGAAATCAGTTATTGTTACTCCTATCTTTAAATCACGTTCCATCTGTAACTACAGACCAATCAGCATCCTCCCCGCAATGTCTAAGGTTGCAGAGAAATGGGTAGCTAAGCAGATAATTTCCCACCTGAATAACAGCTCCTTCTCCTTTAGGGCCAAACACTCTACTGAGACTGCTAATTGTCTCTTTGTAGAGAGAATTAAATCTCTCATTGATAAGGGTGGTGTTGTTGGTGCTGTGTTTCTTGACCTTAAGAAAGCCTTTGATACAGTCAATCACAAAGTTCTTCTTTCTAAGCTGTCTACATTCAACTTCTCTAATGATGCAGTGAAATAGGTGGAAACATACCTCTCAAACCGGTCTCAATCAGTCCGTGTACATAATAATCAATATGAGTCACTGAACTTGCCCTCTATTATTCAGTCTTTATATTAATGACTTACCATCAGTGTGTCCTGAAGCTGACATCTTAATGTATGCAGATGACACAGTGTTGTATACATGGCAGGAGTAAAGCCAAATCACCAAATCCTTGGCTCAAGTTACAACATGGTTGAAACAATGTCGTCTCCAACTAAATGTCTCTAGGACTGTGAGCATGTTTTTCACCAAGACCCACAAGTTATTGTAACTGGGGAAGAATTACAGGTTGTGAGTGAATTTAAATATCTTGGTGTTTGATGGTAGGATAGCACAAAAAAACGGAAAAAAGACACAAGGATACAGAAAGAAAAACAAAGAAAAACAGAAATAAGAGCAAAAAAAAACACACATCAGAAAACCGTTTTTGGCAGCGTTTTGCGAGTGACTTGTGAAATGTAGGCTTATCTTACGAGAAATGGAAGACTCCCTAGAAGAAGCAGAAGAAGAAGCAGAAACAAGAATTAAAGAGTTACAAGTTGTGAGTTGATTTAAATATCTTGGTGTTTGGCTAGACTCTAATCTTTCATTCAAGGCAAAATGTCCCCAAAATCTGCAAGCGAGTCAAATTCAGCCTGGCCAACTTCCGTTTCATAATGTCAACAGAGGCAGCTAAGATGTATGTACATTCAATGATCCTTACACATTTCAACTACTGTCTAACAAGCTGCTCAGAGGCCAATCGCACAACACGTAAACCATTAGAGTTATTATATAAATATAATTATATAATTATTAAATACTTAAAGTATTACATAAGAAACCAAGGCACTTTCACCACTGTTCAATTCTAGAAAAATATAATACCCTGAGCTGGAACAACGTAATAAGGTATGCAAATATATGCCTTGTTTACAAAGTCACTCATGACTTGGCTCCACCTCCACTTAGAGCGTTCGTTATCCTGCGAGCGGGCACATCTCGCATCACGGGGGGGGGGGGGGGGGTCACTAGAGGAGACTGCATTATCCCAATGAGGAAAAGTGTATTCAGTCAGTCTGCCTGATCAGTTACTGGGTCACTGGAGTGGAACTTAATTCCCACCTCAAAGAACTGAACACCTACATGTCGTTCAGCCATCAGTTTAAAAAAATGTATGATTAACACACAAACCTGTCAGCACTGAAATAATAATAATAATAATTCATAACATTTATATAGCGCTTTTCCGAGGCTCAAAGACGCAGAAAAACATGTTACATGTTCTATGTTTCTGTGTCATGTCAGCTTGTTCGTTGTTGTCTATGCTGAACGCTATGTCTGTACTGTGTTTCTGTGTGTTACTGCTTGCTTGTACTGTGTTGTTATTGTATGGGCTTATCCATTTATCTTTTTAATGACCTGTATTGTATTTGATTACTTATTAATTACATGTACAGTATAAAGTTCGCTATGCACGCTTTCACTACGTGATGTTATTTTATCTTTTTAGGAAGCCTTTTTATAACTGGCGAGGGACTATGGATGAAAATTAGCCTTCTGGCTAAATCTGGCGTATTTACATTTTTTAATGTTCATTATATGCATTGTCCCTTTACAAATAAAATAAACATAAACATAAACATACAAGGATGATGAGACCAATACAAATATTGTTCTATTTTCTAAAGTCTAAATCATATAATGACAAATCTGCCCCCATTTGACATTTTCCAATGGAAATGTATAAGAAGAAGGCTTTATTAAAGGGGCAATTTGGGAATGGTACATTACATCCATTTTAGATTAATGATATACTATGTAGCCATTGAGTCTTGATGCCTCATGAGCTTAGTTCAACAGTTCTGATTACCCCATCAGAATCCAAAATATAAGCTTGTTATTATTATTTGTAAACAAACACTTAATAGCTTCAAAACATAATAATAATAATAATAACTTTATTTGTATAGCGCTTTACGTCAAAGTGCTTTACAATAGGTAAGCAACAATTTAAAACAATTTAAAACAACTATTTCAATTAAAAACACACATAATTTCACAGCACAAATACACAAGCTATGACATATAGACAACAGAAAACAGGTGGGTCTTCAACTTGGTTTTGAACACTTTCACTGAGCATGCCTGTCTGATGTCCAATGGAAGAAGGTTCCAAAGAGTTGGTGCACGGAAGGAAAACGCCCGCTCACCGATTGTCTTCTTCCTGACTCTGGGAACAGTCAACAGGGCAGAGCCTTGTGAGCGCAGAGACCTTGAGGGGACATATGGATCAAGAAGGTCCTTTAGATAGGAAGGTGCAGTGTTAGAAGGTTAGGTTAAGGTGTAGCCTGAAGAGATGGGTCTTCCTCCCTCCTTCTTCCTCCTAGGGTAACCACTCTGTACTTTTTGTCTCTTTAGAGATGAGATTCAAGAAATAAAGTCTTGGAACGCCACAATATGAATAATGTATTAATTGCTTGCTAGCAAGAGACATATACAGAACTGGGGCCCAGTCAAAGTCTGAGCATCGATTCATTCAGCACAAGTCGAAAGACACCGCTTCAGTTCCCCTTTTATAGGGGAAGAACGAACATTGCACGTCATACACAGTTCAACAACAGGTCGTGTGGTTGGGCATTTGGTGGTCGTGTGGTGGGGTTCACAGTGTCAGATGAATCATTCCAAGAGTGAAAACAAAACACTGTGCAGCAGCTTTTAGTCACTCTGCCACATGCTCCTGGAACAAACTCCCTGAAGAGATCAATCAGGCCCAAACCCTAAACATATTTAAATCTAAGCTAAAAACCTTCATGTTTTCCAACAGTTATGATTAAACACTAACACTTCCATCCATGTCTTTTTATCAATTTCTATTATATTATTCATTATCTTATTAAATTCTTAAAATGTTATTAAATTATTTTGAATTGCCCCTGTTGTATTGTGCTGTACAAATAAACTTGCCTTGCCTTGCCTTGCTAACCACTCTCTCAGGTATACA
>NC_137689.1:66113413-66428413 GCF_963989245.1 Nansenia antarctica | reverse complement strand
TTCTATCATAACATCCTGATCACTTACAAACATGAACACAGGTGACGTCCGTCTTACTATCTTGATGGTCTCTAGATACAAACACAGCTACTTGAATGATTAACATCTGTCTCTTAGGCTCCTAGGCTCCTAGGCTCCTAGACTCCCAGGCTCCTAGGCTCCTTGACTCCTAGGCTCCTAGTATAGTAATATAGGACCACAGTGCTAGGTCGATATACTAACAAATATTTATTGACACCTAATATTGTCCTATGATTATTACATTAGTATCCGTTGTAATAGGAAGATGATTATTATAAATTAGAACACAGAGTTTTTTCATACAGATGTATTGAGTTCAACCTAAAATTGTTCCCATGTATATATTACAATTCTGGCAATAACAGAATTGGTTCAATTATTGAACTATTTAACTATTGGTTGATATCCAAACAGATGTGAAAAGAAGACGCAGACTTCAGTCACAATGGGGCCTTTCAGTAAATATTTAGAATTAGAATCAGCACTTCCCCTGACGACAGTGGAGCATCGCTTAAACAGCTGGTGGAGGTAGAAATCGATGAGAAACAAATCGGCTTGCTGTGGTTTTGTCCCACTGCATGACCAATGTCAATCTGGACAGTATCAGTAGAACAGCCAGGGAATTGGGAATATCAAGGAATTTCTTGCAGACATGTAGTTACAGCCCCCATGCACACTTGATGCAATAGGTCTGGCTAGGCGGATATCGCAACCAACTGGAACGCTTCAGTGAGCAGACCAGAGGGATTCAGTTTGGAGAGGCTCAACGTGATGTATTTTAAACATTTTTTTTAATTATTTTTTTTTAATTGCTGGTAGAACCTGGGATCTAGGATTTTGCTTTGCTGCTTTCGGGGACAGAGCTGTTGAAATCTAGATTGGTGACTCTGTGACTGTTCTAACACATTAGAAACTTGTGACTTTTCACCTGCAATGGGGTTGTGTCCTTGTTGTCCTCGTTGCTTATGGGTGCGGGGGGGGGGGATCTATTTTAGCAACGAACCTTGACCTAAAAAACGTGAGACACCGCAACTTCCTCCCCCTTTGTTCAGAGTGGAAAGATTCCGCCTGGGTGAATGTTGTAGTGATCGGTTTCACACGCGGTTGGACGCCGGTCAAGCCTCCACCTGAATGTTTTCAAAACACTTTCACCCACTTGACTCACAGCCTGACGTCTCGTCATCTGGTGTAACGGTTAAATAGGGCCTGCTTCCTGTGGCCTTTACCCTAATTAAAATAAGGAAATGTTCCCATTTGTCATTACATTCAACCTTTATACATGGTCAGTTCAGGTTCCTGCGTCTGTAGTAAGAAGTTATGCACCATTGTCTGTACGGGGCGTAACCCTGAGCGAGAAATCCAAACAAACAAACCGATTGCGTAATTGGAAAAAGCGTTGGGGACAAATGTTGAGGTCACCCACGATGAAGGAGCTAAGAACACAAATAGACCTATTGGTGTGACCTCATGGGATCATGTTCCTTGAGGATGACCCGTGAGTGATGGTCACACACATGGCTTGATGGGTGAAGTCAGGTGTCTGTTACACGTCCCGCATTACAGCAGCGTGTTGAAGAGTGAGCTCAGCTTTTAGTTAAAGAACCTCTGTGAGGGCTATGAAGGTCCAGTGAGTGGTCAGTATTGTTGCAGGTGGCTGTCCTATACTGTACTGTAGCCGAAGGCTATCTCCTCCCTGCCTGTTCGCTGAGACTGGGTGTCTTTGTTCCTGGATATGCTAATGCAGGCATCTCCATTATAGTATGCACAATGCAGCTCTCTTTAAGAAAAACAGAAAAAACTGTTCACTTGGGGGGAAAAGAAGCACTCAGACAATGAAAACCACCCTTTATGTTAGTTATGTTCATAATATGTATGGGATAGGTCTTTCGAGGCTAACCAACATAAAGGGTGGTTGTCATTGTCTAATCCACATCCACTATGCTTTGAACAGTAAAAATCATCTGAATGAAGCAAATGTGAATCTGCAATCTACTGTTGTTCTAAGTTGTCTCTTTTCAAGTTCACGGTTAGCTTGTTTGTTTCGTTTTGTCCTCAGGTCCATCTTCATGGAGTTTGAGAAGGACGTGGAGGTGAAGGGGATTCCGGCGTACCGCTTCACCCCGCCACGCGACGTGCTGGCCAGCAAGGAGGAGAACCCCGCCAATGAAGGCTTCTGCGTCACCCCTAAGGAGTGTCTGGGCACAGGCGTTCTCAAAGTCAGCGTCTGTAGGAAAGGTAGCTAGCGCTCCGCCTCTCCTCTCCCCCTCCCTCCCTCCCTCTCCTCTCTCTCTCTCTCTCTCTCTCTCTCTCTCTCTCTCTCTCTCTCTCTCTCTCTTTGCAAGTTAGGAAGGGGTAAATGGACTGACTTATTCCAAAGCACTTTACAATGGCCTCTCATTCACCCATTCACACACACATTCACACACCAATGGCGGCAAGCTACCGTGCAAGGCGCCGGCCTGCTCATTGGGAGCAATTTAGGGTTCAGTGTCTTGCCCAAGGACACTTCGTCATGTGGCCAGCCGGGGTTCAAACCGCCGATCTGCCGACCTTGCGATCATTCGATGCCGGCTCTGCCTCCTGCGCCACAGCCTCCCCCAAGGCCATCAAGGTACTCAAGGCCAATTCCCAAATTGAAATTCAATCAATCCATTCAACATTTACCACATGATAAACATCAAGTAAACCCCCCCCCAAAAAAACTAAATTCCCTCATTTACTGGCATTGAAATTGAGTTGATGCCCAACTTTGCCCTCTTCACCAAAATCTCTCCCTCCATCCTCCCCTAAACCCCCCCATGTGATTGACTCAGCACTCCTCTCATACACACCACCTGACCAAGCCTGGGCCCAGTGGCTGAGAGGGTGGTAAGCCCAGTCAGCTGATTGTGGTCCAGGGTAGACAGCCAGAAGGGAGGGAGGGAGGGAGGGAGGGAGGGAGGGAGGTTGGCCTAATCCGCTTGTGTCCATGGTTCTGTTTGCCCAACAAGTGTCTCCTTAGGGTTTACGACCGGTCATTTGTCAAGGTTGCTGGGGGTTGCCATACTGAATCAAAACACTGCTCTGAGTTTTTCCACCTAGTTGGCATGTCCTGGTCAGGGAAGTTAGGGACGTGTCCGCGTGAACTGGTATTTTGAGGTCTTGTGTGTTGCCATGGAAAGGTGGAATTTCTCACGCACACACACACACACACACACTAACACACACACACACACACACACACACACACACACACACACACACACACACATACACACACACACACTTACACACATATCTAGTGTTTTCAAATCATGTGTGTTCCCTTGAAAACGACCTCTCAGGTGAGTGTCCAGTGTTTCTCACCTACATACACCAACACACACAGACACACACACACACACACACACACACACATACACACATACACACACATACACACACACACACATACACACATACACACACACATACACACATACACACATACACCCACATACACACACACACACGCACACATACACCCTCCACTGTTGCCAAACACAAGAGTAGGAAAACTGTCACCTCTGTCCTACTTCCACCATATACTGTGTGTACTATGCTGTGCCAAATCAAAGTTCTCTTTCCTCAGGGAGAGATTGGTTTGGTCTTTTGTAAGCTTTAGTAAAAGCTTTTGTAAACTCTTTGTAAGCATTCCCATAGGTTGTAATTTTGAGGTCCTGTATTTATGTCAAAAAGACACCTGTTTTTCATTGTAGGCAAGCACTGTGATAAGAAAGTACCATCCTCTCCCTCGCGATAGATTGTTCTAGCTAACCCACGTGTCCTTGAGGTTAAAGCACCCATGGAATGTCTCCTGTAGACAATGAACGGAACTGTGTGTGCGTGACCCCGTGAGGAAAAGATAAAGAGGGGATCCATGTTACACCCCATTAATGGCTCTAACAGACAGGAGTGGCACTGTGTACCTATTGTTGTGTGGTGGAGAGAGAGAGAGAGAGAGAGAGAGAGAGAGAGAGAGAGAGAGAGAGAGAGAGAGAGAGAGAGAGAGAGAGAGAGAGAGAGGGGGGGGGGGGGGAGGAAAGGCCAGGCCATGTTCTGGGTAGGAGGTCAGATTATATCTCAGCCTGTCCTCTAGGCCAAAGGTCTGGTCAACCCAAATTGGGGAGGGTGGGGGGAGGGGGGGGGGGCTGGTTGATTGGAACCACCACAGATTGGTCTCAACCTTCACTTCTAGTTCATTCTTTCTTTCTTTCTTATTTACTTTCTTTCTTTCTTTCTTTCTTTCTTTCTTTCTTTCTTTCTTTCTGTCTTTCTTTCTTTCTGTCTTTCTTCTAATTCGAACTTGAGTAACTGAGTTGGGTTCTGTCCTCCCCCAGGTGCTCCCGTTGTGGCCTCCTTCCCCCACTTCTACCTGGGGGATGAGAAGTACGTGAACGCCATCGAAGGTCTGGCTCCCAACAGAGAGCACCACCAGACCTTCCTGGACCTGAACCCGGTATGGAACCTCTTAACCCCTAATTCACAGCTCAGCATCAAACTGAGCTGAGCTGTACTGGGCTGGCCTGGTTGCACATCCACCACGGTTGCTGTAACAGTGCTGAAAAAGGACAATTTGGAAGGAAAATATCAGCACAGTATGGTTTGGGGGCGGCCCTGTAATGTGTGAAGCTCCTGAGTTTTTGGGAACCTCTGGTGGGTTGAGGGGGTCTAGGTGTCTGAACTGGAGTACGGAAGGTCAATTCTACAGGGTCTGCTACTGTATGTCAACCTTTAATAACATTCACCTTAATTTTGCCTGTCTGATGCACCATAGGATCCTCTCAATAGGCCTCCCATGTATGAATAACAAAGGATGTACTATAGCGCCACCTAGTGCTGCATTTAAGTAGTAGAGAAGTGCAGGGGATAACTGTCCTGTATTTGAGAGTGTCTGTAGTGTTTTTGTTGTTCAGTTAGCTCATGGAAAGTATGTGTGTGTGTGTGTGTGTGTGTGTGTGTGTGTGTTTACAGACCACTGGTGTTCCTATTCGTGCCAGCAAGAGGGCTCAGATAAACATACTAGTGAATCGAATCGCTGGTTTCCCGTGAGTATGACAACCTAAGGTCAAACAGCCACATACTCTTTATATTCATTACATCAGTTTCTTACTATCTCTTATCGTGTCATTCACAGGAAAACCAAAACTCTGAATGAGACCATCTTCCCAATCATGTTTCTCAACGAGGTAAAGAGTTATACCAATATTCGACTCCATTTTCAACAATACCATAATATTATTCAAAGAGATACAAACATAACTAGAGTAACATAACAGAGTTTTTGTAATAATGGCCAATACATTCTCCTTCTCCGTCCTCTCAGACTGTGACGATTGATGACGCGTCAGCGGCCAGGCTGCAGAAGCTGCTGCTCATAGTCACGGTAGTGTCCCACGCCCCCCTCGTCCTGGTAGGCCTGGGGGGCATCTTACTGGTGGTGTTCATCATCCTCATCATTGTCCGCTCGCGCCAAGAAAAGGTAGGATAAGACCCCCACACATGGGGAAGGTTGGGGGGTGGGTGGCTGGGTGGGTGGGTGGGTGGATGGCTCTATGTTGTGCTAACCCAGGGGTAGGGACTGGCAGGTGGAAGCACTAAGAGGCCTGGTGATTGCGTGCGTGCGTGTGTGTGTGTGTTTGTGTGCAGGCTTTTGTACCAGCCAAGCAGTAACACACCTGACTCAACTAATCAGTCTTGTTGAAGACGATGATCAGTTGCGATGTGGAATCATGTGTGTTATTGCTTGGCAGGAATAAAAGTCTCCCCCGTAAAGGTCACCCGCCACTGCTCTAACCAATAGGCCTATGGACGATAATGCAGAAATACTGCAAAAGTGCAACAGTGTAGAAATAGCACAGAGGGGAAGGTCATCTCTAGGACAAACCCAACGAAACCGGAGAGGAGAGAGGTCACACTGTGGAATAGTGTGACTTTAGCCCAACTTGAGGCTGTGGTTTGGTTTGGTCACATGCCTTTCCCCATGTCTTGTCACTCGGCCAGCTTCTTGTGACTGCTCACCCTGGCAAGCTGCTGTATTCTCAAAGTGAACTTGAACACAACAGCATGTTGTGACTCATATAACAGTGATTAGTATCAGAGACATTCTTATTAACCTACCAACTCCTTGACGCGTATGTGAGAGCCTAACATTATAATAACGGTTTATGGCTTCAAGAATCCCCTTATATTGATAATATAGTGTACATATTTATATATTACATATAGTGAGCACCTAATGAGATCTAGATTCACACAACATTTTTATTGTGGATGAAAAGACTAGATTTCTCTCTCCTGTATCCCAGTTGCATACTGTTCGAAGATGATGCAGCATATGTTTTTGTTATGTTCTATTATCATCTGCTCCATATTCATCTAACATTTGCAGAATATTGACCTTGATTTACAGCTACTAACATGTCTGTGTTACTAACTATTTTCTAATACCTCAGAATCAGTGATAGTATGATGATTATTATGCAATGACTGTGTATGCATGTGCTTCCTCATGTCTCTGCTCAGAATGGCGTTAAACACATTGTTTTTAACGAAGCTTGCTATGCTGCGCCTGTAAGTTTTAATAATCATAACTTTCTCATTTATATGTGTTCTTTATTTTTCACTCTTCACATGTAGACTCCACGATATGACGTAACTAGACTTTAACTAGACTTTTAACGAAACTTTAAATTAGAGGGTTTGAAACATGTTAGACCTACTGAGTATTGTACCATTTTCAATAACACGTTAACAATGACAATAATGACAATTCTGACCACTAAACACTATTACATTCTATTCTATTACTATTGTATTAAAACAACAATTGAACCCTGAGCATGCATGTTTGTACAAATATCTGAAAGCTAAGCAGCTTATGATCCTGAATGCTCTTTTGTGTTATAGGCTGTGCAGCTAACTTGGCTCTGTATCGCTCTCTCTCCTCCACAGACAACTGCGAAGGAGGCCACTTTATACGCTCATGTCGCTGACAAGGACATTGACCCATCCAAAAATGGCACCTACATTGGCTTGTCACCTGTTGACCCACAGAAATCTTGAGGAGGAAATTGGAGAAGGGCTTTTGAAGATTCATACAGACATATGTGTGCACATTGTTTTTGAGAGCCGGATGACTCCACAGTAGTTGCTCTGTTATTTTTTAATTTCCCTCCCTGTAAGATTTGTTGATATCAAAGGCCTTCTAGCTGTTTAAAAAATGACAGTGAAATCGGTTGATACCAGTTATTTACTTTGAATCCATTGGTAGATAATGTAAATAAGACGAAGGCACAGTCAGTTATCATTCCATTCTCAGGGATCACTACTCTTCTTAGGAACTACAGTATGAACCTGGTCCATTACATTGAGACGGGTGTAAGCAAGTCTACGATTACTCCTTTTCCACAAGTGTCAAACAAAGGGTCACTGATGTGTGGTAGAATGCTCTAGTGAGCAAATGAGGTCAAACGCTTCATGACCGTATCATCTTTATGAATTTGGATTAATTAATTCAATCAAATTAACCAATTGCTATTTTCAACTTTTAATTAGAATTGTAACATTGTTGTATGGATTTTTGTTCATGCACCGTTTAAATCAAATGGATTTTCAAACATGGGTAAATGATGTTCAAATGTGTATTGAAGTGATAAACTGTGAATATCATGTTATAGAAATATATAAACCACATCTGTAACTCTATTACCAATTTATAGTATATGGGCCATACTGTTGAATTTGTATGTGGGTAGATGGTTAGTGGGATGGTTTTTTAAGTGTTAGGTTTGTGAGATCGCTAACTGGTTATATTCCTCCAGAATCATGTTGGGCATGTGTATGTCAGAGGTTCCTGTACATTTTGAATACCGTAACAGTATAGGCTACCAACCTATTGCACTTCATGCATAAAACTAATGTGAGATTTTAGTTTTTTACCTAGTAGTTTGAAGAAACCTTACTGACAATTCAGACAATTCTCTGGTGCCATATTGTGGTCTATTTACTTCAGTCCCTCCACAGACATAAATTAAGGCCTTGGCTTTATTGTGTAACTTGAATATGGGTTTCAAGTTGAATGTATTTTCAATACAAGTATTGAAGTCCTACCATAACAGTATGTCCTGAACTTCTCCTGCTATATATTGTATGTTGTTTTGGAAATCCTGCCATATGTTTTATTGTTTGTTTTTTGGGTGTGAAATGGACTGATTCTTTTAACCTATGTATCAGGTGTTTCGCTGCTGATCAAACCCATAACCTCAGTTGTCGGTGTTGAGGTTTCTAAGGCGATATCAAGCTGTTTCAATTCACAGCCGTCATATCATGAATGGTCCACAAACGGGTTGCATTGATTTATTAATAGCTATTATTGTAATGGCAAACATTTAGGATCTTGCTGCATGTCGTAAATGATTGTAGATATTTTGCTGTTGTTGTTTTTTAAATGCCAAAATAGTGCTTTGTTTTCTTTGGAGATATCACTATCATCTGGTTAAGCACTATTAATAACCACTACTTGTATACTTACAGGCTTTCTGCTTAGCAAATGTTTTGTGAGAGAAATGTTACCTAACATTGATTAATTCTCTGCTGTATCTAAGCTACATTTAAAGGAGTCTTTCATGCACATTAGAAGTGGTGTGTGATATAGCCCTTGTGCAACTGCTTGACTGCTGTGGGAGACGTTATGCAGCCTGCCTGGATGATAGCTCATTGCACAATAATTTTCAGACTTTTTTCCCCACTTCACAATGTAGAAATCATTACATTTTGGATCACGTTTTCAGGATTCTTGGCAAAATCCCACAATACAGTACATAATTATCTAGCGAAATATTGTCATTTTACATACCAAACAAGATAGGCATACATTTTGGGGGTTTTGCTTTCATACTAGTCATGCATTTATTAGGTATTGTTTTTACCTCCTCTCCATTTTTCACAAGATGCCATGCACTTGGCTACTCAGTATTAAGTATTATTGAAAATAGAGGAGGGGCAATAGAAATGTTCAATGTAAATATGAGACTGCTTTGTTATTTCTTATGTGTGTAATCAGTTGTGTTGTGTAATTTCACCTAGACTGTAACTTGTCTTTGTTTTACACTCTAGTGTGTAATTCATCCAATGCCATGGTCATGGAATGACCACAATCAGACTCTAAGATACATGATGTGAAACACAAAAACAGGAAGGAATTGGAATGCAACAGTTGTACAGTATGAAGTATAAAGAGAGTTGTTGCAACATTGATAGACTAATACATCTTATTATTACCAAAACCATATAGGCATACCTACATAGACAGCGCTTCTTGAATTGTGCTTGAATGCGATGAAGTATTACTTGTACAAGCTTCTCATTGCAACAGCCCATATGTTAGCATGGTTACTGCTTGTTGGGAATGTAGACTCAATAGAAAAGGTTAGTACAATAGTTTTTCTAAAAAATGAAAACTGTTACATTTACATGGAAATAAAAGCAACCATTTTGATTGAAGTGTCAGTCGTTTGCTTTGTTTATTCTATAATTGTCACCATAAATTCACTGTGTTCTCTGTAGAAAGAATATGACAATAACAATATGGCATAAATAATGTTCATTTTATTCAAAAGCATAATACACTTGTCCTTCATGTTAATTTATCAAACCACTATAACTGCCTAAACTAAAATGCTAGACCATGTTAGATATATAAGTGACTTGTAAATTAAATTGGCAAATTAAATAATATATATTTAGAATATAGCCTACATATAATATGTATATGTAGGCCTACTGTATCTATCTATCTATCTATCTATCTATCTATCTATCTATCTATCTATCTATCTATCTATCTATCTATCTATCTATCTATCTATCTATCTATCTATCTCTGTCTATCTATCTATCTATCTATCTAGGATACATAATTATAATACACTATATACACAATATCTTCACAGATCTTTTCACAACATTAGTTTAGTAATTTGTATTTTTTTGAATTCATCCACGGAACTAGACGCATACGACACATTATTCTACACGGACCGAATTCGTCGTGTACAAGAGTAATCATGGCGTTCAACTTTGGCAACGCCGCTACGAACCCTGCAAGTGAGTAAACGTTTCCATCTAATAACCTTACAGATTACATTTTATTGTAATATTACCATAACCGGGAATCGGTGAAGCTACATATGACTTCGAACTTCAGTTCTCCCCGCAGCTAACGAAGGTGTCACAGTCAAAGGCGGCCTGATCGAGCTAGCTAGCTAACAAGCTAACAACCTGAACCTGGCGAGACAGAAGTCAGTTTAGATACACCTACTAAGATCCTAAACCCATGATCTTAATAAACCCATGATCTTAATAAACCCATGATCCCAATGAGGATCTTTTGAATTATGTTGTTAGCTTTTCTCGCAGAAATCGATGGCCATAGCTAGCTAATGTTGTTTAGTTAGTTTGATGTCCAGTACATCTGGTGTTCAGGAATGTCATCTAATGACAGCGGCGTTGGTTTGATGGTCTTAGCAGAGATGGTGGATCAGACTTATTGGGTCAACAAGATGTCCTTGTTGTTTTGGTTCTGATAAAGTAACACAATTGTAAAAACCCTCATGACGGTGCGGTATTGATTATATTCAAGGGGCAACATTTGAAATAACTGGAAATCTGACCATGTAAATTATAAGTAATTATCACAAAAATCAAGTGGTTTTTACTAGAAATGTTCCAGACGGTTAGGTGGCTTTGCGGTATTTATGAAAGATGAATTTCGCCTCCACGCTTCTCCACTGGGGAGAAACTCCTCAGCCGCCTCGTCCATCATCATAGCCTCCCACTTACTTACTACTGATTTTGTTGTTGGTCAACTTAAGGCACTTCGGGATTTTCATTTGGTTCATATGCTGCCAAAACAACAGCATCAACCCCCTTTGGCTTTGCCACCACCTCATCAGGATTCGGTAGTAAGTTCATATCTCTGCTCATCTTCAAGGCACAGCTTACCCGCCACCCTCCCTCCCTCCCCCCATTCTCTCTCTCTCTGTGTACACACACACACACACACACACACACACACACACACACACACACACACACACACACACACTCTCTCCTCATTCTCATCTGCTTGCTACCTGCTTGACTGATGTAGAATCTAGTTTGTTCCTGTTACTTGTACTACTCTCATGAATGTAACGAGTGTATGTATGGTGTATTTTGAAGTAGAGTTATTGTGATGTATTATTAGGTTAGAATCCAATCCAGATTTCTTACATAGTTTTGTCGGCCATGACCCATGACCTTTGATTGCAAAGAAAGCAAGTCTCTTTTTCTGTCAAGTCCCCCACAAAAGGTAATTGTTTGAAATACAGGACTTAGGGGGCATGAGAAAATGCGAGGGATTGAGTTGGAACCGCTTAGCAAACATGAATTCCCCTCCTTGTCTAGATGTGCTAGAATAGGGAGAGTTGCTGCCAATATTCTGATGTACTGGTGAGGCTCAGAGGGCAGTTTTGAGTGAACAATTTTATTATTGCTTTGAATATGGAAGGCGAAAGCAAAGGCCACTTGTTGTGCCTAAGGTCAGCAATACCAGATGATTCTCAACAAGAGCAACAATGCAATCACCGCAGGCCTTTCACGAGACACAAGAACTGAATGAAAATGAATGTGTAAAATGTCTGGGAAAAACTATCCTTTTTGTGCTCTCTCTCTCGCTCTCTCTCTCTCTCTCTGCCTCTCTCTCACCTTCCCTGATCAGTGTGCAGTGTTTACCGTGTTCCTCTCTATTGCAAAGACCAAAGCAAAGAAATTGATTTGTGCAGTGTTTAGGTTTGGGTCAGCAGGCGCCTGTCTAGGTATAATGGCAGGTTTGGTGACCGATGTTCTCTCTGTGATTGCAGGCCTTGCAGCCCCTGGTTTCGGGGCCGTTACCACAGCTGCTGCTGCACCCTCCGGGTTTGGCTTTGGCTCCACCACCACAGGTAAGACTAGGAGTCACTGTCTTCTCCCTTCTCATGTATTGTTTTGTGTTGACCCGGAGTATTTCTGTTTATATGTTTGTTTTTGTTCTTGCCGGGGCCTCTTGGCCAGATCATCATTGAAAATGAGAATTTGTTCTCAACTGATTTTATCTGGTTAAATAAAGGTCAAATACAAAATTAATAAGTAAGGTCAAGGACTCAGTCCACCTCGGCAGCTGGTGCAACCGGGAACAAGTCGGCAACCGACCATGTGTTCAGACTTTTAATCAGAAAAATGTAAATACATTGAAAATCAATGACACACTCGCACACTCAATGACACACACACACATATCTGAAATGTATTTAAATCTTTCTGAATAAAAGTCCAAACAATTTGATTGGTTGCCGACTTGTTCCTGGTTTCTCCAGCTGCTGTCAGTCTGTCAGATACAATAAACCCTAATTCACACTACAGAGCCAAACTGAGCTATACTGAGCTGGCCCGGTTACGCGTTCCAGTTTCCACCATAGTTGCTGAAACGGTACTGGAAAGGGAAAATATCCAAAGCAGCACAGTTTGGTTCGGGTCGCACCTGTAGTATGTCATCTCTACTCTTTTTGGGGTTATATGTTTGGTGATGTTAGAGTAAATGATATGACTTTCACTTGAAGGTTAGTTAGGGGAAACTAAGCTGTTGGTTCGTTATAATATGGCACATGTTTATTACGCCTTAATGAACCGTTTACCATTACCGCAATCTCCACACTGAGACTCCACTGTGAGAAGTACTACTACTGACTCTACACTAACCCTCCTCTGTGCCTCTCTCTCTCTCTCTCTCTTCCCTCCTCGCTGCCTAACCCCTGGGTTGCAGGATTTGGGGGGCTGGGAGCCGGGAGCACCATGGCTGGTGGGTTTAGTTTTGGGGGGTTTGGCGGCTTAAATGCCAACGCGGCTGCAATCAGCTTTAATGTTGGGGGCGCTGGTGCAGCTGCCACCACAGCCGCCTCTGTATTCAATTTTGGTAATAGCCTGACTAGCGCAGCAGGTAGATGGCTTTTTCAATTAATTCAACCCCCAAGTCAACCAGTCCAGTCTGTGTCTGAAAGCACACATTTTGTCCTCCTCCATTTACTCTCTACACACCATTGTATCGTGTTGGTTTGGTGCCTATCTCCTTCTCCATCTGAACTCATTGTTCCTGTTATACGCAAGGATGTAGTGGAGGGTGAATGCCGTCCGTGTACCTTTTTCATGGCGAATAAGCCATTTACCCGTCTTTTTTACGGATTTTAACACAAATGTTTTATGTTCGTATGTTTTTCTCCGGTGCTTGTTTGCCACTCCATCCCTGGTTATATGTCCAAAGAAAAATGCATGTTTCCTGTTTCTAAGACATATATCGTAGGCTAGCCGCCGGGTCATGTTTTGAAGGATTTACAATGTGTTTTCTGCACTCTTGTCTTTCGTGTCACATTTGCCTGGATTTTCAGAGGCCTCTAACGGTTTGGTAGATCTGAGGTCATTCAGTGAGACCAGGACATGTTTGATGTTATTACTCCAGAACACTCATTTCTACTCTGGATGACCACTGTCGGTGACCCTCATCTCCTCTCCTTTCCTGCACTTCTAGTCTCTTTTTTTCCCTCCTCACCCCTCCTCTGTTCCCTCACATCTCTACTTTGGACAGTCACTGTCTGTGTGAAACTCATCTCCTCTCCTGCTGCCCTTCTCCTCTCCTCTCCTATCTTTCTCCTCAGCCCTCCTGTGTTCCCTCTCTCTGACGGTGTGGTTTGTGTTGCTCAGGTGCTTTTGGGGGCTTTGGGACTACCACCACTTCTGCTGCTGCCGCACCTGGGTCTACCTTCAGCTTTGCAGCTCCCTCAAACACCACAGGTCAGGACTATGGAGCTGGCCTGCCCCGTTGCCCTGCTGGTGACAGGCTAGAGAGGCTCACGGCATGAACAACCTCAGTCCCCTCTCCTGCACTTCTGCATGGCTCTACCATATTCTACTTCTTGTTATCTCCTCAACTCCCTAACCTCTGTAGACAAAATGTAGTAACCTCAAGTAGTGAGACTCTCCAATGGCACGTCCCCCCTCTACGTTTGATTTGGATCGTTATTCTCTTTTCCTTTCAGGAGGGCTGTTTGGGAACACCCAGAATAAGGGTTTTGGTGGGTTCTCGTCGGGGCTGGGGACCACCGCTGCCCCCGGGACTGGTTTTGGAACAGGACTGGGAACAGGTCTGGGAACAGGACTGGGAACAACCCTGGGTGGATTCGGTGGCTTCAATATCCAACCACAACAGCAGCAAGGTGAGAGAGAGGTTACTTAAGCCTGCTTCAGACGTGGTGGGGCTCTCACGCTTGCGGCTGCCCTACTGGCAGTGTGTCTGCTGTGCCTCTAACTGCGGAGCTGCTACTGCCAGCTCTATCTTTGTTCATTGAGTTTTGCCTTTGCGTGCACGGCATGCAGAAAAATTAGGCGGGAGTCCGACTCTCTAGCTGGCGTGCCACGGCAGCCAGCGTGAGACACGCGTCTCATGCTCGCTGTATGGCTGACCTAACCCGTTAACATGGGCGCCGAAATGAAACACACACGCGCTGCTGAGGTTGCCACTTGCGCTGTAAACCGGGCCTTAGACATGTGTTTGGGGAGTCCCATGGTCTCTACACCAGACTCTTGTTTTCATAAATGACTGATGGTACCTGAAAACCCAGACCATTATGGTAGTAGAAGTCCTCACACCTAGATCTGTAACAATTAAAAATGTTGCAGTGCACAATTAATTGTCTCAGAAATAATTGCCATTAACAATATAATTGTCACCGAATCCCAAATTGCTCCCAATGAGTGGGCTGGCGCCTTGCATGGTAGCTTGACGCCATTGGTGTGTGAATGGGTGAATGAGAGGCCATTGTAAAGCTCTTTGGAATAAGGCGCTATATAAGTCAGTCCATTTACCATTTAATTGTAAAGCAGGCAAGTTGACTGAGATCATATTCTCATTTGCAGCAACAATCTGGGGACTAGAGAGGGAGAGGAGAGGGTATGATGGAGCCAATTGAAAGCAGGGGATGATTAGGTGGCCATGATGGCACAAGGGCCAGAAAATTCCAATATATTGAGTAGAAGAACGAGATGACTTTGGTATGTGTGACGTTCAGAGGGCTGAGCCAGGGCTGTCTATGATGCAGCAGCCCATGTTGTCAATGAGGAGAAAAATCACCCCATCTCTGACTAACCTGACCTCTTTGCTCCCTTTGTGCCAGGAGGCTTGTTCGGCCAGCCGGCCCAGGCCCAGCCCCAGCCCACCCAGCTGGTCCAGCAGGTCAATGCCCTGTCTGCACCCACCCTGCTGGGGGATGAGCGCGACGCCATCCTGGCCAAGTGGAACCAGCTGCAGGCCTACTGGGGCACAGGCAAGGGTTACTACAGCAACAACATCCCTCCAGTGGACTTCCCGCAGGAGAACCCCTTCTGCAGGTTCAAGGTACTGGGCCTGTGGTTGGGTGGGTGGGTTTGTTTGTTTGTTTGTCTTTGTAAGTGCGGGATAGTTGTTTGATTAGTTAGTGTGTAAACACGCAGGTGTGTGAAATGATTTCCTCCTTGGAGGACATCATAAGCCCTATTCGCAAGGCAGATTCACACAGGAGTAAGATAACAGATGACCGCCGCAATTATTACTAATTACTAGAGGTCCCCAGGTAATACTAGTCCTGTACGAATAGGGCTTTAGTCTGTGGCCTCTTCAAGTAAGTTGAGAGCCGTCTTCAGCCGATGGAAACGTCTATGTAAATCCTTCTAGACGTATTTCAGTCCTATGTTAATTCGCCCAGTCACATTTGAATTCGTCATTATCTTACCAGGGTGTTGCAGACCAGTCCTTTGTTCCTGAGGGGTAACAGTGTTTATCTTACCAGGGTGTTGGACACCAGTCCTTCCTTCCTTAGGGGGAACAGTGTTTACCGAGTGTTTACGAGCGTCTCTGCGACATATCAGCGTCATGTCCAGGGGGTGTACTTGTACATCAAGTCGCCTCACGCTACGGAAACAGGAGATAGGCTCCTTCCCTATGGGCCATTAGGCTCGAGAACCATCGGTTTTCAAGGCTACTTACTTACGAGTGTCTCTAATGAATAATCAAGTGTTACGTCAAGACTACTTGAGCTGCGAAGAACGTCAAATGGAATCCCATAAGCGAATTGAGTGTAAATTAGGGGTGTAACGATACACATATTCGAACCAAAGATTTTCGGTAAGGCTCCTTCAGTTTGGCATGCATGTGTACCGAACGAATGCAGCGTTCTTTTACGGCTGCAGACCTTTTTTGTGTGTTGAAGTAATCTCAGCCAGTACGCATGCGCACACATGCCACAGAGAGATTGTGGGACCATTATGGTTTCTCAGTTACCTACAATCACGATGCACAAAGACAGGTGGATCAGACCAAAGCTATATGCCGGCATTGTTCAACTGTGATCGGGTATGCGGCTGGCTGTACGTCGAACTTGCTCACTCATTTGTGACGGCATCACCCGAATGTGTACATCACAGGTACAAGACAAAAACTGTGAAGTGCAAACCCAGCTCCCCAGCCTCTCGCTAACAATTCAGACTGGGCCAAAGCAATAACAAATGCCGTAGGTGTTTTTATAGCAGCGGACCATACAAGCGGATAAACCTTATGTTGAAAGTAATCGAGCATTGTTACGTAGTTCCCTCTCATCCGCATTTCATCCATACCAAGTCGAGTGTAAATGAATTGAATGTTGCGTCCCGCTCCCAGGCCATAGGCTTCAGCTGCATCCCGGGCAGCAAGGAGGAGGACGGGTTGGTGGTGCTGGCGCTCAACAGGAAGGAGGCAGACGTCCGGGCCCAGCAGCAGCTGCTGGTGGAGGCTCTCCACAAGGTGCTGGGAGGGAACCAGACTCTTACTGTCAACGTAGAGGGAGTCAAGGCCCTACCTGATGACCAGTGAGTGTACACAGACACTTAGACACACGTGCGCACACACACACACAGACAGTGCTAGCAGTCAATTTAGGACAGAACCTAACAGGTCAAATGATTGAACGTGTGTGTAAATGGTAAATGGTAAATGGAGGTGTGTGTGTGTCTCTATCTGTCTCTTTTTCCTCTCTTCACCAGGACGGAGGTGATCATCTACGTGGTGGAGCGCTCGCCTAACGGCACGTCCAAGCGCGTCCTGGCCTCCACCCTGTACAGCTACGTGGAGCAGCCTAACGTTAAGGCTCAGCTCGCCCAGCTGGGGGTCATCATGTCCGTCACGCGCACCGAGCTCTCGGCCGCCCAACTCAAACAGCTGCTGCAGAACGCCCCCTCAGGTTTGTGTGTGTGCGTGCGTGTGCGTGCGTGCGTGTGTGTGGAGCAAGAGCAGAAGGGTGTGTGCGTGCGTGCAAGAGAGACCAACCTATCAACAATCCCACTGCTTCTGCATGATGCTGTGACTGAAGTAATTTGGTTGAAACCATATATAGTCATGGCCAAAAATATTGGCACCCCTGCACTTCTGTCAGATAATGCACCACACCCAGAAAATTGTTGCAAACAAATGCTTTGGTATTCACATGTTTATTTCTTTTGTTTGCATTGGAACAACACATAAGCTGAGGGGAAAAACAGCCAAATCATTCCACACAGAACTCAATTAACTGGACTAAATGATTGATTCATATTTGGTTAATTAATTTTGGTTTGATTAATATTAAACTTAATATTTGGTAGCACACCCATGCCAATATTTTTGTCCATGACTGTATTTATCTTAATGATAATTTATAAATTAGTTTAACCCAGTTTCACAAAGATAGCACAATGGATACTTCATCCAATTAGCTACCGTATGTCCACCATCTGTAGCTATTATGTATGTTTTGGGTTGAATCTATTGAATTTATGCACAGGGCCGTACAGTCGATGAGAACCTCAATGTTGCTCAGAGTCGTGTGTCTCCTCCTCTCAGGTGTGGACCCTATCATCTGGGAGCAGGCCAAGGTGGACAACCCCGATCCTGAGAAGTAGGTTCACCAGATTGACTCTGAGAAGTAGGTTCATGAGACTGACCCTGAGAAGTAGGTTCATGAGACTGACTCTGAGAAGTAGGTTCACCAAACAATGAAAGTTATTATTACAGGCTTCAGGGCAGGTTTAGTCGATGGTGAATCATCATGACCTATTTTGATGAGAGACCTCCATGATGCGGTGCATTCATATATGATGATGATGCAGGTTGATCCCCGTCCCGATGGTGGGCTTCAAAGAACTGCTCCGCAGGCTCAAGATTCAGGACCAGATGACCAAACAGCACCAGACCCGAGTAGACGTGAGTCTTGGCCCGACACCCGCATCAAAGGGACACTTCACCCATAAATGTTGATTAATTTATTTTCAAAACTGCAGTCACAAACATACTCCCACTGACTGTTGTTTCTGAAAATAACTGAATGATTCTTTAATGTAACCTTTTGTCTGTTGTATTTATATCAATGTTTTTAGAGCATTTTCGATGCAATAGAAATGTCTGTTTTGACAAGACAAAGTATATTTAACACCTTATATATAACACATGCTCAGCTCTGTTTTAAATCCACACGTACACGCACACTACGAAGAATGAAGCTAGTAGTATGCTTGTGTGGACATTCGGCCATTCCACCTATTAAAGACAGCTATTTACAAATACCAGACAATGAAATGCAGTTTAGCATCTAACCAGAAGTGCAAATAGTGATATAAAAACATGATATTATATTTTTAACAAGTAGTTTCCTCTATTCAAACCAGCGCCCTCTGTCAACAGATCATCTCCAGCGACGTCAGTGAGCTACAGAAGAACCAGGCGACGACGGTGGCCAAGATCGCTCAGTACAAGAGGAAGCTCATGGACCTGTCTCACAGGGTGCTCCAGGTATGGGTCTGCCTGGCGGTGCTGCCACTCTCTGGGCAGTGGTCATACGATGCTTGGTCCACCCTAGACGTTTCACACTGTCTGGGACCATTTCCCTGGATGTATTTTGAACAGTTGTACAATGAATGGTACCTGATAATTATCTTAAAGTAATTCTCTACTTGTAAAGGGGTGAATGTGCTTAACCGTGTGCCTGTGTGTGTGTGTGTGTGTGTGTGTGTGTGTGTGTGTGTGTGTCTCTGACTCTGTCTCTGTGTGTCTGCGTCTGCGTGCGTGCGTGCGTGCGTTCAGGTGCTGATCAAGCAGGAGATCCAGAGGAAGAGTGGCTATGCCATCCAGGTGGACGAGGAACACTTGCGCGTCCAGCTGGACACCATCCAATCAGAGCTCAACGCTCCAACACAGTTCAAGGTGAGTCCACACACATCAGCCCTGTCCCCCGAAAATATCCACTAGTACTCTGTCTGCAGTCTGACCCTCTGAATGACACACACAAGCCTCATCTCACCTGTGCATGTGTGTGTAACCTCCCCCCCCTCCCTGGTCACCAGGGCCGTCTGAACGAGCTCATGTCCCAGATCCGGATGCAGAATCACTTTGGAGCGGTGCGCTCAGAGGAGCGCTACAGTGTGGACACCGATCTGCTCAGAGAGATCAGACAGGTAAGGCAAACGCTTGCATTTATATAGTTGTGTGTGTCAGTGGATATGTAACAGAGATGATGTGATGAATCACACTCAAGTGTAATGGGCTCCCCTGAAAAATAATCCTTGGTCTCAATGGGACATGCTGTATAAATGTTTTATAATAATAATAATAATAATAATAATAATAATAATAATAATAAATAAAACAAACTGAATGTCTCCTCTCTGCAGCACTTGAAACAGCAACAGGAAGGCCTAAGTCACCTGATCAGCGTCATCAAAGATGATGTGGACGACATCAAACTGATCGAGCACGGACTCCATGACAGTGGCCACAGAGGGGGCATGCACAGCTGACCACCTCCCGTCCCCCCACTCTCCCTCCACTGCCCCTCTTACTGCCAATCGCCATGAGAGACAGACAGACACCCCTCTCCTGGCAAGACCCATGTCTGCCCGCTCCAAGGCTTTAGTCTATCCGTCTATCTGTCTGTCTCCTACTCAAAGACAGACATTCTAATAAAGACCATTCATTCATTCATTCATTCATTCAAAGGCCCTGTTTGAATAATCTCTAAATGCAACCTCCCTTCCTTTAATACCTCACTGAACTGACATGATATGAATGGTGGAAGCAATGCAGTGGAACACTTGCTCTGACCAATCCAATCATGTTAGCTCAGCGATTACATCGAGGAAGGAGAGAGAGAGATATAAATGCAATGGAGACTTTGGCCCTGTTCCTATCTAAATATCCGCTTCGGTAAAGCCACCTTACTATAAACACAGGCTCTGGTCCAATATCTATACTGGCGTACCTCTTAAATGGAGTATGTTTTGGCCTGTACACTGTTACAAGTTGTATGCTAGTGCTAAGATTTGACTGTGAATGTGATGTAATATGTGTGGGTTCCAAAGTGTAAGATTCAACAGATGTAAATACACTTTTATTATTGGTTTGGTAATGTTTTTATATGATGTAATGGAAGAATATAAAGAAGCCAAACATGGTTTAATAAAGTTTCATTGAAAATATGTTTTATGATTGGAACTATTTCTTCTTCACACACACCTATACCACACCACGCCCTAGCTTGTACAGTATGCATCTCAAATACATTTCCTATACACCCCTCTCTCTCTCTCTAATTTTTCCCTATTATAACACCTACGAATGACTACTCGATGGTTGTCTATTAAGCAGTATTCTCCATAGGAAAGCATTGGTCCTCGGTAGAGGCCACTATGAATATTCGGGTACCTCATGAATATTCATGTTCACCTGACCATGTGTGACAGCAGCTGGTGAAAGCGGGAACAAGTCGGCAACCAATCAAAATGTTCAGAATTTTATTCAGATTTTCTTTTTAATACATTTCAATGACACTCGCTAGTCAAATCAAAACATCGCAATGCAATGGATTCGGTGAGTAATCCCCACTACAGTACTGGGGATTACTCACTGGATCCATTGCATTGCGATGTTTAGGCTTGACAAGCGAGCGTGTCATTGACCTTCAACAACAACGTTGAAATGTATTTAACATTTTCTGAATAAAAGTCTGAAAATTTGGTCGGTTGCCGACTTGTTCCTGCTTTCACCAGCTGCTATCACATGTTATTTCCTGACAACCCCCCAACCACACTCTTTAGTAGTCCTCATGTTCGTTCGTCAGTATGCCAGCTGGGACCCGTCCTAGCTGGCTGCCCCCTCCCTCCAGGGAGGTTCTTCTGTCCACCAGCCTGAACGCCTCCATGAACTCGTTAATGTCTATGCTGCCGTCCTTGTTGAAGTCGATGCTGACGGCCAGGTCTGAGATGGCCTTGTCGCTGATCTCTGTCTTCAGGTGCGTGCTCAGAAGCTTCCAGGTCTGACGGAACTCCTCCAAGGAGATGAGACCTGGGGGAGGACAGCGAAACCAAGCAAAATGTTCCGTTTGAAATACTTCCATACAACTCGAATGGACTAAATATGGTAACTGCACTTATGTAGCGCCTTATTCCAAAGTGCTTTACAGTGGCCTCTCATTCACACACCAAGGGCGGCAAGCTACCATGCAAGGAGCCGGCCCACTCATTGGGAGCAATTTGGGGTTCAGTGTCTTGCCCAAGGACACCTCGACCCTTGGTCAGCCGGAGACCGAACCGCTGACCTTGTGATCAATAGATGCCGGCTCTACCTCCTGAGCCATAGCCGCCCCTTACAACTTGTATTCCTTTCGGGACGGAATCCTAACTTGAGATCTGCGAGCGCAACTTTATGTTCTAACTTGAGTTACGCACACAAATCTACAAGTTAGGATTTCGGCCTTAATAATTTCCTACTGTATTCATACGTTTTCTCAACACTGTTTTCACCTAGGCTACAACCTGTCGCAACCTGTCGCAACCTGACGCAATCTTGAATTTAAAAACCTCCAAACAATTCATTTGTTAACACTATCCTTACTTCGTTTCAACACAGGACAATAATTAAACGTCTTATCTCTTTTCTGTCACTAATATTGAGGTCATCAATAAGCCACTCAGTCACCACATGATGTCACAGGACCCAAGAGGCTTAAAGGAAATGGCAGGTCACACAGGCAGGCCCATCTGACTCAGAGAAGGATGTAGGCCATGCTGATACTACTACGGTACTCACCTGAGTGGTCTGTGTCTATGACTCTGAAGATAGTCTCCAGGTTGGAATGGTGCTTGTACATGGTCTCAATCAGATTTGCATGGGAGAGCTGTCACACAGAAGGCAACAAACAGTGATATTTGTTACATGATAAAAGTAGATTAGCTAGGATTACTTCTATTAAGTGTATGAAAGGGGGGGGGTGTTCTGTGTGTGTGTTCATTTGTACCTGTGTGTCTGCCTGTGTGCCTGTGTATGTGTGTGCGTGCGTGCGTGTTCATTTGTTCCTGTGTGTGTCTGTGTGCCTGTGTGCCTGTGGGTATGCAGTGTGGCACTGACAACCTTACATCTGTGTTGTGCTCGGTGATGGCGAGGTCTCTGAACCAGAGCTGGTAGTCCAGCAGGCCTTCCTGAGTGCTGTTGACCAGCTGGGCGCGCAGCACCCTCCAGGGGAGGCCCAGCCTCAACACAGCCTCCAAGGCACTGGCCCAGTGCTTCAGAGAGATCAGCCCTAGGAGACACACACACACACACACCACATGAACACTACACACATCTCACACACAAGATACAAGATCCTTTATTAGCCACACAACTGAGGTTGGTGGAGCGAGCAAGCATGCACGCACGCACACACTTTACTGACCCCCATAGGCAACAGACTGATTCGGTCCTCAAATACTATAACAAGTTACTCAATATAGCCACTAGATGGCGATGTATACCTGCTCTGAAATGTCTTCTCAATATACAACATTGTCACTCAATGTTCAACTACAATGTTCAGAATAGTTCCAGGACTTTATGGACTTGTGCTTGTATAGGATAGTGTAGATCGTTTTGTTCAACACCTCCTCAGGTTCAAGTGTATTTCACATCTTTGCACATACGTGTTACATACATACATTGCCTGTACGGTACCTGTGTTGTCAGGGTCGTACTCCTGGAAGGCACTGATGAGTTCTGACTTGTGAGCAAACAGCTGCTCCCTCAGGGCCTGGAGAGCTGAACGCTCTGTTCGCCCGACACTGCAAACACACACAACACTGTGTGTAAGGCTGTGTGTAAGGCTGTGTGTAAGGCTGTGTGTAAGGCTGTGTGTAAGACTGTGTAAGGCTGTGGGTAAGGCTGTGTAAGACTGTGGGTAAGGCTGTGTAAGGCTGTGGGTAAGACTGTGTAAGACTGTGGGTAAGATATAATCAACTACATTATACACTAGTCTAGATCAACAGTTAATACATGATCACACACTCTAGATATGTGATACGGTGTGTCTGAGGCACCGGGCTGACGTAGGGAGAAGTTGATCTTTAGATGCTTATCTTAGGCCAGTTTCGCATCTTTCATTCTAATGGTTACGGTTAGGATTCGGGGTAGATAAGCTGATGCTGGATCTAAGGGCCATGTCGTCCCGGAGCCACTGATCACAATTATTTCAACAACAGATTTTTGCAACAACACTGTGTTCGGTGGGAGGTGGTATCAGCGATCGGGTATACTACTGTATATCATACATTTAAGGCCACATGGTATGGGAGGACAACACGCTCTCAGAAGCAGAGTAACTCAAGAACATTCTTAGAATGTGGAACGCTGCTGTTGTTCTTAGAAGTAAAGTAAGTAAGTAGCCTTGAGAACCGATGGTTCCGAGAACCGAATGGCCCATAGGGCAGGAGCCTATCTCCTGTTTCCGTAGTGTGAGGCGGCAGGGAGGCATCGGGTACCATTTTTATAGTCTTTGAATACCACTCGTGTGCTTAGAAGTAGAATGTTTCAATAAGTATCAGAGAAGTTGTTTTTGGAATGGAGGGGAGGGAATTCTTTCTCACAGTTGAGTAACTCTAGAACATTCTTAGAATGTGGAACGCTGTCGTGCTTAGAATTAGAATGCTTCAATAAGTATCAGAAAAGTTGCTCTTTGGAATCGAAGGGAGGGAAAATTCGTTCTCACAGTTCCGTAGGGGTGTGACTGTTTACTTTGCCTCTAGCCAGGGGTGAGCTGATAGAGCTGTTTGTGTGCCTCCTCTCTCTCCTACCGTACCTTTGCCTCAGTGTGAGCTCACGGGAGGTGCAGCTGGCCTGGTACTGATTGAAATGAGGCACCAGATCAGGACCCAGGCGGATGTAGGCGCCTCTGTTGCTGCCCACCTCGTAGTAGTTGGACGCAGAAAATATGGTCAGAACCTGGACAAAATGAGGAAGGAAGGAGAACAGTGGTGATTGAAACTCAACGTGATCATACAGTCCAGCAAAACCACGGTTAATTGTTGTTATTGAGAGGTTCTGCCCAGCTGGAGGGCTCCAAGTATTTCCTCAAGGATTGACAACCTAATACCATCTATGAATCAGTCCCTCTTGTGAAGGGATATCCAATAGTATTTTGTTTACATTACACAGTATATAGGTTAATTTGTGCTCTGTGTATCCGTGACTGGTGAAGGCAGAAATTGTAGTGCATGAAATCCCCATATTCCATTCCATACATTGCAATAAGCCCTTCCTCCGATTTCTACCTCCACCAGCCTCCCCTGGTGTGTGTGTGTGGCTCTCACCTTGCCGTTGTGACAGAACTCATAGCCCTCCTGCTTGCACTCGTGGGAGCGGATGAGCAGCTGCAGGTTGTGTCTCCGCAGGACCTCCTCGGTCACGTCCGGACCCCAGTAGCACCCTCCGCCCCGCACTTCATTTGGGACACAGCCGTCCTGGGGCATCGGGTCACTCCAAAGCAGGTCCACTACCTGCAGACCGGACAGCATCAGTGTTTTTTTTTTATCAACAGTAGGAAATGAACAGAGGGGCTTCTATTGTATTCATAATACGGAAGGCCCTTATACAAAATAGCTAACAATGTGGAAATGTCCACCCAAACTCAGCCTGATGGTTTTTTTTATTTTTTCTTCCCTTTTTTATGTTAGCAAGTCCTCCAATAATTGTGTCCAAGAAGTCCCAGTGTCCCCCTAATCTGGTCTCTGTTACCTGTTTCCACTCGGCTCCGTCCCTTTCCGTCGCCTCGCCAGAGTCTGGGTCGGGGTCTGAGTCCGTGTCCAAGTCGGATGACGCGTTCTTGCGGAGGTCTCTGTAAGACTGGCTGAATCCGGCCTGGTTGAATCCGGCCTGCCTGCGGCGTTCCCTCAGCTCCTCCTCCACGGAGCAGTTGACCCGGTTGGTGAGGCTGTGCAGGGAGTGGGAGCGCGGCTCGTGTTTGGCCCCTGCCATGGAGTTGTTGTGGGTCAGGGAGCGAACCCTGCGCCTGTTGCTGCTGTCCACAAACACGGACCACGTCTCATCAGCGTCTGCATCGTCCTCTAGCCCCGGCCCCCTGTCGGCTGTCCGCTTCCTCTTCTTGGGAGGCCTGAGAGCTGAAACATACTGCACATACCATTATACTATGTTATTATGACGTTTTTATCATGGCTTTACACAATTAGTATTGTTAGTATCAGGATCCATTCCACAATCCCTATGTAAGTCTTGAAGGGATGGTTCACCCACATGTATACAAAGGGTTGAATGTTAGACAACTGTTAAATTGGTTGAATGTTAGAGAACTTAGACTACTGTTTAAAGTTTAAATAATGTTGCAATTATTACAATAATTATTATATAATAATAACTAAATATTTACTATCCCTTAAAGGTCCAGCATGTGGTTTTGTGTGTTTCTGCCCCCACTGGCCAACATACAAATAAAAAAAGACTATGTTTTATAATAGCAGCAAACATGTGCATATCCTTAAACAAACCGAACTTGAAATATGTAAAGGAACTAAATGCTTTGTTTGGACTAATACGGCACTTCACTGAACGTTCTTCATCATGTGACCTCATTCCTAGATGGCTACTGATTTATCATGGACCATTTAGCACTATCTTAACCTTCCTCTTCTGTTTGTTTCATTTTCCAACTGTGCTACTTTCGGTCAAAATTGACCGGTGTGTTTTTCACAGTGATATCTCTGGAACCCCTTATCCAATTTTGATGGTTGACATCTCATTTGAACAGCCAAAGCAAGTAGAATCAAGGGGTGGCAGACAGAATGACACCAGGGGTTAATTTCATATTATAATTTTGCAGCAAGTTCAAAGATAGTGTTTACTGTACATCACTGTATATTATAAAAATGCCTGCCATGTAGGCTGTGTGTACTGGAGATGGAAATTATTTAGTTAGTGTTGTAGAGATTCTTCCCGTTCCATTGTTGTATGGGATGTATTGATTTATTGATTATATATATATTTTTATTACCCATTCATTTCCTATGGCGGTCAATTCTGACCGGAAACATCATAGGTGTGACACGGTTCAATAAATCCCCCAAAATGCAATGCAATTCAATGCAGGGGCCTAGGGTGGAGGATAACATAAGGTCTTGAGGCAATGGGATGAAAAACACAATATTTATGATTATAAACTAAGTCATTCGGTCAGATTTGACCGTCAACAGAAGAGGAAGGTTAAAGCTCAAATCTACAGTACATCCTGGACCATTAACTTAACAGGGTCCCAGGGGGGTCTTACTTTGTGTCTGTCCACCCGGGCGATGACGTGGAGGTCGGTGGTGGCGGAGATCCCCCCGTGCAGAATCAGCACCTTGTGATCGATCACCGTCGCCAGGGGCAACCAGCTGAAGATCTTCTGGAGGAGCTTCAGGATCTTCTTGCCGTGAAGCTGCGGACAGACCAGGCAACGCGTCATGTCTCACGCAACCATTCTAATGCATAACGTCATGTCTCACGCAGCCATTCTGATGCATAACGTCATGTCTCACGCAGCCATTCTGATGCATAACGGATGCATCTGATATCAGAGATAGAATCACACATTTCTTTATTGAGAAGACAACTCATGTAACCTATGTAGTGCTATTTGATGGTGGTGCCAAAACGCACTCTTCATACAATTAAAGGATTTACATGCTAATAACTACATTTGTAACCATCTATTTACAGCTTGAAATGGAGCTATAACCTGATACCGGTATATGGATCACTCTCTTACCAGACAAAGTTACGAAATCGTCTGCTGTAATATAGAACTTTTCCCTAAACAATTTCCTGGTTGAAGAATTCCTTGTAGAATGTACCGGTAGACACGCCCGTTTGAAACTCAGGTAGTAATCCGTGCTGGTTCTTCCAAAATAAAAATCCATATATCGATGGAATGGTTGCTTTTTATCTATTAGATGTTAGATCCATTATAATGCTAGTTTAATTTCGTATTTATTTTATTTATCCAAACTAACTGCTAAATCTGTTGGCATGTTTCCACAACCTTTATTCCTCTTGAAGGGTAGAGGGAGAGAAGCAATGATAATTTTTCATTAAAGATTAAAAATGTATAAATTTTAAAATCCATGCAGCTCGTGCACTACAGAAGGGCGCAGAGATTACCAATGAGGTTGCGATATTTTACACATAACGCTTACGTGCAGCGTGTGGCAAATATGGAGCTTGCTGACGTAGAACGCAATTTTGTGCTCCACGTTTATCACAAGTAAACTAGTGGTCAAAAGCTTGACTGTGCGTCTTTAAAGCCACTCTTCATACATCAATCATGTCAAATCATGTGATATCATCCAATATTGATCTAGCTAACTAAAGTTAATCCACTGGTAAGTCATGTGAACAGCCAGTTTGTGATTGTTGTTGTGTGTTGCTGGCTATTTAATGGCTGACTGACAGCCAGCTGGCTGAGAAATGTATTCATAATCTCCTTAAGTAAAAGGGACCACATCACAAACTGAAATAGACTGGATGTTACTTAAATGGCCTCAGCTGGTTCACATGCACATGTTGGTGAGATAGGTTGATTTTAATTAACAGAATTAAACAAAGGACCTACTATATGTTTAGATGAAATCAGTTCAATAGTATAGTATGTGTATACTATATTATGTACGGAGAGAGCCTTATAGTGCCTCATAGTGTGTTTTAATGTTGGATTTTGGAATGAGGGATAGACAATGCATGCACGTAAACATTCAGTATATATAGAGTTGCTCAAGATTAGACCTACCCTGTATTTACCCAGCACCTCTTTGGTGAAGCCATACCTGGAAAAAGAAAGCAGGGTTGGCAGATGTTTCTCATAAGTAGAACCAGTGTGTGTGTGTGTGTGTGTGTGTGTGTGTGTGTGTGTGTGTGTGTGTGTGTGTGTGTGTGTGTGTGTGTCTGTGTGTGTGTGTGTGTGTGTGTGTGTGTATGTGACACTACCTCAGGTTAACAATGTGATCCTCATGGTTCCCTCTGTTGAGATGCACGTCATTAGGATACACCAGTAGGAAAGCAAATAGGATGAGGAGAATCTCAAGGGAGTCTTTGCCTCGATCCACAAAGTCTCCATTGAAGACGTATGGCCTCTCACATGATGGCAAGCCATTCTGGTGGGAATAATGAAGATATGTGTGAGGCCTTATCAAATACCATGAACTTGGTAATTACGTAACAATTAAGCTATTGCTTGGTAATTACGTAGTAATAGAGCATTTTTGTTATTACAGAATTATTATTGGAAAAAGGAACCCCAAATCCACTGGTGTGATGGCATGATGGACTCAACTCAAGTCATAACCACTTTACCCACCTTATAAAAAACCAACAACAGATCCTCAAGGTGCCCATGTAAGTCTCCTAAGGGTGGAAATAATTGATAATCGCGTCATTGATCTCATAATGGAAATAACCACAATTGAAGACAACAAGTGAAACAGAGAACAGAAGCTCTGAAACCAGTTTTGAAATACAGAGTCCCTTGAGGCCTGTAGTTCCTACCACAGATGGTGATCTCCTGGCTGTGGCAGGTGGAGATCTGACTGATGTTGGGGAGGATTCTGAGAATCCTCCAGGTCTCCCCAAGAAGCTGCAGGACATATCGAGTATGGAGCTGCTACTAGGAAAAACAGCCCAGAGATTAAAGGAGGCGTGAGGCTAACATGAAGAAAGGAGTCTATTCTCATCTGACACTGCTCCACAATCAGGACATAGATTAATGTGTCTGTATGTGTGTGTGTGTGTGTGTGTGTGTGTGTGTGTGTGTGTGTGTGTGTGTGTGTGTGTGTGTGTGTTTGTGTGTGTGTGTGTGTGTGTGTGTTTGTGTGTGGGCTGACTGATTTTGAAACCTTCTGGCCTAAGGCCTAGGCATTAGGTGGGGGAGATGACACAAAGGTCTTAGCCATGGTCACTAATCACACACATCTGTCACATGTACACTGTTCTCTTATAACATACTATATCATTGCCTTGCCTTGCCTAGGGAGCAGGGAAGGCTGGTGGAGGCAGAAATAGGAGGTTGGGCTCATTGTAATACATGAAATGGATTGAGGATTGATGAGGATTGGAATATTCCTGACACCATTCCT
Source organism: Nansenia antarctica (assembly GCF_963989245.1). Taxonomy (NCBI): domain Eukaryota; kingdom Metazoa; phylum Chordata; class Actinopteri; order Argentiniformes; family Microstomatidae; genus Nansenia; species Nansenia antarctica. The sequence continues at coordinate 66,398,845 of NC_137689.1, read as the reverse complement.
CATTCCATTCCATGCATTACTAATTGTGACAGCAGCTGGTGAAACTGAGAACAAGTCGGCAGCCGATTAAATGTTTGGACTTTTATTCAGAAAAATAAATGTCAATGTTGTTGAAAATCAATTACACACTCGCTAGTCAACTAACACAGCTTGTTTTGTGAGCCTGCTAACAATGTAAAGTAGTGTCATAGTTAAGCTAGCTATAGCTAGGTAGTAGTGGGGATTACTCACCGAATCCATTGCCTTGTAATGTTTTGGCTTGACTAGCGTGTGTGTCATTGATTTTTGACAATGTTGACATTTATTTACATTTTTCAGAATAAAAGTCAGAACAATTTGATTGGTTGCCGACTTGTTCCTTGTTTCACCAGCTGCTGTCACAATTACCATCACCAGCCTCCACTGGTAGGGATACCTACTTGCTTGTGCTTGAAGGCCTCCATCAGCTCTGCGGCATTTGCGAAGGTCATGGGGAAGGAGAGGTGAGGGCCTTTGTAGGCTTGAGGCACCTCGATGCTCTTGTAGCAGAAGTACCTCTCCCATTCGACGTCGCGACAGATCTCATTCTCACGGAAGATATGGGAGATCAGGTTCCCTGTAAGGGAGAGACGCCAGGTGGGTTTGGCACAGGGGCGTCTAGTTAAGTGTATAGACTAGAGTATGTAGGCTAACTGCGGTTAAAGGGACACACCACCCATTTTTTACATCACATTCATTATCTCCAACACCATACCAGTGTCTATGTATGCAGTATGTGAAAAGGACAATTTCCTATGTTTCTGTAGTCAAAAAGATAAATTAAAAGGTCCTAAGGAAATTAGGATGTGTGGCTGTAGTTTTTGAAAATCATACAATCATTGAATTCATCATTAGGACCTTTTCTCTTCTGTTATTGACTACAGAGAAAACTGTGGACTCTGGTATGGTGCTGGAGGTAATGAATGTGATACAAAAAATGGGTGAAGTGTCCCTTTAAGTCGCCTACTACCGATGCAAGCTAATGGGGAGGAAAGCTTACTCTCGGTGCTGGTAGGAGTGAAGTGGTCCATGAGGTAGCTGAAGAAGTTGTAGAGCTACGAGGGAGAAAGGGGACAGTTGGTCATGACAAATCTGAGCTATATCTGAAGGCTCCAACAGTCAATGGACAGGTCAAGCAGATGGGGTTAACATGGTCATAGTTATAAAAACATTAAAAGGGAATTTTACTAAAAAATAATTGTTCTGTTCAGTCGTCCATTTGTATGGTTTTAAAATATTATTCTTTTGTGCACACAAGTCTTGATGGAGATTCTAGATATCCTAATAGACAGCCAGTTTGGGGCACAAAACCAGTTTCCTGGACCTAGATTATACCTACTCCTGGACTAAAAAAGCATCTTCAATAGAGACTGTTATATGAAGTGTGATTTAACCTAGGACTAAACCATAACACTGTCAGTGGTTGTTGACACGTGATCCCACCTTGATCTGGTCCTGCTCCCCGGCATACTCAATCGACTGGAAGATGTTCCAGGTACACCTGCGTCTCACCTCCAGCCGGGCCACGTACCGACGGTACCAGCGCTGGATCAGCAGAGCTGCCTTCATAGCTGGGTGAGGAGGGAGAGGGGGGCAGCAGGACAAGGGATGGGAGAACACAACGCAACAGTGACATGTTTGTTTGTCTTCAGCCTGTCTTCAAAATAGGCTTTGTTCATGTGACAGTAACCGTTGTTAATTCTGCATTTCGTTCAGTTTGGTAGCTTTTAACTGCAAGCACGAATTGAATCAAGTCAAGCCAAAACACACTGGCCTGTCTATCTATTTGTCTGCACATTGTATTGACACAGTCATTATTTAGTTTAGGTTAGTTTAGGGTTTAGCTCATGCAGCAGCTACTGTTCCTTTGGTCCACACCAGGGGAGGCTTGTGGTGGTAGAAATCGGAGGATGGATTCATTGTAAAGCATGGAATGGAATGAGGAATGGTATCAAACACGCATCAGCTTGCCCTCTGATATCTACCTCTTCCAGCCTCCACTGGATAACATAAATGATAATGCTCTCCTGTGGTGAAATTCCATTTCTTATCCAACTGACATGAACTGAATTGGACCACAGCCCTGCTCAGGGCATGCAGGGCCACTACAATAATAACATTATGAGATCTTCATCATGGCTCACCTGTCAGACTACTGTCTGAGTAGTAGTTTTACAGCTATTTATATCTTGTCTGACGGCCAAAACAACTATAAGTGCTGGAGAATTCAATTAATAGATTATAGATTAAAATTATTAAATCTCCGATCATCTCTAGAGTGATCCACTCACCAGTGGCAGCATGGACGGAGAGGTTCGCTGGAGAGAAGAGACGAACAACAGGCCCCACCCCAGGAAGGAAGGATGAGCAATAGGTAATTACACACTAGCATCACCAGAGGGATTACAAAGACAGTCTTATCGAAAACATTTTTCATCTAATTGATATCATGACATCATCTTTGAAATATGATAGACTTTTAGTCTTATTAAAAGATTGATCATGGAAGATCTACCTTTTCCACATTTCTTCAGCTGCAATTGATCAGATTTCGCAATGCCACATCCCATGACCCTTTGCTCCTTTCACTGCCAGATACAACCATCACATAGAGACGATTGGGGTGAGAATGAAAGTTGATCCTGAATAAACTACATGTTTTACAAACATTGGAGATACAGTACACAAAAACCCTCTGACAAATTCAATCAGTTTTCTTTCTATTGCATATGCACAGACTAGGTTTCATTTGTAGTGAGATAACAGTGGCAACTAATAATTATGCATCCTCTTTAGTAAAGATTCCACAATGGATTTGGGAAAGATATGCATGTGATGAAACTCGAGACATTGGCAGGCCAGATTGAGATTAATTTCTCGGATGTCAACAATGTGAATGCCTCTCATATCAATAAGAGCCAGATGGCCAGTAATCTGAGATTAATTGGGTCCTGCCTACCCCCTGGACTCTGATTGGCTACTATCTTCTGTTTGAGGAGTGACCAGAGAGGTTTCACGTCTTTTCAGGTAAAAGAACCCCCCCAAAACATTGTAAGTGAATAGTGTTTAATGACTGGTGCACTTTACAATTGGTTGTTTTCTTATTACACGTTAATTAATTAGTAATAATGTTGGTATTAGGACATATTGTATTGTAATACAGTAATTGAATAGTAATGAGTAACTATGAGTAATAATGAGCAACCTTCCAAATATTATACATATTCTTGAAGTGGCGTATGCTTCAGTAAATACGTTAACAGTGCTAACAATAATCTAATCATGTAGAAATCTTCTCTTCCCTAATAAACAACATCCCCTCCTCACTTTGACACACTGCACCAGAATGGCCAAGAGTAACCTTACCTGGCCGCGTTGCCTCTAGCCACTTCCTCAGTATTTCAGCATCTCACCAGAGAGCCTGCTGCGTTCTTTTCCACAGTCCTGGCATCTTGACCAGTGTGTCCAGAGAGGAGACAGTGAACGTCAAAGGATTCCACAATCATGCTTGTTTAAAACAGGGGACGTCTTGTTGATTTGCTGTGGAACATGCAGGGCTTATGTCACGCTGCCTGTGTGTAGTTTAGCTCTCTCCACTGCTGCTGGCTTGTGAGCACTGAGCAGCATTGCCAAGTGTCTTGACTGAGCCTTGTGACCACTTAATCAAAACAAACAAGACACAAGTGGATTAGGATTAAGCCTCACTATGGCTGGCCTCTGCCCTGAATAGATGGATCAAGGCTCTCGTAAAGGGCAACAACTGGATGGAGAACGAGGGTTTGCGCTGGAGACAGGTCTGCCCCAATTGTAGGAGGATATTCAGTTCATTCTCCATTTCAATCTTTTCAATAAAATTCACATTTAGGGTTAATTCAGTTCAGGTCTATTCTACTGAAGCCAGTCGCTTTGTAATTAATTTATGAATCAATACAGGGTTAGGGTGCTAGCTCTACCAGAGAAACAATTAACTCTAATGGGATTAGTTGTTCTCTGATTGTTTTGTGTCAAGCCTTTTTTGAGACCAAGAAGACTTAAAAAATACTTTTGAGCCAGAAAGCTGACCAGAGTCTCTCTACGGTCCTCAAGTGTTTCTCTTTTCAGAGGCTTGTTGTCTCAGGGGAATAGTGTTGACTTTTTCCATCATCTCTTTATAGAGAAAGGGTAAATATAGGTGGTTTAATTAGTACTTGGCTAGAACCACAGTTTGGAGATATCAAATTCCTGTCATTTCTGGAGATGCTCTTTTCATATTCCCAGGCATTCCACTACTGGGAAAGTTATAATTATATTCTGCCAAAACCAAATCCAAGGTTATGTCGGGCTAGACCTGCTAAAAGTTGTAAAAGGCTGGTTTTGCTGCCTGTGAGAACAGATAGTCTCTGTATTGATGTATTTCTGCCACACAAACCCATTACATTTCTACTTGCCTTTAGAAATCGGTTTGCTGTGGATCATGTGCAAAAGCAGACTAAGATTCTGTTCTATCCTTGCCAACACAGCCCATTATGTGAACATCTTTCTTTCACAGAATCTGAAGTCTGTTGAATCTCTATCCCTGTGTTTCATCTCATTTAAGAATGTAATCGGTGTAGTCAGCTTTGAGAGCACCTGCAACACCCTCGACAAAACCTGATCTGCAAATGAAAAGGCCTTTGTGAGACACTGACATCCTGCCCACCGGCCGTCTGTGATGTGACTCCCTATGCCACTGAGAGAAGGGAGACAGTGGGAGACTACTAGACACACTCAAGGACTTTTCTTCTTTGTCAGTTTGTCAAGAAAACATTCCCCCACACCATTACACCACCCGAATGAACGCGAAGGTGTACAGGTGTTCCTAATAATATGTTCAGTGAGGAAAAAGGAAAAACTTCCTGGGAGGAAGAATCCTTGAGAGGAACCAGATTCCAGGGAGACACATCCTCCTCTGGCTGCTCAAGTGCTGAACAGTAAACTAATGTGGAATGTGGTGTGGTGCAATAGGTCAGGTGGTCCATAGTGAAGGGCAGATTTATGTTGTAGATTTGGATTTGTCATCCGAGGGTCAAAGATTCTCAGAGTGTTAAATATCTCATATTATACAGTATTTCATGACTACATAAGCTACATTTTGTAATTGAAACCACATAGAATGTATTTATAGTTCAGTTCATCCTGAATCTACCAGAGGAGGCTGGTGGAGGTAGAAATCAGAGGACGGCCTCATTGTAATGCATGGGATGGAATGAGGAATGGTATCAAACAGGAGTCCGTCCTCCAATTTCGACCTCCACCAGCCTCCCCTGAGTGCATCTGAACTCGGGGTGTGGTGCAGCAGTATCATCTGGGCATGAGATGTTGAGACCTGAGGTCATTTTCACCTCGAACGTTCCATAAACATTGAGCAATGTTTGTTTTGGTTTGTTAAGACTTGTTAAAACGTTGTTAAGACAAACTCACTGATTGAAGACCACACCCTTTAGGTGTTATGCAAGTTTATCAATTGCTTATGTCATTACTGACGTAACTCAGGTCTCATACATACATGTTGCTATGGCTGTCAGGTAAATGTTATGACAAAGTTGCTGTGCCAGTTACTACAGTAGCCTGTATGTCCTTTCTTATTTTCTAGTACCTTTTCTAGTCCTGTACCTGAGTTAAGATGGTAAACTCACTGCTAGCTTTTCGATAGTGTAGCTAGTTAACATTGGGCATTGGGTCAAATGTATTGGCAAGTCAAAGGCTGCAACTTTGAGACTGAGCAACTTGAATTACAGGGCTACTATTTGCATCAACTTGACATATGAAACATCATCTGTGGTGCATCTGGCATCATCTGTGGTGTGTCATCAAGTGGTGCATCTGACACCTCCTGTTATTTCCAAGTTGGGAGTGTACCAGGCTCATGATTTGATTTAATAGTGTTCATTTGATTGTGTGCAGTTCACCTGGTGCCTACATTTATGTCATGCAGATCAATGTCATGCAGGTAAATGTCATGCAGGTCAATGTCATGCTGTAGTATCATGCAGGTCTATGTCCTGTTTTCCCTCTACACCAACTGCTGTACCTCCAGCCACCAGTCGGTCAAGCTCCTCAAGTTCGCGGACGATACCACCCTGGTAGGGCTCATCTCCAGGGGGGATGAATCTGCTTACAGGAGCGAGATTGACTTGGTGGTCTCCTGGTGCACCCGGAACAACCTAGAGCTGAATGCTCTTAAGACAGTGGAGCTGATAGTGGACTTCAGGAGGAACCCACCCCCTCCCTCTCCAATCATACTGGGAGGCACTCCAGTCACCACAGTGGAGTCATGCCGCTTCCTTGGGGTGACAGTCTCTCGGGACTTGAAGTGGGGGCCCAACATCGACGCCCTCATAAAAAAGGCCCAGAAGAGACTGTTTTTCCTGAGGCAGCTCAGGAAATTCCACCTTCCTAAGACCACGCTGGTGAACTTCTACACGGCCATCATTGAGTCCATCGTCACCTCCGCCATCATCATCTGGTTCCCCGCTGCAGCGGCCAAGGACAAGGCCAAGCTGCAGCGGGTGATACGCTCGGCGGAGAGGGTGATTGGCTGCCCTTTGCCCCCCCTTGAGGCCCTGTTTAAAAGTAGGGCTTTGGGGAGGGCCAGGAAGATCATGGCTGACCCCGCACACCCAGGACACGGTCTCTCCGCCCCGCTCCCCTCAGGCAGGAGGGTGCGGTCCCTAAAAACTGTGAAGGCCCGACATACAAACAGCTTTTTCCCCACAGCCATCCGGCTCCTAAATGCCGCTGCCCCCCCCCCCCCCCCCCCGACCTGACCCCCTATCTATCTACCCTCCCTCCACCCCCACCCAGAGAGCTTTGGACTGTCTGGATATGAACCCTTGAACACTTGATCTCTGCACTTTATATTTATATTAATTATGACTCTTGCACTTTGATGTTGGTTTGCACTGTCTTGTCCTGTCTTGCACCTGTCCTGCTGTAAACCGTGCTCCATTGTTCCAAACCAAATTCCTAACATGTTTACATGTCATGGTAATAAAAGTCTTCTGATTCTGATTCTGATTCTGCAGGTAAATGTCATGCAGGTCTATGTCATGCAGGTCTATGTCATGCAGGTCTATGTCATGCAGGTCTATGTCATGCAGGTCTATGTCATGCTGTAGTATCATGCAGGTCCGTCTTGCAGGACAACCTGCAGGTAACCTCTGCCCTTTGTTTACATGCAGCATCGACCAGATGGGCTGGGTAAGGACAACATTATCTCCAACAGGTGGTGCCTCAGCTTGTATCAAACATTCCTGCTTCTGTGTTGACGTTATGGTTCATGGTTTGCAGCTTAAGCCTTGTCTGTGAAACTGGTCTAACATTGTATTTGAAGTGCTGCTTAGAGGGAGTTCGTCTCAGGTCAGTTGAGTGAATGTTTACTCTGTGTGACCTCATTTAAACCTTAAATCTACTCTTTGCAAAGAGGGGTTTAAGGATTTAGAGTTGCCATTCCTTTCATGCCTGGAAGTCTTGTTGGCTACTGTACTATAATACGTGGATGCTTTCTGAATACACACAAATACCGTCATTGTGCCATCTGGAATCTCTGTCCTTGAATGGCAGGTGCAAAGCACAAATATTGTACTTTTGGTTATCGGTGGAGATTGACGCCTTTCATGTTCAGCCAAAGTTATGGGGAGGTTAGGGAAGCAGACAACTTCCCCTCACCAAGGGCCGTCTGGTCATCGTCTCCCAGTACTCCTGGCTCATGGCTAACACCCGCTGGCTCATGGCTAACACCTGGCTCATGGCTAACACCCGCTCCCCCCAACCCTCCCAAACAAGCACCCCCGGAAAAAGCCCCAAAAGCTCAAAGCTCCATGGCTTCTTTGTGTCTCTCTGTCTTACAGGGTCTGTGTTCTGGTGTGTTGAGACAATCTGATCTGGTGTTGACTTGAGGATCATTGACTTTCACTGGATAGTCGCTAGATAATGGTTGATTTATATTTTAAATACATTTTGAGATTATATATATATATAGAATAGTATTGTTAACATTGAAACTCATGTGGCACATGATGCTTGGCTAACCCTTTACTTGAACCCTTCCAGATAAGATCAGTGGATGTAGTGGATGGTAAATACATGTAACACCGTTTATGCACATTTAGAGGACTCCCACCGAATATTACACATTTTAATTTCAATATATTTTTTAGTTAATTATATTTACATTTTTTTACACATTTTCAGTAATTTTATTTACGCAATATACATTTTGTTCAGTACTCAGAATAGACCCACCCACCCACTCTTCCACCAATCAACACACACAGAAACACACACACACACACACACACACACACACACACACACACAGACAAACGGACAGACACACAGACACACACGCAGACACATATCATAAGAAATGTGTCTACTTATTTTGGTTCATATCAAACACCTGCAAATGGATACTCTCATTATTGTATCATTTCTCTCTGAAACTAACACATAGCTCTAGCACTCATGACCAGCACCAAAAAAACATTTTTTTCTCTCTCTCTCTCTCTCTCTCTCTCTCTCTCTCTCTCTCTCTCTCTCTCTCTCTCTCTCTCTCTCTCTCTCTCTCTCTCTGTCTCTCTCTCGCACGCTCTCTTGTCCTTTCTCTCTTTCACACCCCCTCTCACGTGTGGAACATGAAAACAATGTCAAGTATTCCAAGGACAAGTCTGTTGTATGAAGAGATAAAACCTAGGTTCCCAGGACACCAGAAACAATAGCCACACTCTTCCTGGCCAGTGTTCCTCAATTGGATACCCTGGCCTCTACTAGAGCATCCATATCAGTCGTACCACTCCAGTCTCCTCCTCCACCAACCGACCCAACAGAACCAAATTCTGTCTCCATCACAGAACACTGATTAGATCTGACAGCTAGTGTCTAGTCCGCCTGCCTGCGATTTCAACATGTCTTTTGCGTTGTATGTGATGGTTGTGCTCCTTGGCTGTTCTCTCGGGAGGACTTTTGTCATCCATCCTTCAGAGAAGGAACCTGCTCCAACATCTGGATCTCACGCCAGCAGAACCAACAGGTTAGTATCCCAACCATTTAAGATCGCACTCACACTTGACCAACAAGTCTCTGGATCTACAGTATATACGTATAATAAGCCAAAGACGGTTGTGGTTGAAGCAAATATCTGTTAGTCTCTAAACTGATTGAACAGAACAGAACAATGCAATTCATTCATTTACAATGCTATCGTTTGCCTTTGTAAAGCTAATCTCTGAGGTTCAGGGGGTTGTAAAGGGTTTAAAAGTAGCCATATTGTTTGACAAGGTCAATGTGGGTGGATGCTTGCTGAGCAGGGATTTTTGAGTCGCTTTCTTGGCTGCCTCTTGATCTATGTTAAAAGTTCTTGACCTGTAGTTATGAGTCAGCTGTGAATCACCATGCCAAGGGTAGTAAACATGCTGTTCTTCCCAGGCATGAATAACACAATCAATCTCTCCTGATGACATCGTTATCTTGATTTGACTTTGGTTGAAGAGGTTAGAGATGATGGGATAAGGGCATGCATGGCCAGCTTGTTTAGCCTTTCTTTGTGGTTTTGTAATCAGTCACAAGTGATCATTGATCATATCTGCACAATATTACTCTCTGTACTTTGGGACATACCAGTCTTTTCCAGGAAAAGAGAATGATAGCAAATGCTATAGTCCCACTACAGTCCTTTCTTTCTTCAGATATGCTGCCCATACTACATGTCCCACATTGTTATTGAACGTACTTACTAGATGTATTGATTTGATTTACAGTATTAGTTATATTGTCACTATTTGAACTCAAGTCTATTCTCCCAAGCACTGTTTAACTCCCTTTTAAGCCTTGCTTTGGAGAGGTAATCTGCAATAATTTTCCACCGCCAAAATGGTGTTGTTGATTTCCTGTGAAAATGCCAGACCAAACAAAATGGAGGTTTGAGAACAGACTGTCTATGATTTTCCCAATCTGTCTATGACCCACCCCCCCCTGCCCCCCGGCATGTGCAGCTTATTGGGAAAAAGCACTTTCATAAGCTGTGTTCGTCCCTGTTCAGCTGTTTGTGTCATGTCTGCAGCAGGTGCCAAAGGGAGTCATTACAGAGCATCCGGAAGGCTCTTCTGGCAGCTCTCAACCTCCAGAAGGAGCCTCAGCTGACTGCTGATGGGCTGACCGGCATCAGAGAGCAGTGGAAGACTACCTTCACAGCCATTTCCCAGACCCAAGCAGGTAGGCCAGCATATTACATAGAAAGAAGGCTTTTCTAGAATTCATTCTAGAGCTCAAAGTATGTTGTAACTTTTCAATGTATTCCTAGTGTTCTGATGCGATGCATGTATCCTATTGAGATTTTTTTTACTTATAATTGTGGTTCATTTACCCCCTTAGTGCCTGTAACCCACCTTGAGGGCCCTGGAGCTGACAACAGTACAGGCCAGAAGTGCTGTCAGCTGGCCTCTCAAATCTTCCTGAAAGTGTGTGTGTGTGTGTGTGTGTGTGTGTGTGTGTGTGTGTGTGTGTGTGTGTGTGTGTGTGTGTGTGTGTGTGTGTGTGATTGTGTGTCATTGCTACTCATGGTATTTAACACTGTGCTGTCTCCAACAGATCTCGGTTGGGAGAACTGGGTCATTTACCCTGAGAGTTTCACCTATGTCCAGTGTGCACCCTGCAACCCACACCTAGACCTGAGCACCTTGCGCTGCCAATCACACACTCCCAATGTGCAGCATACCGCTTCAGAGGTAAAAACATTTGTAAACAAAGTTGAAATCTGTAGAAATGATACAGTTACATGAGCTAAGCAGTACTTGGTTATGTGAACCACTAAATTGTTGGTATTTGGCTTGTCCAATCAAATACATCATTTATGACTTGGTCAGCTTCCCCTGGCCTGTCATACATTTTAGTCTTATCAGTGTTAGACATAACTGATATGAACACTTTCCCAGTTCTTCATATTTGCTTTCTAAGAAAACACTAGAGAAACAGAGTGCTCCAATACAAGAGAGAGAGAGAGAGAGAGATCCCAGGTTATTGCAGGTGGAGATATCAATGCTTTGTCTATGCAGGTGCGGAAATAGGTTGTTCTATGTGAGTTTGGAACACAGCCGGTGCAAGGTCGATCACGATGAGGAACACCAGTAGCAACTTGTGCTTTAGACTAATCATACTTATCTAAATATTTGCTACATTTGCTATAAGGGCTACTTCACCCAAATCACAAATGTATTATTTGCTTCCTTACCCTGAAAACAGTCTATGGACAAGAACAGACAACAATCCATGCAACCACTGACACCAACCGCTAATTTAAGGTTATGGTTAGGGTTATAACTAACTTCTTTTTGCATTTTTGAACCAAAAAGCAATAAGTCAGTTTCCCCAATTTAACTTTTGTTTAGTATTACATTTCATGCCCACTTCAAACCAGTTATTCAGCTACAGTATACAATCCTTCTGAGTAGATTTGGAATTTAAAACAACCTGGGGAGACTGACTTCTATTGGTTTTTGGTTTGAATAATGCTAACGCTTGTGACGGTAGCTAGATAAACAGAACCAAAGCATGGATTTCAGTATGTCCTTGATCATAGGGTTAGAAAGAAATAAAGCCTGGTCATCTCATGTCTTGTTCTGAGATCTCTTGTTGTCTACTAGTAATATGTCTTGATTTTGTTTCTTGTATAATATAGATGTTGAAAACTCAAAAATAAATGTCAAATATTGACCAGAAACTTTCATGGTTATGTTCAGGCAATGACACTGAGTCTCTCTCTCTCTCTCTCTCTCTCTCTCTCTCTCTCTCTCTCTCTCTCTCTCTCTCTCTCTCTCTCTCTCTCTCTCTCTCTCTCTCTCTTGGTCCAGATGCAGTGCTGCCAGCCCACCTCCCAGGAGTCAGTGCCCTTCTTGTACATGGATGAATTCAGCACCCTGGTCATCTCCTCCGTGCAGCTGACCCGTACGTGTGGCTGTGGACCAGGCAACCACCCCCTGCCCACAGAGGACTGAGCATTAACCCCCCCGCCCATGCTCCCCCCCATGCTCCCTCCCCCTCCACCCTTGATCCATCCCAGAGAGCCCCCTACCTCAACGATCCAAATCTTCCGCCCATGAAAGACCTCATGTAAGCATGCAGATAGCCTGGCTTGCAGAATTGTGATGATTCATAGCATATTCCAAAATAGATTGTGGCTCTCTATTGCAGTTACTTATGACAATTCAAGAAGAACTATACACTATCCTCTGGGAGTATAAATTGTTTTTATAACCGAATTTGCCAAATTCATAGCATCCCTCACCCATATGTGAGATCTGTTGGAAAATAGGGAGAGCTGACTGTCATGGTTGAATAAATGTTGTCTGTCTCGCTTTAATGAAATCTCATATGTGCCTTGAGATATTTCTGAGGTCAAGATTTCACAACCCCTTGGCATGAGACTGGCAAGGGATTAAACACACGCTACGGAGTGTTCTCCACAAAAATGTGAACTCTGTGTGGGCTTCCAATGCCAAAAACACTCTGAGGGTTGGGCCTTACACTGTGGGCTATGTAGTAAAAGCAGAGCACTCGTTTATTGAAGGGCAGCTTCACACAATTTTATTGTTCATAACTACCAAATTCCAACAACATTGACTGACAAGTTGATTCCATGGCAATAAAACAATTATTAATTCTCCAGATTTACTAGGTTTCTACTCAGTGTCATAATATTTTGTGAGTTATGATGAACAGATCGTGTAGTCGTGTACCCAGACAGGCAGTTACGGGAGCTAAGCTAGCAGTGAGTCAGCAGTACTTGGTTATGTGAACCACTAAATTGTTGGTATTTGGCTTGTCAAATTGAATACATAATTTATGACTTGGCCAGCTTTCCGTGGCCTGTGAGACATTTTAGTCTGCACCAGATTGGGTTTGATCAGTTTTATACATAACTGATATGAACACTTTCCCAGTTGCCGTTCAGTCAAGTTTTCATATTTGCATTCTAAGAAAACACTAGAGAAACAGAGTGCTCCGATACGAGAGAGAGAGAGAGAGAGAGAGAGAGAGAGAGAGAGAGAGAGAGAGAGAGAGAGAGAGAGAGAGATCCCAGGTTATTGCAGGTGGAGATATCAGTGCTTTGTCTATGCAGGTGTGGAAATAGGTTGTTGGAGCACAGCCGGTGCAAGGTCGATCACGATGAGGAACACCAGTAGCAACTTGTGCTTTAGACTAATCATACTTATCTAAGTATTCGCTATGGAATTAAAGGGCTGCTTCACCCAAATCACAAATGTATTATTTGTTTCCTTACCCTAAAAACAGTCTATGGACAAGAACAGACAGCAATCCATGCAACCACTGACACCAACCACTAATTTAAGGTTATGGTTAGGGTTAGAAGCAACATTTCTTGCATTTTGGAACCAAAAAGCAATAATTCAATGTCCCTGATTTAACTTTAGTTTAGTATTACATTTCATGGCCACATTATCTCAAACTTTAATCCCGTTATTCAGCTACAGTATACAATCCTGAATAGATTTGAAATCACAATTTCTATTGGTTTATGGCTCTCAGTTACTTATGATATGATAAATATTTTTTAGAACTGAATTTGGCCTGTTGGAAAATAGGGAGAGCTGACTGTCATGGTTGAATAAATGTTGTTTGTCTCGCTTTAATGAAATCTCATATGTGCTTTGTGCTATTACTGAGGGCAATATTTCACGACCCCTTGACATGAGACTGGCAAGGGATTAAACACAAGCTACGGAGTGTTCTCCACAAAAATGTGAACTCTGTGTGAGCTTCAAATGCCAAAAACACTCTGAGGGTTGGGCCTTACACTGTGGTCTATGTATTAAAGGTAGAACACTCATTTATTGAAGGGAAGCTCCTCACAATTATATTGTTCATAGAACCAGTGGGGAGATAGTTCCTAACTCTCTAGATTTCATAGGTCTCTACACAGTCCACCATGGCTATCAATATCGTATTATTTTGTGTGTTTTTTATGTTTTGTCTCTGTACGTGCACTTTTCCACAATGGACGATTGGCACTGCCCTCATTGGCTTAGTTCCATATTTCATGTTTCGACTGAAAGGGGAGGCAGCTTTAGGCACAGGGGCAAACAATAGTGCCCCAGTCTTCAAGCTTTGCTTAAGACATTGTGTTCTATCGAGTGTAATTGTACTCAGACAAAAAAATAAAACATTTGAATCTGGTTTATTTGCTACATCATAGATAAAACACCGTATGATTATATTTCTGAACCCTTGCAACAGGATAGTTCTATTGTCATCCCTTAACCACTCCCCATTTGTTCTTTTTGATTTATATTGTGTCTATCAGTTCTCAAACACCCAAAACAAGATCATTGTGGTGAGAACACCTTCTTTTCTGGTTTGGCATTCATGTTATGTATTTTTGGAAACATATCTACCCTTTTTATATTTTGCCTGACATATAAGGTATTTTATTCTTGTACATTTTTACCTCACAGTTCATCACATTTTCCATTTTATTTTCAACATAATATTTATCACAGTGATATTTAAAGCCTTATTTTAATTCACCGCTTCATTAACAGTTCAGATATTGTCATTGATCACATACTGTAGTTTGATGATTTGTATTGATTTGTATTCATTAATTGACGTATATTCACTGAATACAGGCTACTAAAATGAGTTGTTGTCAACATTACACATGTATATCTTCAATTACAATATTGTGTCTTGTAATTTGTATTGCAACCTTTGTATACTGTATAATAAAAGGTAGTAACACTAGATATGCTCAATGGTCTTTTTTATGGAAGTGACTTTCCATAGCTTTGTCAGCTGTCAAGTTAATCTATTCACGCCTACATCATCCTCAATCTATCTGACCTTTCTGGCAGCCCCAGTAGCAGCCAAGAGAAGAAAAAAAAAATCAGGGAATAGTTGGCTCACCATCACAGCCTGTTGCGCACTTCTGAAAAGAGGTTCAAGGTTTCCGTAGCACAGAATGCTAATGTTCATTTTAACCTGTCTTTGTCTGAGAGCTGGAGACTTCAATTGTACATTGGATTTTGGAGTCATGTTTATGAGGTAGAAACCTGAATAGAAACTCAAGAAGACTCAATACAGCAGCAGCAAGAGCAGCAGCTACACTTAATCTGGTCCCTTGTCTTGACTCTCGGCTGGGACGGGTCAGAATGGGGACTTCCACTGTTTGGCTCTCCTGTAGCATTTGGTCTGTCCTGCTTATTGCCTTTGTGACCCTCGGTGGGGCCATTGTGTGTAGGGAGAGGGACAATCCACTGTTGGAAGAGATCTCCAGAGATACGGACCCTCCGTCAGAGTGTGTGCTGGGCTGCACTGCACTGACTTACATGAGAATGCTGGAGACCAGGGATACACAGACACTTCGCTTCAGGGACTCCAAAGCAGGTGAGAACTAAAAACATCATTCTGAGGAGTCTTGGACATCAATTATTTTAGCAAACTGCCCTCTCACACTAAAACATATATACTGTATAGATGGAAAATACAGTAGACTACCCCTTGTGCTAATTGTATGCTAAATCAACAACCTGCTCTGCTAATTGAAGTGGTCATCAATAAAAGAATAACCCTAGAAATATTGTTTTTACACAGAAGTCTTCACAATTTACAGTTGTTGTTTTTTTGGGCATTTAGAGTCCCATAGAACTAACCTGTATAGAGAATGAGAATGAGAATGTTTGTGTATTACTCCACAGACGACCGTAGAGGATACTGCTGGCCTATGCAGATGAAGTGTAACTCTGGAGAACGTTTGCAGAATGCATACATTATGCTGCCATTGGATGTGTCAGAAGAGGTGGGGATGTCCCTTGGACTGAAATCAACATTCCCCATCCACGATGACCTATTGCCTCACCTCGGTCCGACACCACTTGCCAACAACTGTGGCCTCCGGTTTGATGTCACAGACCACTTTACCTCTGAGAACAGATGGCAGAGATTCTGTGTTCAGATTGTCCCCCAGCAGAGCAACCTGAGAGATGGACACGTAAGATGTCCGCCCTTCCTGGTGACCATCTGGCAACGTCAGAACCACCCACAGACGAGGCAGGGCGGAGGGTGATTGGATGTTAAAATGCTGGTTGGCAAAATGCTTATTTTTGTCATAGTGTACTTGAGACTATATGAAGGGTTGGTTAAACAATGAGAAAGGTTTGTGGAATAAAATTCTGCATTAAGTAATCCTTTACCTACCTAAGTACATTTGGACTTGATAGCCCTGCTTATTTCATAACCACCTATCTAGTCAGCACAACAGTGTACAATAACACTCACAGAAAGGTTCTAACATATATTTAGGGATGATTCAATTTGTGAAAAGAAAATGAGAACAAAACAATGTATAATGTAGCCTACTGTATGTTGAAAAAAGGACTGTTGACTAAATGGGAGTATTGTAAACATGAACTGAGAAATGCACTGTCTGATGGAAAGCATAGCTCTGACTCAGAGATAAAGAGATGAAGATAAGAATGAATACGGGATTATTGCCCCCAGCACCTGAGACTATGGTATGTAAGCTAATAAGGACTTGCTTTATATTATTGATTGATAGATGACATGTTTGTTGTTAATACGTTGTGCGGGTATAGGTTTTGGATAGTTATTTGATTTGAAGATGTTTGAAATATCTACAAAATAGAGTTCAGTTATCTTTGTATATTGCTGCTTTATCTACCCATATGTACTTATTATATTTACTTATTTGTATATACAGTATTTAGCTTATTTGATTTAAGATAATCAAGTGCAAAAATAAGTATGTGAACACTAAAAAACAGTTGATTTTGGTTTCATATCAACTTTTATTCTGTTTTTGGTTATTTTCATTTGAAAACACGATAGTTTTATGACATTAACTTGCAATTAAATGTTGTTTATTGAGAACTATAAACTTCTGTATATTAGCATTTGTTCAAATTAAATGTAATCTGAAACTAACAGCATAATCATTTCTAATATTCTGATAAGAATTCTATACTAATACCTTATCAAGTATACCGTTTCAACATTTGCCATTATGTTCAAATACATTTGCTATATGTTCAACATCATATAGTGGTTTGCTTTATCCATTGTAAAGTGTGAGCTTTCTTACAATGTCTGATTATTTTAAGCCTGTTGACAACATTAAAACAACATCACATGGTTGTGTGTCTGTATGTCTCTTCAACCAGAACAAGATGACAAGATGATGAGATGATTCATTTCATTACACCACAGCTATCATTACAAGTGAAGAAAAAGAGAACTAATTTAGTGCTGGGAAAAAAATAAACAAAGATCTTGCACAGAATTGGAAATGGTGGACAGTTTCTAGCAGCAGTGGGTGTTACTGACAACCCTACTGATGTGTGTGTGGAGACAAACTGTAATGACTCTATCTCCCTCTGCTGTCAGTTTCACACACCAGTCTAAGAAGGGACAGGGAAGTGGTTGCATTCTTCAAACTGTAGAGGACGCACTCAACTCATAATGGTCGCCAGCAATGACCGAACCAACTTTGCAGCCACTCACTCATTCTCTGTTATCTCCTTGAACTCCTGCTCTTCTATATTATACCAGTTGAATGGGAAAATGTGGCCACATGTTTTTCTATCAAGGGTAAACACATGGTGGCCTGGGGTGGTCCAGTTGTCTAGCATCGAATCTGGCCTATGGCCTGCTGACATGCCCGCTGTCTTCACTATGTCTGTCCAATAAAAAGAAAGAAAAATGTGAATGAGACTGCCCCACTCAGAAAAATGTACACAGTGCACACAGGAAGAAAAAAACCCAGCAGGAAGACTATTTATGCAGGAGCTGCGTAGGAACACAATGTTCCATGAGCGGATTTAGACAGTTAAGTTGGACCTACGAGGAACGTGCCGTGCAGTAAATTGATAAATGTCAAAAGATAAGACAACTCTTACACCGGTAAACAGGAACAAAGACACTGTATCGACACACTGCACATGACCTTGACCAGAGAGAAGAGGGCTGACCAAATCTAAACTATGTTATAACATGTGGTCTATGGATTAGAATCAGGCCTACAACAAATAATGGAGAGGAAGAGAGAGAGAGAGAGCCTGCCCTTAAATGTCATGAAAGAGCTCCACTCTCCACTGCCCCACAGTGGTTAGGTTACAGTCTATTTGTGACACACACACACACACACACACACACACACATGCACATGCACACATGCACACACACACACACACACACACGTACACACGCACACACACACACACACACACATACACGCACACACACACACACACACACACACACACACACACACACACACTCACACACGTACTCACACACACACGTACACACGCACGCATACATGCACACACACACACTGACAAACACACAGACACACCCACACAGACACACACACACACACACACACGAGCATGCACACACACACACACACACACACACACACACACACACCAACACTAACCAACCCAGTCTCCACCCACCCCTGCCTGCACGACGAGCAGCATTTTTCCAACACTCTGGATAAATAGCTCCTGGCACCAGGGTGTAATCCATCAGAGCCCCAGCAGAGCAGGAGGTAAGGCCCCAGCCCCGGCCCCAACCCCAGCCTGGGTGAAGGGAAGGTGGGGTTTCTATCTCCTCTTGGCAGCCTTCCAGCACCACGGGGAGAGTGTCCAGTGTCTGACCTTTCTACTTGGCTGAGTCACACAGGCACAGCCTTCTGGGCGTATTAATGGCTGCACGTGTCTGTGCCTATGCTCCTTCTAGCACAGCAGCTCATAGACACATATCTGCCTTCCTCTCTAACTGGCCTCCTTGGCGCAATGCCAGCCAGTAGCTAGGCACGGAAGGCCAGGCACAGATTCTGATTGGTTTAATCAGCATCCCCGTATTTTGCTCTGTTGCCTAAACACATTCAGGCTTGCATTTCTGTCCTGACACAGCTTTGCATCCAGCCAAACATCATACATACTGTCTAGCAGCACCCTATATGACCGGTTTGTTCTGTTACATGCAGTACTGTGTTACACATTGGATGTGCAGTTACAGGCTAATAATGGTATTCAAATTCATACCTGCCCCCCAAGAAGGGGGAAGACAAAAGTGTCCAAAACAAAATGGAATTTTCTGCATTCTCCTGTTTTCTCTTGGAGAGTAAAATAGCTTTGTATTGCATTCCAGGGTTGTCATGCTGATTACAGTGTTACGGCTCCTCCATCAGACAGTAAGGCAATGCTTCCGTTGTGGTGCCAGGCCAGCTTCCTTTGGAAAACAGAGCCTTGTCAGCTGCCCCCCCCCCCCCCCCCCACCCTTCCCCTCCACACACACACACACACACACACACACACACACACACACAGACACACACACACAGAAACACAGACACACACACACAAACTAACACACACACACTCACACCCCACACCCCACACCACACTGACCCTTCAACGCAGAGATGCAGAGAGATTGCTAGAAATGCAGTGTGAAAATGCGTGGGCAAAACCAAGCGGGCAGCCTTCAGAGGGGTCAAAGCCTTGGTCAATGCAGAGGGGGTGAGGGGGGAGGGGGAGAGAGGGGAGAGGGAGGGGGGGGTAGGGGACTCTTTACTAATGCTATCAGCGAGGGGGGCCTCTAACTGTGTTGTGGCTGTGGAGGGGGTCTCTTCTGGATAAACACAACAGGAGTATGGGCGTCACAGTCAAACATATAGTTTGTTCACACACACACACACACACACACACACACACATACACACAAGGACACATGGATGAGGACTCGGAGGAGGATCAATACATAACTAACCAACTCTCCTCACTACATCAGCTCATCGACAACACCAAGTGTATAAATGTTATTTTCTTTAATGGTATCATATAATAGGTTATCTGAAGGACTTTTATTCTGATAGTATTGTGCTATCATGAAATTATTCTGGTCTGATTCAATTATTCTATATAATAATAATATAATAATACATTTTATTTGTATGGCACCTTTCAAAACATCCAAGGATACCTAATATACATTTGACTAAATACAATAAAAGAAATGTTGAATATGTTTTGTCTACAGTGATTTTCAAGAAACTTTTTCCCTTCCATCTCTCTTGTCAGTCAACTTACAGAAACAAAATGCATTGTCACAGTATCACTTTATGTCTAATAAAACTTCACCACATCACTGTTGGCTGATGGTCCAGCATTCCCTTTTCATGTCAGAGACAGTGTCACAGCTTCTAAGCAACAAGGGTGTTTGGTAGGTGATGATACTTATAAAAATAACTGCATACTACAATATAACTTGTATCTTTCTGATGCAGTACTATCAAATCACAACTGAGGTTACATCGCGTCTTAGCCAGGGCTCCCTATTAGATAAAAGATACAAAGATCACCAAAAAGTATATTGCAAGTTTATTTATTTATTTTCAAAAATTCTACAATGGACAGAACAAAAATACACATTGTGGACCACTCACTGGTGGTGAATGGTAGCACTACAAATACAAAACATCATCTCTACTTCATTTGTAATGTACTGTATGTATGTTGTTGTTGTTGTTGTTGTTGTTGTTGTTGTTGTTGTTGTTGTTTTCTGTGGCTCAGCCCCTATGCCACAGAGCCCTGCCCCTAAAGTATATGCTGGTCTGGCCCCAGCTCCAGAGACAGAGGGATTTCTGTGTCTCCACTGAAGGAGGTGCAGAGAGACACGGCTTAAGAGCTTTCAACACAGGAGCCTGTGTCACATGACCAAAACAGCCTCTGTGGAAAAAAAAATCTGTGGCACGTGTTGCCAGACACACATCCAGTGAAATCTAAACAGTGTGCTTCATTCACATGGTGGGGGACCAGCTGATGGGTATAGGCTTTGAAGTTATTTCTTATGACCTGTGTCTATACAGACTTGCGTGTGTTCATAGCAATTAAGTGTCCTGACATTAATTAAATGTGCTGTTGCTTGCCTCTCTCTCACGTGTGTGTGTGTGTGTGTGTGTGTGTGTGTGTGTGTGTGTGTATGTGTGTGTGTGTGTGTGTTTTGATTGATTGATTGAAAACTTTATTAGAAGATTTGCAGAAGTAGGTACATGAAAGTACATATTACATACAAGGTCAACTAACAGGATAAAAACCCAAGAAAGCCACTGGCTTATTTCAATTGGGGTCCTTGATTCTCAATTCATCGTTACATGTAAGACAGACAAAAAAGCTAGTACTATCTACAAGATAATACAGACAAATAACTATTACTATCTACAAGATAAACACACATCCATCATGGGAAGAACAATACAACAAAACATAAGGTATGTACAGCGGGTAGGACAGGTGGGGACATACACCACAGGTGGGGGCGGGGGACAAAACACAAAGTATGTAAAAGTGTGTGTGTGTGTGTGTGTGTGTCTGGGTATGTGTGTATGATTACGATAGGGGTTTAGTGCATAAGTGCCAATGGACTTTGCACCATCAAGTACAACACTCTAATCAGTTGTTTTCACTAGCCAGGTATTAGCATCAGGAGTAGTAAGTGAAAATGAGAACGTAGGCCTCCTACATGTAAGCTATTCAATGGCATGAGCCAACACATTTCAGATCATTTATACATTTATTTTATTATATATATATATATATATATATATATATATATATATATATAGCTGCCATGGTGCGCCTCATAAACATTTCAAGTTGCTTGCCATGTGTTTCTGACAACAATCCGTTGAGTGCCATGTGTTTCTGACACCAATTGTATATATATATACTATATGGGGATATAACTGCATAATACTCTGATAAACATTCTCTACTACAGTACAAATACAGATCTACTACAATTCAATACAAATAATAATCCAGCATCCAATAAAAAAAGCAGCTATGTAAAAAATAAATAAAACATAATTAAAATAATAAAAATTATAATAATAATAAAAATATATAATAATAATAATAATAATAATAAATATATATATATAATTTTTAAAAGCAGCCATTCAGTGGGATTTTTGCACCGTTATCAATATGAGAAAGAACAGTTGGTCTTATTCTGAGGGGTTACAGGGAAGTGAAATGGGGAAAGTGATCTTTGGAATCGTGGGACAAAGGTAGAGTTCCGCATCCACTCATTGGCTGAAATGTGTGGACTGTTCTAGGCTGCAACCTCTTCACAGAATTAAAGGGGCTGCAAGATGCTGGAGAGCAGCAGAGGATTGGCCTGGCTTAACTGCTGCAGGAGTCAGGATCAGGAAGCAGCAGGATATAGACCTGCCCATTGAGGCTCCAGTACACATGCATAGCTTATCACTCAATGTCTTAGCCCTAATGTAACTATTTTACTTTGCTTAGATCAGACAGCTCATAGAGCGTCTTGTCGGTCTCTTACCTGTGTTTAATTTAATTATTGAATGATCCTTATATTATTATTTATGACTGTATGACTGGCATTTTTCTGACAACAGTTAACTAGGTTTGTACGTGTTTTGAAAAAGAGGTTATCTTTTTGGGGGGGAATGGGACATGACTGAAATTAAGAAATGACATGTGGAACAACTAATTCCATCTAAAGACACAAAATGTTCACAGTACAACAAATGTGGTGATTCATTCATTCACCAGACATTCTCGGGTTTATTTAACCTGTTTTCGAAAGTAGTGAATTACTACTATCAGCTAATTTGATTAGGCTCATTTACCTAAACATACAGTCAGTGATTTGGCAAAACAAATAACTTTTGATGCCATCCCTTACATTAGTTCGGGTAGGTAGGTAGGTGGTGATTCAGTCAAAATAACATGTCCATAATAGGACCGATGTGACTGTACCATTTCTCACACGCGGGGGTAACTGCGCAAACTTTGTTTCTATCTAATGACATTGAGGGAACTAAAACGTCCCAAATGAGAAGGTAAGTATATGAGATGTGGATTTGAGTATACGCAGTGCACGTGCACATTGTTTGTTTATACGTTTTTGTTGCATGTTGCGCCTCTGTTGTGTACAAGAACGCGCTTGTAACTCTCCTGCCTCCCCCGGTCGGACTGAACGAATAGAACAGCCCAGTGTTCTCTGAGAGCCAGACCCAAACGCACTGTTAGTAAGCCAACTATGAAAGAACATTGTAGACAGTTATTTCACGTAATCTAAATTCGATGGCGTTTTAACTGGTAACAAAAATGTGATCAAGAGGGGGGGGGAGGTTATCCAATTACGGATTGTTGTCAGAAACACATGGGGGCAAGCGACTTGAAATTCGGTTTTGAGGCTCAACTCAACCATGGCAGCTCGGTCAAGGTAAGCAGAATCGTTCTCATTGACATACATTGAGTACATTGAATTAATAATGTGTTTAGCGATCCGATCGTTTGACAGCATGTTATTGACTAAGCGTTAAAGTTGTGTCTCGGCTCGCAACTTTAATAAGTTGAATGTGGATACGTGCGATCGTATAATTCATGACATCAGTGATCCTTGTTTGTTATTCGCTGTTTTTAACTTTGTGAATTGTGTGGTTACGTAGCACAAGCCTAGCTTGTTCGCTTAGCCTTTTAGCGATCAAGCAAACCCCGAAGAAGGTAGAATCAGCTGGAACTAGTTCTCTCTCTCTCTCTCTCTCTCTCTCTCTCTCTCTCTCTCTCTCTCTCTCTCTCTCTCTCTCTCTCTCTCTCTCTCTCTCTCTCTCTCTCTCTCTCTCTCTCTCTCTCTCTCTCTCTCTCTCTCTCTCTCTCACCCAGCTAGCTAATGCTAGCTTCCCCTAGCCAAACAGCTGATCAACCATATCCCTTTAATAGGCCTTTAATGTCTTCACATAACAGCTTTGCCTACACGATCGTGTCCATCGGTTTTATGTATGAATGTATACAATTACTAACGCATTTAGTTTTTGTTATGTTTTCTCTACTCTGGTGAGACAGGCAAGCTCACAACATTATGAAGTTAGTTATGAAAATAGCTGGGTGGTCACGAGAAATCACCATAAACCTATGGCGTAAGTAGGTAGGGTAACTATTAGATGACATTTTAGAAATTAAAAAGATATATATATATCTGTGCATTTACTGCGTTCGATGGATCGTATTAGTTATGTCGGTGTCAAACTCGTTTAGTGCACTCAAAAAAGAGTTGGAAGAAGTGAGGTTGGAATATGGCGACTGATACGCATAGGCTCGAGCCCAGCCTCCTGCTGTTATGCATGCACAGCTGATTTACTCTTCTAGCTCAAATCTCACTCTCAGTTGGTTTGGTTTGGTTGAGAGGCTATCTGATTATGGATGTGGGGGCTCAGGTTAGGGTCTTTTCAAAGTTATTGGACGGTATTTTCTGTTTCTTAATAATTGAAGTTCTAAATAGGCTATGTTTCATGAATATTATGCATATAACTTGACTCATAGGTCACCTCATAGGTGCATAGGTCACTTCAAATCTCAGTTGGTTCGGTTGAGAGGCTATCTGATTATGGATGTGGGCTCAGGTTAGGGTATTTTCAAACGTTTTTGGACAGTATTGGACGGTATTTTCTGTTTCTTAATATGTTTCATGAATATTATTATGCATCACTTGACTCATAGGTCACCTCATAGGTGCATAAGGTCACTTCAAAACATTCCCAACCAAAGATACAGGGGGATACCCCTCCTAAGCCTAAGCCTTTCTGTTTCTTAATAATTGAAGGGGGATACCCCTCCTAAGCCTAAGCCTTTCTTAATAATTGAAGTTCTAAATATGTTTCATGAATATTATTATGCATCACTTGACTCATAGGTCACCTCATAGGTGCATAAGGTCACTTCAAAACATTCCCAACCAAAGATACAGGGGGATACCCCTCCTAAGCCTTTAAACAAGAACTTGTGCCTCTTTAAGATTTCCTTGTGAATCTTCAGACAGATAGGCTACATTTGATCGGCCTATGCAATCCTAACCCTAACCCTAACCCTGCATAGGCTTTAGGCCTACCTGTCAGTCGCCATAGCTGTGAAGTTTCTATGAACCATTCAGAGTAGAGAAATGATCTTTTTCCTATCCTGGATACAATAGATACACAGTTTTTCCATCCCAGTCTCAATAGTCTTTATAACCTCAAAATCAGACTCCTGTCTTGATGGAAATGTGTCACTTAATGTTATTATAGCATGCCAGTCTCTTTGAAATGTTCACCTATCTCCTGTCTCGCTGCAAATTATCTGCTATTTTGCTGGTTTCCACTGTTGCATTTATGAAAATGTGTTCATTTAACAAATGAGAGCTAATGTTTCAGTGGTGCGATGATGGATGTTATATTCATGTTTAATTCATGAATTAAACTGTTGCAGTTTAAACGACAAACAAAATAAATGGTATACTGTAGCACTCAGGCCGAGCTCAGATCATGTTAAACTAATTTTAATTCAATTTGATCTATGAATGTACAATCTTTGAAAGTGTTCTTCATGGAACGCAATAGGGTTCCTCAAAGGGTTTCTCCCAACAGGGACAGCCATAGAACCCTCTCGTTGCGAGGTAGAAAGAGTTAGAAACGTTTTTCTTAATGTCAATCAATTTCTAGAAACGTCATTACATCTAATGACAGTCTAGTATCAGCCAGTTTCAGTTAGTTTCAGTTTTCAACAGGGTTCTTTCTAACATGTTTACTAGGAAATATACAATTATTCTAGGCCTACACTGAGTTGCTACACTTTGTTGCTGTTTTCTGAATTAAAGTGAATTGGTTTCGGGGAGGTTTAATTGGCTAGACTTCTATTTAATCTCCATCTCCATCATCAACTGAGAAACAGGCGTTTGGTAGATAGACAAGACACAAACTGCAGTTGAATAATGTTGCAGCTAAGGCCTATTTTGATCCGAGTCCCCTTCAGAATGATGTAGACCTGCAGTGCAACAATTTGGAAGTGGAACCAGGGCTAAACTGTGGTGGCTCATCAGGAAAAACAGATGAAGCTCTCTGCGGTCTCTGAGTTTGATCAGTCAGTATTTTGCTACTAGAAGGTTATGACCTGAGTAATGATGCAGCCTGACCCGTATGTCGACCTTTCACCACTGCAGGTTTTGAATTCCCATTCTCTTCCTCTCTCCCGCAGCGCACTGTGCAGTCACTTACCGAACACTCGTGAATTTTAACTGAGTTGTGTTGCAAGAAGTATGGTGGAAAAAGACCCCTGTCCCATGCATGCCAGTCCAGTGCACCTTTTTAGAGTTTAGGGGCGCAAACAGCAGTGTGAACAAGTGCAAACTTTGGGGGGGAAAGCTGGAGAACGGGCCTGCAGCCCCAGTGGCGGTCCCCTCCCCCACCAATGGACTAAAGCTCTCCTTTTTTTTGGTTGAGGCCAGCTCAACGTTGCTAACTACAGAGAGCCTTGCGTGTCCTATAAAAGCCTGCCAGCATCTGACTTCTGTGGTCTGCAGGAATTTCAGTGCAAAACCTAGGCAGTGCATCAATTCATGTCTCGGCTCCGAGATGCCTGATGCCTTTGTTGCAGCAAGCACTGTCTTGTAGCCTTTGCACTGCACGTTTGGTTACCCCTTTCAAGAGCCACGACAGTTGATGATCAATTAAGTTTAGTTAGTTTTCCCTTTCTTTCATAGTCCTGTGTTGTTGTTGACACCCATCCAGAGTCATTCAGGGCTTCAACCAGTGAAATGATGAAGGCCATAGCCTAGGCTAATTCAAACAAGTAAAGTGTACAGTCAATAAAACAAGTAGGCCTATGCCTATTCAAACAGAGATTTCATAGGCCTTCGCAGACCTAGGTGGTCTACCTACTGACCCATTTAAAAAGAATTCTCTCATGTCTACAGTAATGTCCAGAGTTGGGGTGAAGGGAGTGATGGTGACTGGTTCGAGGGCATGGACTGAGCTGGTGGTTTGGGGCGGGGGCGATCGTTTTATGTGATAGATTCAGCAGCAGTTCATCAAAATACTATATAGACAAAATAAAAGACAACAACATACAGTGATATAGGCTAGACAAGTAGAGCACACAGATGACACATACTGTAGCTTTACCACAGTGATAATAAATGATTAACACTTGTAAATAACACCGGCACATGGTGGTACACACACACACACACACACCCGCCTCACACGGCCGTTTATTAGCACAGTGCTGATCCCTGATAACGGCTTCAGACAAACCTGTCCATGTCCTAGGCTAGGCTTCACGGCTGCTTTTGAAATGGTATCAACTAGTGTAACGGATCACGGATAATCCGTGATCCGTTCGGATCGCCCTCCACGGTTCGGAACGCATGTGTACCGCGGATCAATAGCAAAATCGTTTTTTTTTTTTTTCCCCCCCCCCCTAACACCAGGGGAGCCACCCCTCCTAAATGTCGTTGTTTGGTACCTGTACTGTAGCAATGACAATAAAGACCATTCATTCATTCAAATGTAACCGGTAGAAAAACAATCATGTGCGCTTTATTCTCACTCTCTGCATGCATACTGAGTTGACAACAACATTCATTCACTCATCTCTGTCCCACTTATATCACGTCATATCACCCGCTAAGCAGCCTGGGTGATTGTGTAAACACACAAAAAAAGTACTCTGTTACGTACTCACTCCACGTGAAGCTGGGAATCCACAGCAACAAGTATCATGGCGAGTGCTACGTTGGCGAACTGGAAAGGCCTCCCTCGTCATTGAAATCACATGTATGGGAGCACTTTGGCTTCCCTGTTACTTATAATAATGATGGAAGGAGGGAGGTCGATAAGAAAGTTACGGTGTGTAGGCATATATATGTTGTTATATATAGATGTTATATATATATGTGATATATATATCAGTTTTGACATCTTGAATGTTGTTTTTTTGTTTCACACATTAAAAGTGGTGTTTTTACAGAATTCAAGGAAAATGTTGTTTTTATTAAAAAATATATGTTTTGTGTTGATCCGAAAAATGATCCGATCCGTGACTCAAAATCCGTGACACGATCCGATCCGTGAGTTAGGTGATCCGTTACACCCCTAGTATCAACGTGCTTAACAACTAGGCTAGCCTTTTGTATTCCCAAATCAAAATTATTATTAGAACCACAAACTTTTACCTTTTGTTTTGTTAGGCCTACGTGAACAAACTGTCTGTCGACAATTCGGCTTCGGTGATCAGAAGTTAAATAAAAAACACTCAGTATGTTGTTTAGCAAGGGATTCGCAAACGTTTCTCTACTGTCTCGGCCCTCCAGTCAATCTCAACGATACTTCTGTGACTAATGAACCTTCAGCTGCACCGCATATTGTCTGTTAACTAGGCCAGCACACTTGTTGCTATGGAACCGTCAAGGGGGGACGTTTAAGATAATACCCTGTAATCTGGGAGCCTGCTCTATAGAGTTACGTGGTGCAGGTTAGGACCATAGCCAGGCCGTTCAAGGCCAATGTGCGTGTGTGTGCGCGCGCATACATCGTTGGCAGATTTGACAATCTGAAGTTGCAGCCAAGTTCCCTAGCCCGACTGAATTAGACTAAACACAACCCATCACAATAGAAATTTGATTTACCTCCAGTAAAATTCTAGGTTGTTTATCCATTTTATGTTTTGTCTGGCAGTAAGCCAGCTGGAGTGTTTGGAACAGATGTGAACGGTGTGATGGCAGCCCCATAGGAGTGTGTCTGTCTCTCTATAATTACACCTGTCTACAGTTATGACACACACACACACACACACACACACACACACACACACACACACACACACACTCACACACACACACACACACACACACATCCCCCTGAAGAGAGAGAGAGTTCACTCCCCCAGGATAGGCCAAAGTACTTGGTGCTTTAGTATATGTTGCCACAGAATAATTTGCTGTCTTCGAATCGAAATCTCTGTTGCTGGATGTTATTGCTGCATATAAGTGGCTAGTATCCTCAGGTGTTAACCCGAATGGCTCCTTAATGTGTTTAGCACCTTTCATATGAGCAACTTGCATAAAAAAAAAACTATTGCCATTGATTTGCTACTGTAAGTGACTAGTTTCACATCCTCATTCTCTGATGCTCCGCAGCCACAATGAAGAGAGGAACCTCCTTCGCATCCGAGAGTGGGAGCGACGGAGCCAGGAAACCATCCAGGATAAGGAGTTCTACCCGGAGAACGTTCCCCTCTTCGCGGAACCTTACAAGGTGAGTGCCTGTTCACCACCTCCAGACCCTTCTGTCCTGTAGTCTTAATCAGGGATGGGAATCGAGAACCGGTTCCAAATAGTTTGATCCATCGGAATCGTACGCCTCCAAGGTTGTTTATTTTTTGTGCCAGTTACATTTGACCTATTTGGTTCAAGCATATTCCCTTTTGAAAATGAGTGTTGTAATTTATTCAAATGTTACTAGGCATGCATGCCTGTTTTTTCGACTGTCAGTTTTAGATTTGTTTTCCAAGTTATATCCTTTTGTGTTCAGAGACTCAAGAGATAATAAAACAGCTGCATTGATGCTAAAAACCAGTGTAGGCCTACTTTTTGTCCACACAGAAAATGTATCACGAATCGATAAGGGAATCGATGCAGAATCGATAATGGCATCGATAACATTTGATCATTTCCCATCCCTAATCTTAATTGACAGAACTCTACCCATGTTCATGGATAGTTAACGTAGAGTAGAGGAGGCTGGTGGAGGTAGAAATCTTTTTCCTACTTTTTCTTGTGATGATTGATGGATAGATGATTTACCTACTTAGACAAATGGATTTGTTATAAATTGCTTTGGTTAAAGGCGTTAAATGTCTTGAATGTGAATCTGAGGACTTCTAATTTCTTAAACACGTTCATTACGTAGCATGCATGACAATGCTCAGATTTCCACCTGCACCAGCCTCCACTGGTGTAGTGTAATCTAGCCCCGAAACACTTAATAGAAAGTAATCGACACAATAGAAAGCTCTGTTCTGTGTGGCATTGGAGATCATTGTTCACTGTGTCATGTACGTGACATGAGAATGTTTTTGCAGTTTGATGAGACCTATTAGTCTTTACTAAGGCTATATCCTGCATCATGTATGTCTGTATAGTTTACATGATATTGACATGCTCATACGACAAGAATACTGACCATGCAATATTCTACTGGAACTTTCTGCAATACTCTCTAGTGTCATTCTTGTCCCTGGTCTTCATTAGCACCTCCTTAACCCTGTGCCTCCGTCCGTGCGTGTGCGTGTGCGTGTGTGTGTGCACACGTGTGTCACTGTCACTGAAGTAGATCCAGGCTCAAAGCCTTCCTTCAGTTTCTCCTCTTATGTAACTCTGGCTCAGAGTAACTTGAAGTGAGTGGTGTAGTGAGTCGGAGGCTGGGTGGGATGTCTGTAATGCATACCAGACTAGTCGGCTACATGTAGACGTTTCCAGGTGGAGAGGAAACACTTTCTATGTATGTGTTTTTTTCACATACAACAGAGATTACTGTTCAGATTGTAATCCGACACTCCATCTCCGAGATTTCATACTGGGTTATACTAGTGTATCTCAGTTAGGGCGACTAAGGCCTTATTGCCGGGGCTGAATTATGATAAGGAGCAGAGAGAAACTGTTGGCTTTTACCATTCAAAATATGATTGATAGATTTGCTAGCCAGTTTGATTGTTTATTTATGACATGAGCATTAAGAAGCCCAAGCCTGTGTTTTTAATAGGGGGTACAGCACAGAGCAGTAGGGGTTTTAATGAGGCCTCTTGGAGCCCCCAGTCTGAAGGGTAAACCCTGGGGACCCCCCACACCTCCCCATCAACACATCATCCCCCCCTTTTCTCCAAAGCCAGCCAGTCCTCAATCTGTCCCATCAGTGGCTGGCAGCAGCAGTAGCACAGTTAATTAGGCTCCCTGGAAAACAGGAGGGGAGGCAGCTTAAAATAACGCGGTGAGACTATTTATTTCCTCGGCTGCCGCCACCGCCGAGCGCTGGGAGCCCAGTGGGTCAGTCAGAGGAGCCTGTGTTTATGTCTTGTCCTGACCTCACACAGGAAGGGACGCGTTGGCGCAGTGCTATTCATCTATTATTTTCTTTCCTATGTTTTCTCTCCCTTCCTCTTTCTCTCTCTCTCTCTCTCACTCACTCTCTTTCACTTTTGCGTCATCTCTTCTCCACCCCCCCCCCCCCCCCCCCCACCCTTCATTCGTTTATTGAAGGCCAGTTTTCCTCTGTGGCGTCAAAAGGATAGCCACCTCAGACCTTGGCTAAGTTGTGTGATTTAGGCTATTTGTGCGAAGAATGAGACCCAGAGAGGGGCTTTTCTCTGCCAGAGAAGTTGTTCAGTTTCCCTGCTCGGCTGTCGTGATGCGTTTGGTTCCAGCCAATGAAAGCCACTTCAAAGCAGGCCTTTATATGCTGTTGTTTCAACGAGGCTTGTGTTGGCCAGTCCTTCCACTTTCGTCAGCTGGGTAGCCTATATGATATATGGGCATGCCTCTCAAGGTCAACGTTGTAGGTAAATTAGCTGTCAGTAACATGCCTGGCTTAGATACCGCTGCTGCTGGTGAGTCACCCCCTCCACCCCTCCGGCACTAAATCACAACTACTTTGTTTGGCAGCGACCAGAGGGAAACATGGTTGAGGTCTGTTTGCGACAGGCATTGTTGAGGGCCACTCTGGAGATGGATGGGTGGGCTTTGTGGATCGATCCAGAGACTAAGCTTAGGTGGGCTATGTACATGTATGTAGGAGGATGGCTTTGTACTCGGGAGGTGAATGATGGTCTAGTGCTAATCTGGTTCCCAGACACGTCCGGCCAAATGCTCGGTCTGCTGGACCGACGCATCGAACCTGGCCTTCGTTTACAATACAAGGATTGCGAGACTGATCCACAAGAAGTAGATTTCAGATTTTTTCCCCTGATGCCCGGCCTACACTGTCCCCCTGAGGATGTTGTTGTGTACAGTGATGAACACAGCTCATGAACTCTAAACCCCAGGGGGTTACTGTCACAGAATGAACATGGTCTTGTCTGGTCTTCCTGTTCTTTAAAGGTCATATTGGTTGGTTGTCAAAAATGATCAGCCGTAATTTGGTCTTTTGGGTAACACGCACAGACACAAAGGGCAACAAAAAAGGCTCTGCTCTATTTAGCTGCTTTTTTTTGGTCTGAAAGAAATCAACTTTAGTTACCTGCTGGATCTGTGCCGTACAGGCTCACTGTATTAGTTGCATAATAGGCCATGTCTTAATTTAAAGTTCATAGTTTAATAATTCATCATTTTCTAGTAGTCAATAAGTGCTCAGCGCAGCTGCCTTTTCCATTGAGTATTATCTGCTTGTTCTCTGCTTGATCTGCGCTGTGAGGGTGTTAGGTCTTCAGCAGACACTAATGCCACACTAGCGCTTGTGAACATTCTTTTAGAACTCTGAAAGTAGAAATCAGGACATTGTTTGATAATGCCATGTTCTCTCATACATTTAATAAGATGCCAAAAAAGCGGAAAACCATACAAGCAATCTTCACACAATCAATCAACACGGCAGAACTAATGTTTTTCTTTTGTTCATTCCCAGACGAACAAAGGAGATGAGCTGTCCAGTCGGATCCAAAGGATGCTGGGTAACTATGAAGACGTGAACAACCCTCACCCTCACCAGTGTTTGGACAGCTTCGCTAAGGACCCCCCGTCTCACGTGGCGTATGGGCGTTCGTCCCACGGCCGACCCTCTCACACGGACAAAGCCAAGCTTCCATTCCAGAACCCTCCCCAGTACGGGGGAACAACCCAGAGCGGCCACCCCAATAGCAGCCACTCTTCCCAGCCACCGAAGAAGCTTCCTGCCCCTGACCACCACGGCCCCTCATCCTCCTACACGAAGCCCTCCCTGGGCCACAGCCAAGGGGGGAGCGAGGGGAGCCCCGACACCCACCAGAGGAAGGCCGAACCCTGGCCAGACCTCCGGGAATGCGCCAGCCTCCCCCCAGTGTTGTCAGCCCTGTCCCCGCCCACCGAACCCTTATCCCCCCTACATTCCAGTGAACCCAGCGACTCTGAGCCCCAGGACACGGACGACAAGGAAACCCCCGAGAGGAGGAGGAGGAGGCGGGGATCCCCCGAACACACAGAGTCCCCCATCACCATGGAGTTGGTGTCCCCTTTGGACCCCCAGAGGGACACTCCTCTTCTGGCCAGCGAGGGGACAACGCTGCCCTCTCAGACCTTCCCTCCGCCCCTGGCTTCTAAGCCCAGTCTGGTCATGCCCCAGAAACCCACGGCCTACGTGAGGCCCATGGACGGGCAGGACCAGGTGACCAGCGAGTCCCCAGACCTGAAGCCCTCTCCTGAAGACTTCCACGGGCAGCCCTACGAGCCTTTACCAGACCTGAAGAGCACCAAGCCCAGCCTGTCCAAACTGAAGATACCATCACAGTCACTAGAGGTAAGTACAGTTTTTTTTTATGGTTGTGGTTCCTAGGTTTTGTGGTTTAAAGTCAGGGACACACTAGGGCAATGGTGGCTGGCACCGATAGCTTGCGATCAATGTTGGGGAAATATCTAATAAAGAAGTTACAGGACATATCAGCCTGAATCTGTCAGGCATTTGTTTGAATACTTCTAACCTTTAACCTTTCTGCTTTTACCAAAGCCTAACAATGTAGTAAACATCTGTGACCCAGGGTCACTGACCCTTGCCCTCGTGTGACCTGGCTATGACCTACAACTATGCTGGAACTAGTTTTTATGTGAGGGATATCAGTGTTAATCTGGCACACTGAAAGAGAGGGAGTTTTAACAGTAAATAACTGGACTAAGACGCCGGACTTCATGATTCATGATTAAAAGTGCGCAGCAAAACATGATAAAATGTTTAAGTAACATCTGCCTCAAACCTGGGCATGTAGTATAAATGGGACATGTTTAAAGATATTTAATTGGCTGGTTAATATTGAAGGTCCCTCTTCTTGCTCAACATGTAGCACAGTTTCGCTAATTTTGGGTAGAAAATTAAAAGGGTCAAAGCTCAAATCTACAGCAAGATGCCATTCAAAGACCAAATGTGACACAAAATGCTCCTTTCAGGCCCACTTATAGAAGTAAGCCTATTGTAACTAGGGATGCACCAATACCACTTTTTTTCAGACCAAGTACAAGTACTTGCCAATACTGAGTACCGATATACGGTAAGTATTTAATAATGCCATTACCGTTTTAACTATGACTTTGAAAACATGTTTTATTTTCATCAGCTGTTCCTCACATTCTGACTGTAACAAATTAAATATGTGACAGGGTCTAGTGTTTTGATCCGGAAGTCGGACATATCTTTTTTATTTTTTATTTATTTTAACAGATTATGAAAGTGCAGATTTAAGCTTTAAAATGATGTCATACTTTGAAATCTGAAAATAGTTGAAGATATGCTTATTTGAATCTTAGTACACTTCAAACCAAATACCAGAGAAAATCGCTCTTAATCAAAACAGACGCGTTTGCTACTATCGCGTTGGTAGCTAGCTATCAGCTAATAGAAAACATAGCTATGTAACATCTAACTGCATATTTAGCACATCACAACATGCTGATAGAACATGAACATGCTAAAAACACATAACTACACGCACTGTGATCACACAGTCCTTGCTTTTGAACAGTCCTAGAACTTAAGTATTAAGTGATCCTAAAACTGTTGTTTGTTATATTGAGTGGGCTCTTCAACACTGAAACTTTCATAATATGGCAAAATGCAAACCCCAACATGCAAACCCCAACTTACCCAGTCACAAATTTGCATGCTCTTGTCTAGTCCATGCGAGTCTATAGGTGGATATTTTCATATTTGGCTTCAAGACAGGATCTCATCTTACCACCCTTCTCTGTGAGTGGAACAGACCACACCATAAAGGGAAATTATTTTTGAGTGAGTAAATTGTTGAATACTGACCTGTCTCCTTTTAATAACTAATTACTAGCCCATTACAGTGACGATGAGTCGCGGTGACAGATTAATAGAATTAACAGTTGTTAGTGGTTTTCAAGCCTCAAGTACTTGATTCCTGGCCAATCACGAAGCACTGTGTGTAACCGAGGGAATGCAATGTCTATTTGTGTGCAAGATTTGTAACATATTGAATCGCCAGAGTATCAAAGACTCTTATTACAGCCGTCCTCTCGGATCAGAATGTTTTGCCCTTGAAATGCTTGTGAAAGCCGCAAAGCCACTCAGAGATAATTTACCCTCCGGTTGTTTTGCCACTGTAGGAGCTGAATACAGTTGACCACCATCACTTTGTACTTTTTTCGCTCCAGAGCATAGGAGGATAGTTTCTGACACCTCCTTTCATAGTTTTATTAATCCTGTGCTGGCCTCTGTGTTATGAGCCATGCTGTGTTATGAGGAATTTGGCCAATCCCCATTGCAGCCCTACATATCCCCCCCCCCCCCCCCCCCCCTCTACAGCCCCTGCACCTGCAGCGGTCCTGCTCATTGTTGGGGGCCCTGCCACACGTGTGGAACCCGCCCCCCGCCACCCCCCCCCCCCTCCCCATCATCAGCAGTGCTGAATAGGCAGCAAGCGTTTTCACCACTGGGACTAATCCAGCACAGGATAGCTGTGCAGTGACTCATACCCAAACCCCACCTCTCACCCTGCTAGACACACTCATGTCTGTACTGCACCAGTCCCTGTCCGCTGGTGGTGATGCCTCTCTCTCTCTCTCTCTCTCTCTCTCTCTCTCTCTCTCTCTCTCTCTCTCGACAGAGTTACACCCTAAATAAAGACCTATAGGCTTTCAGTCACTTCAACACAACATTGCTCAGCCTGGGTAGAGGTCCCGTGGAAAAACAATTGGACGTGTTTCTTAGAAACATTTCAAGATTTTCCCCTTGAAAAAAAAGAGAAAAAAGAAGAAAGTTGGACATTTAAGCCATCTTCTCATTCTGGGCCACTTCCCTTGCCTTTTGTCAACAACCCAAATTTGATCCAATCTCTGTGTTCAACGTCATAAAAGGGACCAAGTAATTTGATTGGACGAGGCATTCCATGAGCGCTGATCAGATTTCCAAAGAGAATTAACGAACGCAGCCATTGTGGGTTGGTTGTGCTGCTGCCTCAGGTTGCAGCAGACAGTGGAACATAGATATTGATGTAGAGGTGTGTGGGTGTCTGAGACACTGCCAAAGAAGCTGTGTACACACACAAGGATCCGGCCAAGCCAAACCCTCCGTTTATTTCATTGGCGTTTCTGTCCTCATCCTGCCTGTCCTGGCCTCCTCTCCGTCTATCTGTCTCTGTCTCTCTCTCTCTCCCTACGAAGAATAGTACTGCAGCCTAAGCGCTCCCTCAACAACATGCACAGCACTGTAATGTCGAAGACCCAGGACTAGTGGTGTACGGTTGCAGTATTTTGGCAGTCGACTTCAAAATAGCAAACTGTCAAAAAATGACCGAAACTGGGCTAGCTATGCATTGGGAAAAGATTGCCATTCTCTACAAGACACTATCTACCATTTTCGTTGTCTCTGACATAAATTAGCAGTGGAATTTGGAGTCGATTCTTCTCCCTCTCAAAATTCCAGTCGACTCTGACTCTTGAGACTCTAGCTATCAGGGATGGAGAGCTGTAGGAGGTAGTACGGTAGGCCTAGCTATCGTGGAGGTGCTGACTAGTGCTGTAGGAGGTAGTACGGTAGACCTAGCTATTGTGGAGGTGCTGACTAGTGCTGTAGGAGGTAGTACGGTAGGCCTAGCTATTGTGGAGGTGCTGACTAGTGCTGTAGGAGGTAGTACAGTAGGCCTAGCTATTCATTGCGATGTTCTTTCTTACCTGCTACTAGCTAGCTACCAACACGATGGCCGCAAACGTTGTTTTGATTCAGAGCAACTTTCTCTGGTATTTGGTTTGAGGTGTAGCATTCCAATATTCAACTATTTTCAGATTTCAATGTATGACACATCATTTGAAAGCTTACAATCTGCACTTTCATAATCTGTAAAAAACTGAAAATTTACCTTGGGGGACTTTTTCCACAAGACCCTGTCACATATATGATATATGGCTAGATAATAACAACAACAAAAAACATCATGACTAAACTATGAAGGTTTTGGATCTGTCTGAGCAGACATTGTGAACTGAGTTGAGTTGTTTGAGGGCAGTCAGGAGTTCTTTGAAGAAGAAGTCAGGAACAAATCCAGGTTTTCTGCTGCACGTCTGGGGTCAGCCAGTGACGCGACCGAAGTACGGGCTCTCAACAGCCGGGAACTGGGTGTGTGTCTCTGTGTGGCTTTGCACTCGAAACGCCCCCACACACACACACACACACTCACACACTCACACACTGTCACAGCCCGCAGCCCGGTGCCTGTAAACACACACATTCACTCCAAGAGGGAAAGGACAATCTCAGTAGTAGTAGTAGTAGTAGTAGTAGTAGTAGGCCTCAACACAACATGGCAGATATGGAAGCTTTGCTCAGACCAACACAAGGTAAATGTACTCACTATTTCATCACCTAGGCAAGGCCGATACATTCTTACCTCAGACAGCAATGCTGTCGTAGTGTATAAATCAAAGTATACTTGCCTGCTAGCTAGACGCACCAAGTTTCTGTGAGGTGGTGCTGCTATGTCAACATTTAGGTGTATGTTGTTGTTGCCTGTGTCGTATCCAGACCGGGATCCGCTGTTTGCAACAACTATGGCCATTGTTTGTAGCCATAGGAAATCTCTCTCCAGCATAAGCAAGAGTTGTGTGTGCTGCTGGAATGCTGTTGGGCAATGGGACTGTGCCAGAGTTGTAGTATGGCTGTGTGGGGGGAGGGTGTGTCGTGGTTAAGTTGCTCGATGGAGATGAATCATCCGCTGAGAGAGAGTGAGTTACAGTAATCTAGAAATCTCTGTCACAGCACGTAGGCCTATGGGCCTACACAACATACTGCGTATTCTCTTCAGGGGGTTTATGTCAAGTCAAATACTAGTGTGTATACACTACTACCATTGTCAACAAGTATTTTACTGTTAACAATACATTTTTTCTAGTCATATAGTAAGTATATTGTACTACAACTGTCTGTCTGCTCTTGTGGCTGTTTGTTTTTTGGGTTTGTATTAGGCTAATGTATTAAGCTCTCGTTGTTATCCGACTTGTCTTTGTGTCCCATCTATGGCCTGTTGACGGCCGGGAGTGTGTAGTGCACAGCTGGACTTCCTGGATTAGGCTAAGCATGGCCAAGCATTTGATCACTGCATGCAGGTTCCCCTCAGAACAAAGTCAGCTGTCCCTGTTGGTGAGCCTTGACGTAGGCCCGTCCTCCACTCTCCTCCCCCGCTCTTCTGTGCCTCTTCTACACTGCCCTGCTGCGGAAGTATTTGGACAGTGAAGCATGTTTTCTTCTTTTGGCTCTACACTCCAAACTATTTTTGCTTTCGAATGAATGTTATCAAGTAATGAATATGAGATTAAAGTACAGATTGTCAGCTTGTCATCAAGCACTCGTGTATAGAGATTTGTCGTATACACACGTGCAGTACAGGTCTGCCTGAAGTCTGCGAGAACGTTCCACTTTTTGGCCCTGAAAAACGCCCTAGTTGTTATGGCAGTAGGTAGACAAGATGTTTCTGTTGCTGCTGTCAGCAGTTACATAATCAATGAGTACAAACAACTTGTACTTAAACTCATATTTGAGTATAAGTGTTTGATTTAATCCAAACTTTTGAAGTATAAAGCCAGAAGAAGAATCAATGCTCCACTGTCCAAATACTTACGCAGGGCACTGTAACTACCAGTTTAAAGGTAGTGTGTGCACACAACCAAGTAAACTAGAAGTGTTCGATTTACCTTGACTGTTGGGCGGGATTTGCACCTTTCTTACCATTCCATTAGTTCATAAGTGAAAACAACCAAGTCGATGAATTGGATGTTCTAAAATGAATGCATTCTACCACGAGTGCAGAGCATTGTCTTATGACAGGTGTTGTTCCTACACAACGCTCAAGGCCTTGACTGACTTGACTGACTTCAAGGGTGTGGAACCAATCTGATTCTAATATTAGAGAGCATCTGTGATCAAATAGATCCTAATTTTGAGATTCTTGCTTATGTTACAAAACCATGAAATCGTTAGTTGCTGTTGTTTTGAAGTCACTTTTAGAATACGTTATATGCACTTTTAAGTTTGTAGAGCTGCAGGTAAAGCACCTGTTTCGTTTCGTGTGAAATGCGAGTTGCTCAGCTGGCTGACTCACTGAAAAATCTATGCTAGCCTTTTCTACATTTCCAACTAAATAAGGCTGCAACTTTGCTAAAAAAACATGAAAATAATTGACAGATTTATTGTTTCAGTTACAAGTAGTCAGACTGCAACCAAGGTAACCATATGAAAGCACATTTTAGCCAGGCTTTATTATTTAACCCTAAACTTGTTATTAACCCTAACCCTGTCGGAATGCTACCGTGATTTTAATGGCAATGATTCAACCACCAAGTATCTCTTTGTCAGGCTGGTGCTTAGTGGTGGAGATGCTACCATGGACGTCCAGGCCATGCTCAGTCTCTGATGGAAGGCTAGGAAGTTCTCCTCACCCCCACTTAAGTTTCTTGACTATAGCTAAAAAATATACACATACATTAAAGGCCCATTACTATTTCTTATGACTGATGGATATCAGATTCATATATTTAGACAAATGTATCTGTTGCAAGTCGCTTTGGATAAAATGCCAAACATTTAAATGTAGTGAAACTGATGGGAGGACTGTCTGCTAGATTACCCTCCCTTCTTCCCCCTGTTTCCCTCTCCCTTCTTTCCCCTGTTTCCCTCTCCCTTCTTTCCCCTGTTTCCCTCTCCCTTCTTTCCCCTGTTTCCCTCTCCCTTCTTTCCCCTGTTTCCCTCTCCCTTCTTTCCCCTCATTCTCCTGTCATTTTCTCCTCATCAACAAGCCCGGCGAAGGCGCCAGTGTGTACCATGTGTACTCTATCAGTCTACCTCACTCTGCCAAAGGCTGCCAGCCCACTTGTTTGGCCCTCCCTCATCCACAGTAGTACAGGACACACACACACACACACACACACACACACACACACACACACACACACCCTTCTCAGTCCTGCAGCTGCAGCAAGAGACACTGTGTTTGTAAAAGATCAATCTTGGGAGAGCCTTGTCCCCTGTCTTATCTAATGGGCCAGTCAGCACTGCCTAGTTAAGTATTAAGTGGCCCTCTTGTGTTTGCACTGTAGCGTGGTGCATTGTTTCTCTAGTAGAGAGACGGGGAGGGAGTCACACACACACACACACACACACACACACACACGCACGCACACACACACACCACCGCTCTACGCTTAGCCCTGCGTGTGTGGAAGCCAGGCTGGCTGTCTGTGTGTGTGCGTGCAAGTGACCTCAGCTGCCTTCTCAGGACCTCAGCACTGAGCCCAGGACAATAGATGAGCTTTGTCACCACCTTATGTAATGACTCTGCCGACCACTCAGAACTAACCCCCTTATCTGAAAACACGAGAATCTGAGGCCGGCCAAAAGAATCTCGCACAAAGGTTTGCGTGCTACCGAGAGTTTTTCTGTAAAACTACCCACCCCCCCTTACCCCCAGTCAGTTTATAAACAGATATTTAACTTTGATCTCTGCCCAACCGCTAACAACTCAAAGTCGCAGCAGCAGTAATTTGAGGCGAGCAGAGAAGTTTGACTGCCTTGTGTCTGTGGTTTGTCAGATATGCAATGTTCTCCGGGTCTGGGGTTTGTTGAGTAAGCATCTGTTAGCTGTTATGTCTGGATGATGAGTCACCAGTCTGACAGAGAACCAAATAAAACACTTCGGAGAAGGGACTTTAATTAAAACCAAGGCCGCAATTAACTCCCTGTTGCGTGTAGAGGGGCGAGTCCACAGCAATGGGGTTTAATATGATTTGATTATGATCTCAATGTACTACTCAGCGTCCCAGTTTTTCTCCACTTTCTCCCCCGAAGCGTGCAGTTCCCCACACTGATCTCAAAACACAGGATTGGTCTAAGCGTGGGCGCTAACGCCAAGCCATTCCCATTTTAGATCCATTGTGCGAAAGGGTATACTTCAGGAGAAGGGTCTCTGAGACGTAGGGTGTAGGTCAGGAGGCTTAGGGAGACGTCAGTCTAATGTTTGGTCAAGGTTTGACACGCATATGTGCAAAAAGGAACTTTGTTATGGGTTCAGGAATGTGTGGAGAGAATGTCCTAGCTGAGCGGCGTGCTGGGGAGCCTCTCCACAAACATGTTTTTAATAACCGCGGTGATAACGATACTTTTAACACGGTGTGATCGAGGCACAGGCCTTGA
The DNA here is from genome assembly GCF_963989245.1 of Nansenia antarctica. Lineage (NCBI taxonomy): Eukaryota > Metazoa > Chordata > Actinopteri > Argentiniformes > Microstomatidae > Nansenia > Nansenia antarctica. Next base: position 66,357,549 of record NC_137689.1, on the reverse strand, counting down.
ATGTCTTATAGGTATTAGTTATGTGATAGGTATAGTTATGTTATAGAGAGAGTTATGTTATAGATGATGCATTGGTTGATATTCTGGATTTGGTACATTCTCAGTCAGTCAAGAAGACAACTTTTCAATTCCAGTCAATGTTTTGACCAATACTTAAACGCTAAACGGACACACACCACACACACACCACACATGCACCACACATGCACACCACACACACACACACACACACTCCTGCCCTCACAGGCTGACCTCTGCGATGGCCCCTCTCCCCAGTCCTACTTGACTATCAGGTGTGAGGTCATGGGGCTTTTGCGGGAGGCTCCCACTGTGTGCGTGTGTGTGTGTGTGTGCATGTGTGCGTGTGCATATGTGTACGCGTGTCAGTGAAAGTCACATGGCTGTTGTGGTGGTTCAACAAGCATTTCCCCCCACATGCAATTGCTATGTTCAAGCACTCTCATCCCTCGCCTTCCAATCGTCTCCTTCCTGGCTGATTCTGTGCACTCAAACTCTCTCCTTCTCCTCTTCTCTCCCCCCCCCCCCCCCTCCCCCCCCTCCAGACTTTATCAAATGAAGCTCACTGTGTGGAGGACATTCTGAGGGTGAGTAGTACGCAAACCTTTTTGCCAGCTAATCCATCGTCCTGTTTATGTAGAAAGGCGTGGCTCATGCCTGTTAGCGTTGTAGTGATTATCAGCGTCATCCAGAATGTCGGCTTGCTAAAGAGGGATCAGAGTCCCGGCACATGGCTGATTTGTTCACATTCCAGTTTCGTAGTTATTTTTTTATTTATTTTTTAAATCTGAGGCATGTCTCCTCAGAGTGTGCATGCCATGCATTCAGGGCAACAGCCACAGCAGCCTATAATGGGCTGTGTTTAAGCAGTCACACTAGGATTGTGTTGTTGTTGTTGTCGTTCTCCTCTCTGTCTCTCTGGGTCGTGTTGCCCTCAGAAGGGCACCGTGTGTCTGTGTGTCTGTGTGTCTGTGTGTCTGTGTGTCTGTGTGTGTGTGTGTGTGTGTGTGTGTGTGTGTGTAATGGCCTCTAATCTGTTTCTCATGTCATCTCTGTGCTCCGTCAGGAAATGACCCACTCCTGGCCCCCTCTGCTGACAGCCATCCACACACCCAGCACAGCCGAGCCCTCCAAGTTCTCCTTCCCAGCCAAGGTGAGAGCCCAGCTACCTAATAATAGCATACTGCTGCTGCTACTACTACTATTACTACTACTACTACCACTACCACTACTAGTACTACTACTACTACTGCTGCTGCTACTACAACTACTACTGTAATACAACTACTACTGTAATACAACTACTACTACTACTACTACTACCACTACTAATACTACTATTGTAATACTACTGCTACTACTACTGCTTCTGCTACTACTGATACAACTACTACAACATTTGTTTTGGATTTACTAAATTCTAGCAGCCCAATGTACTACTACTGCTACTACTGCTACTACTACTTTTTTGTTTTGTTTACACACTGTATTTCTAGTGTGTAAAAGCAACTCAGAATCCCCAATGCCAGCTAGTTATGGCTGTAACCACTTGTACAATATGCACATACCAGTGTTAATTTTCTTTTCTTTCCATGAATCATCATCATTGTTATCTAGAACAGAGTTGCTAAGAGAGAGAGCATGAATCAGAATGAATGCTCTTATTACATGAATGTACGGGTACACAGAGTAAAACTCTTGGGTTCAGGTTCTTCGACATTGACATTGCAGCAGAACTCCATCACAAAATCAATAATAAAATAAAGCAGGATATACATTCAACTAAATCAACAATAACAGCAATAGCAGCAGCGGAATAATACAAATCAACAATAATAGAGTAAGTGAGTAGGATGATAATAGGATGAATGAATGAATGAATGGTCTTTATTGTCATTGCTATAGTACAGGTACCAAACAACGACATTTGGGAGGGGGGGCTCCCCTGGTGTTAGGAAAGAGAAAAAAAAAACAAGAAGGGAAAGGAGCTGGTTTACATAAATAAAGGCTATGTACACTATCCACTATACTATACTGTACAGATAAGACGACTAGGGTTGTCATATTGCACATAGTGTTATTGCACATTCATGAATGAATGAATGAATGAATGAATGAATGGACTTTATTGTCATTGCTACAGTACAGGTACCAAACAACGAAATTTAGGAGGGGTGGCTCCCCTGGTGTCATTTAAAGTGTCGCAGTTTGCAGGCTTGAAATGTACACATTTGTGCCTCAGCACTACACCTGATTTTTTCAATCCAGCAGCTGCCATCAATCCGTCCAGACTGTCCAGGGCCCAGAACCTAGAAACGAGTAGGATGATGTGATGAGTCAGGCTAATAGTAGTTGTACTACAGCGGGCCAGTTGTGCTGCTGTAGGACAGTAGTTCAAAACGCTGTGCAGGTTCATACAGTATGCAATAACATAGTTCAGATAGGATACATTACAGAAGTTCAAGTAGTAGTCAGGTGGTGCAAAAATGCTGTGCAAGTTGCATAAGGTGTGCAATATGGTACTGATATGGAGCAGTACAGAAAGTTCAAGTACAGGTAGTGTGCAGGTAGTCATAATATATATTATTAATGCAGTAGGGATGGTTTGGGGGAGACAGTAATTTGCCTTCTACCAGTGCATTTCCCTAGGAGCCTGATCGCTTGAGGGGAAATAGCTGTTCAACATCCTCTGGGTTTTAGCCCCGAGGCTACGGTACCGTTTCCCCGACGGCGGTAGTTCGAACATTTTCTGATTTGGGTGGCTGGGGTCTTTGATAATCCTGAGGGCCTTTCTGACACACCGGCCGCTGTAGATGTCCTGGATGGAGGGAAGCGCACAACCGCTGATCTTCTCGGCTGTCCGCACTACCCTTTGCAGCGCTTTGCGATTTTGGGCAGTGCAGTTCTCGTACCAGGCAGTGATACAGCCTGTCAGGATGCTCTCAGTTGTGCCTCTGAAGAAGGCCCCCCAGTATCTTAGGCCCTAAGCCGAACTCTTTCAACCGCCTGAAATGGAAGAGGCGACGTTGTGCTTTTTGCACCACTTGGTTGCCGTGTGCATCCCAGGTGAGGTCGTAGTGATGTGAACCCCCAGGAACATGATGCTGTCAACCCTCTCTACAGCAGACCCGTTGATGGTGATGGGGTCTTGTGCCTGCCTTTTTTCCCTGAAATCCACCACCAGCTTCTTGGTGTTGTCAGCGTTGAGTGCAAGGTTATAGGCTGTCTCGTTGCCGTCAGTGATCAGGCCAATCACTGTCGTGTCGTTGGCGAAGTTGATTACCGTGTTGGAGCTGCGAGTGGCCAAGCAATCTCGTTTACCTCACTGCTATATTCTTCAGCCCTGGAGAGTAACACCGTACGTTGTTAGTCATGAAACCTACTCCACCTCCTTTGCTTTTCCCTGAAAGTTCCTTTGTTCTGTTGATATGCTGTAACTCTGCGTAGTCACCATATCAGTGGTAGTAACACCTGATTTCTGTCCAGTAAAGCTGCTTATCTGTACTCTCTCCCCCTTCACAGGAAGCACAGCATGTCCCACCGGCATTTCCAGGACAAAGTAAGTCTCTCTGGGGAGATGGGGCGATTCTACACTAGTTCACACATCACTGGGTCATACAGAATATCCCTGGGATTTTACATTTTAACCATTTGTGACGGCATCTGGTGAAACCGGGAACAAGTCGGCAGCTGATCAAATGTTCAGACTTTTATTCTGAAAAGATGAAATAAATGTCAACGTTGTTGAAAATCATTGACGCACTCGCTAGTCAACTAACACAGCTTGTTTTGTGAGCCTGCTAACAATGTAAACTAGTGTTATAGGTAACAAGGTAGTAGTGGGGATTACTCACGGATCCATTGCATTTCAATATTTTGTCTCATTGGTTTTCAACAACGTTGACATTTATGACACATTTTCAGAATAAAGGTCAGAACAATTTGATTGGTTGCAGACTTGTTCCCGGTTTCACCAGCTGCTGGGGTTTTGGTCCCCAAGTAGGTCACGGTCATTTTTCTTTTTTCTTTTTTTTATACAGATTATGAAAGTGCAGATTGTATGGTGTCAACTGACATTGAAATCTGAAGATATGCTTATTTGACTGCTACATCGCACTTGCTAGCTAGCTAGCTAGCAGCTAACAACAAAGAACATGGCTATGTGACATCTAACATCTGCATGTTTAGCACATCACAGCATGCTGATAGAACATGAACATGCTAAAAACACATAACTAGATGATTCTGAACAGTCCTAAAAGGTACGTTTGGATCAGACATGGATCACTAACACTCACGGTACAAAGCAGGCAGTCCATACAGCGAGTCTAAAACAAGCCGAGTTCGCTGACAAATGATAAGTATTTAGTGACCCTAAAACTGTTTGTTATATTGAGTGGGCTCTTCAACACTTACTTTTGTAATATGAAAAAAAAGAACAAAGAAAAATAAGCTTTTTTGTCATTTCTGTGACTTCACTATACCAGACATCTTAAACCTTTCACCAGCCCCTGTCACATTTAGCAGACGCTTTTATCCAAAGTGACTTACAATTAGAGATTACAGGGACACTCTCTCTGGAGTAACTTGGGGCTAAGTGCCTTAAATATCACTGCTCAGCAATGGGCTTTAGCCTCGTCCTCTGTTCTGTTTGCTAAGAGAGTGATAGTCAGACGACTTGCATAAAGCACACATCTGGTACCAATGGTATGACATTAATATACATTGTGTTTAAAACACAAAACACGCCATTGTTCCTCTCAAACTAACACATACAACTGTGTACTGAGGCTTTATTAGCTCATGGAAGTTGATGGGGTGGCTCTCTCTCTCTCTCTCTCTCTCTCTCTCTCTCTCTCTCTCTCTCTCTCTCTCTCTCTCTCTCTTGTGTTCTCTCTCTCTCGTGTTCTCTGTTAACTCCATCACAAAAACATGGGAATGGAAAAAAGAAACAGCCTGGTGGTGTCAACTCAAATTAGACTCAGCTGAGAAAGGACTTTGACCCCCCCTGACACACACACACACACACACACACACACACACACACACACACACACACACACACACACACACACACTCCCACCCCGTGGTCTCTGAACATCAAAGCCACTTCTATAACTATCACTTCCTTGGCTGCATCGGCACGCTAGCAAACGCTCTCTCTCTCTCTCTCTCTCCTTCTCTCTCTCTCTCTCTCTCTCTTCATCTCTGCCGGACGTCCATCACAAACACTTGAACCTCTGGCCTCCCTCAGCTAAAGCAGTCATTGATCACAGCCGTGGTGTTTATCTCTCGTCCATTAATCTGAGAGGTCCAGCCAAGAACCAATAAACTTTTGCTAGCTAGCTGCTCCTCCTGTGCAAGCCTAGCTCCGCCCCCTGGCCCTGGTGCTCTCTCTCTTCAAGTTTTATTGTTATTTTTGTTTAAGTGTCCCTCCCTCTAGGCTTAGGTCAGTGGTGATGTGCAGTTTAGGGGGATGTGTCCTCCTATGTGGTGCTTTTGTAATGATGTCTGTCTCTCTCTCTCTCTCTCTCTCTCTCTCTCTCTCTCTCTCTCTCTCTCCCCCCACCCTTCTCTAGAACACTATGGCTCCCCTCCAACAGCTCCCTCCAGTATCAATCAACAGAGCTCATCGTGAGTATATTACCTCTTTGTCATGTTCATGCCCCTATCGGCCACGGTGTGCCACAAGGGTCCATTTTGCTCCCCTTCACTATGCCCTCCCGGTGGAGTTGAAAAGTTCATGATGTCCCTACTGTGGTTAGACGATATCCAGGAGGGATGGGGGTGGGGTGGGGTTTGACACAGTGAGTCCAGTGCTGCTCTGTGGGTATTAGATCCCTTTTCAGTTACGCACTCTTCAGAAATGTCACAGCTCTCAGATCACTGAGAGAGGCTGACGCGGGGAGGCGTGGCGTGCATTGGCGTGCGTGTGTGTGTTCGGGTTCGCTCCTTACATGAATGCCACAGATGGGTATCCTGCCCCCCCCCCCCTTATTTTTCATGACTTACAGTGCACAGGGCCTGCAGGATCAGTGTCCCATACAGTACCAGTGTTCTGTCTCATAATCTCCCTGTATGTCTTGCCCTTGCTCTTTAACATCACAATGAGATCATTATCTGTATATTTCAGTTCACGAAATACTAGTTCGCTAGTCCCTACTTCCCTCACGAGTTGAATGAGAAAAAGCACCATATCATGCAATTGACTTGTGTTGGATGAGGACCTCAGGCAGTCACATGCACGCACACGCACGCACACGCACACACACGCAAACACACACCCCACCTGAGCCTGATCACGTGACAGGAAGCCGTTGGTGGGCCTTGCAGAGCCTTGGTGGGCTAGCTAACCTCACATGGAGCCCTCCTGTCTATTTATAGCCATAGAGAGAAGACAGGCGGGCTGGAGAGACCAGGGAGAGGAGGGAGAAAGTTGCCCCCAAAGTATTAGACGTATTTCAAATACTTTTGCGCGTTGGCTTTTAGCGTTTGCTTGTGCCTGCCTGGAGTGCCAGATGGGTGAGGGTGTGCACTTTCTAGCACAGCTAAGTATTTACAAAAAACATTGTACATTTCAAGTACTATTTGAAACCAGATGGTGGACCCATAATGCTGATCTGAGGTTTGCGTTTTTGCCTCCAACCTAATGGTTCAGGTTTAGGCTTTGGGGCGGGTAACCCGATTCTCCATCTGTGCCTCAGGTACGTCTTGTACCTTTTAGCACGGAGAGGAGCTCACCTGGCAGGTAAATGAGCCTGCTCACCCCCACAGCTCCTCCATTATTGATGAACAGAGCCAGTACCGAGAGCTTTCCCTTGGGCAAATCTGAAATGACACCCCGTTCCTCCACACAGGGCTCACTCAGACTCTCTCTCTCTCTCTCTCTCTCTCTCTCTCTCTCTCTCTCTCTCTCTCTCTCTCTCTCTCTCTCTCTCTCTCTCTCTCTCTGTATCTCTCTTTAAGCTCAAGGCTGCCAGGCTTGGTGCCAAAGACAACACAAAACGTGGACACGTGGAATACGCATTAACAAATGCTAGGCTAATTCATGGAGACCCTTTTTAAATTAGTCATGACAGGTGTATTCGTCTTGAGTACAGAGGATTACAAAATATTTGTTCTAGTTCAGGGTTGCATAAGACTAGGTACTAACGTCTCCTGCTTTGTGAGAGTGGTTGTTTGAGTCATGGCAGGTTGGGTTGTGTAGTGTGTGTGTGTGTGTGTGTGTGTGTGTGTGTGTGTGTGAGAAAGGCACATCTGGTGGAGTGCTCCAGGGGGCTTCTCAGAGATCCTGGAGGCTTCTGTGTTTGTGCCGGAGGGGGTCCCGCTGAGGGGAGGAGGGTTATGGGAGGATTATGGGGGGCAAAGGATTTATATTTAAGGGGCTGTGTGGAGGCTGTACCTCCACAGAGTTCATCCCAGTGTTGTTGTCTTCTGTGTTGTGTTGTGCTCCGCTATCTCCTAGAACTAGTACAGACCACATTGCCAAGTTGATACACGTTACTATAAAGGGAGGGTAGCAGAAAAAGGACCCTGACAGATTTGTTTATAGAAGACTTTAGAAGACTTTTCATGTGATTCTTTTTAGATTCCTAAGAATTAAATTGGTTAAAGAAATGGCTTTTCGTCTCCTTTTCGTTTTTTCTATGTAAAACTTCAGAACAGATTATGGACTGAGGATCTGTCGAAGGATGCATGTATAGGCTATTCTTATTAGATTTGTATCAGGCTCCTCAGTGGCTGATGTTTAATGAATGCTGTTAGTGACCGACTCTGCCTGAGTTCCTACTCCTACGAATGTATCACTTAGCCCATGTTTACTAACTACCCACGGTCCTTGGTGTTATGCAGTGTTTACCTTGGAGGGGGAGGGAGAGAAGGAGGGCGGGGGAGGGAGAGAGAGAGAGAACAAACTAGTCGTGGCAGACCTTGAACTTCACTAGAGCACACAGGGGCTGCGTATTGACATAGACCTCACGCTATCATGATACATGGATCACGAAACGATACTATTGCGATACATATATTTGCGGAAAATGTAAAAATGTAACCGAAAATTCTACCTTCTGCGTTGTGTGTAACTGCACAGTATCCTACTAGATCTTCACTCGAGCACACCTAGATCCACACTAGAGTACACCTAGATCTCACCTGTCTCCTCTGATCCTGACACCTGTCTCTCAGTCCTCCTGACACCTGTCTCCTGTGTTCTCAGTCCTCCTGACACCTGTCTGTCTCCTGTGGTTTTCCAGTACGGTTGCAGCAGCACATTCCAGCGGGGTGGAGTCAGCCAGCTCCAGCGACTCTGAGAGCAGCTCGGGGTCCGAGTCGGACAGCGAAAGCAGCGAGAGTGGGACAGAGGAGGTGCCACAACCCCTCAGGAGCAGCCCACCTGTGCCCAAGGTAGAGAAAGGCACACACACACCATATCTCACTCACACTCACCTGATTATATTCAGCCGTGTACCTTCATTGACGTAAAATCCTGTCTGTTTGCTCTGTCCAGACTGAGGGCCCCACGGTGACCAACTGGCAGCTGAACAACTGGATCCGTGTGAGTCAGCAGAACCCCGCCACCGAGAGCCAGAGTGACCCGACCGCACAGAGCCCAGTCCCCAAACAGCAGCAGGCCCACCCGGAGGAAGAGGAGGAGGATGAGGAGGAGGAGGAGGAGGAAGGGGCCGTAGCCCACCCCACACCCAGGGACTACAACTCCCACACCCCGACTCGGCGGCCGGAGTTCAGCGACGGCGAGGCCAAGCCCCAACGCGACGCCAAACACGCGGACAACAACAACGTGGTCAACCAAGTCGTCCGGCCCTACAAAAACCACAAGTACCCCGCCGCCCCCCCCTCCCACGGGGACGGCACCCAGAGGAAGACGGTGGGCAACAAGCACCCCTCCAAGCCAGCCAAGGCCCCCCGCCCCGAGGACCCCCAGCCTGCCGGCCTCCGGGTGGAGAGCGTGGAGGTGGCCCCCCGCGACAAAGACCCCTCCTTCACCGACAGGCCCAAGGTGAAGACGAAAACCAGCAAGAGCGGCGTCGGCGGGGCCAAAGCGGACGGCAAGAAACCCGCCAAGCGCACCGCGTCTGAGAAGAGGAAGGCGAAAGAGAAGGAGAGCGGCAGCGGCGGCCCTAAGGTGACCCTGGTGTTGGACTGTAAGAGAGACACCGACAGGGGGAGGTCTCCGTCGCCCGGCCCCGTTCAGCTGAGCCAGCCGTCCCCGGCCCTGGCCCCGCCCCCTCCGGTGAAAACCACCAGCAGTGTTCAGACTGAGACGGTGACGGTGGCCCAGAAGGGTCATAAGAAGCCTCGTAGCCACTCCCCCGCGGCCGCATCAGTGACAACGCACCTCCTCCAGTCCAACTCTTCCTCAGCCAAGCGAGGAGGGGAGTCCTCGTCCTCAGCCAAAGCCTCCAAGGCCGTCCCGGGACCCCCGCCCCGCGGCGCCCTGGTGGTGAAGATCGAGCTCAGCCTGCTCTCCCGGGTGCCCCTCCTGGCCACTCTGAGAGCCAGCGGGAAGAGACCCCCACCGCTGGCCAAGGAGAGGGGAGACCCCGACACTGCTGCTGCTGCTGCTGCTGCTGCTGCTGCTGCTACTACTACCAAAGTCTGCAAAAAGAGACCAGTGGGTTGACTTTCCTTCTTGTTGTGAAACGGAATTACATGATCTTGCTAATATTATAATGATATATTAGATATACAGTAGGTATTACAGTGTGTTCTGGCTTTTAGAAGTGCATCAGACATGCTTTATCACACAAAATGTTATTTAATTTATCAAAAATAAGCCTGGATTTTCCTTTAGAGACGTTGATGGAATACCCCCCCCGCCCCCCGGTCCCAATCTTAGCCTGATTGTGTTGAATAAGCGGTCACAGTGTGTCCGCACTGTTATACTCTAAACCAAACAAGACGTCCTGTACGACATCCACTATTAGCCTGCCTCATGAAGATTTCCTCACAAGTGACAAGCCAATGGCTCACTTCCATATTGGACTGCCTCAGCTGTGTGGAACTGTGACTGGCACTGTGTCAACACAGTGATTCACCAACTGTCAGTTAAAGGGATGTTGTATTTTATGCACTTGTGCACTTTCCCACATTGATTTAGATGCGAACGGATTGGTGTAACAGCCCATGCTTAGACCAATCATTGGCTTGTAAATCCCCACATGTAGGGTAGACAGATCTGAACACAACCATAGTGACCCACCTGCACAGTAATATCCACAAGGCTACAATAACTGTTAAAATAAATAGATAAAAATGAAGAAGAAGGAGAAGGAAAAGAAATGCACACGGCTTCTTGCCAGGCCGTTTCTGGAAGCGTTCAGGGTACCCCATCCATCCTCCAGTGAACGGTGATGGATGTGCCAACAGGCCTTATAATTGATATACAGTATCTGCTTTATTTGGCTCTCTGCTAGTGAAACAAGAAAGTTGTAGGCTTTTTGTTCTAGCTGTGCTTGTAGCCTGTAGAGTGGACCAGTGAACCATAAGTGCTGCTAAAATGATAAACTTTCTGGTCTGCTGGAGCATGTGGAGAAATGTAACACTTTGGGTCTTTGTCCATAGAGGCTTGTTTTTTCAAGGGTAAGAAGAGAAAGCGAGAGCAACAGAGAGAGAGCGAGTGAGAGGGAGACAGACCGTCAGAGAGGGTACTGGGCAGACAAAGAAGATATAGAAGAGAGACAGAAAGGGAGAGCGAGACGGAGCCAGACAGACCGACCGACAGAGAGAAGAGGGTCACGTGTGTCAAATGATTCATTCTCTCTTCCTCCCGCAGGCTGACAAGGAGGCCAAAGCCGCGCTGCCCAGGAAGAAGCCAAAGCTGGAGAAAGACCTCAAGCCCTCCTCCTCCTCCGGTCAAGCTGCCTCCAAATCTGAGTGAGTAACTCCAAACCAATCTCACACTGAGTTGAGGTTCAAGAGGGATTTTGGTAGTGGTGGAAAACTATTACACCACTGCTCAGCTCAGCCATCCTGTTGGGTGAAGTAGCGTTCACTCCCCCCCTGAGTTCAACATTGGATGGAATTCTCTGGAAGTCACTGTCACTTTTTTTGTTTATTCTGTTGTATGATCTATAACTATGAACGGCAAACTCGGGTGATTTCCATGCTCCCATGGCAACCTGCTCTTCAGTAAAAACGAGTTTGTATTCCAAATGACACACCAGAGACCCAGTCCGTGTGTCAGCCCTAGGCGGTCTCCCGTTAGGGTGGAAAGTCCCCCCTCCACATACACCCAGCACCTACCTCTCTGAACCTCACTCTACCAGCTAGCTCTAAGGTGTTATCGACTAGCGTTCTCCCCTCTCCTCTCTTCAACATGCTCTCCGGTCCGCTCTCCCACAGGACTTCCGGGAACCCCAGGGACGACAGGGAGAGGAAGAGGCCCAAGAAGGCTCCTCACCCTCCCCTGCAGCAGCAGCAGCAGCAGCAGCAGCCCCCCACATCCCAGGAGCCTCCTTCCAAGGGCCCGGGACACAAGCACCACTCAGGGAAGGGCCCTGAGCCCAGCACTGTTGTTGTTGTTGCTGCTGCAGGCAACGGCAGAGACGCCCCGCCCGTCAAGCACAAGAAGAGCACTGGGAAACAGCGCCCACAGCACTCCAAGACCGGCAAGGTACTTGTCCACAAAAACAAAAATAGGCTGTGTTTATTGTGTGTATAATGTACTGTATATTTGTTTTGCTTGTTTGTGAAAATTGAGTATGTGAATGTGTTTTGTGGGATTGGGTGTTTGGGTGTCGCCTTGTGTTTTTTTTATGTCGCGTCGTTAATGTGTCATCGCGTTTTTATGTGGCTTTTATCTTGTCGGAGGGGAAACAAATGTCTGCACCAAGCAGACAATAAAATCAAATCTAATGTAAATCATGACGATTAGCCCTGATGGTACTGTATTTAATGATGTTGGCAGGCAGCGCGCCACACCAGGGCTAAGTAGCAGCTTGGGTACAGTGCTAACACGGTGCTTCTTCTCTGGGTTGTGACAGAAGGCCCCTAAGAGCAGCTTTGCCGTCCCGGCGCCCGCCCTGCCCACTGTCGCCTCCTCGTTCTCCAGACCTCTGCTCAAGTTTGAGGACAGGTAAGATGGCCTCCCTGGGGAGCACATGATGATGACATGATGTTTTTTTTTCTTCTTCTTTTCAACAACTTAGACTTTCTACATTCACTGGTTGTCAAGTGCAATTTACAACGTTCTCAGGTTGTTAGTTCTGGTCGTATTGACTATTCGTATTGAGTCGTATTGACTCTATTATAGTCATATAATATGACTATAATATGCCATATTACTATATGTATATACTATATGGCATATATATGGTGGCATATATTATATATATGGCACATAAAGGGCTCATTCATACCAATATGGTAAGTGTATCAAACAGGAGGAAATATGCCCAGACGACATTCCAGAAAGTATCAAGCTTTAGAAACACTGCAGTTGCCCTCCACACCCACACAAAGTTGTGGGGAAATGGGTGGTGGTGGTGGTGGTCCTTTTCCACATAAGGGAGAGGGAAGCTGACCTATACACACATACTAGATTCTTATTGTCATGTTGTCAGTTTGCACATCTTAGATTAGAACACGACTTCCAGATAGGAATCCTCTATATGCCATATTAATCAAAGCTATCCAAATGCTGGTTGATGGTTCCAGAACTGGTTTCTAGTGACTAGGGACTCACCATGGTGAAAACAGCTAGGTAGCGACTTAAACAATGGTATTTTATGAATTTGGATAGACTGTAACAATGGGATTTCCAAACCACCGGTTGTATAATATTTAGTATTGTGTCCTAATGTCTACCAATATTGACCTCATCCACAGGCAGCACCCAGTGGAGTATCATATGAAGGAAGCCAAAAAACTGAAGCACAAAGCTGATGCAACGATTACGGTAATAATTACTGTACTCAATTTCGCTCATTCAGTCTACTCTCTCTGTGTTTTTCTCTCTCTCTCTCTCTCTCTCTCTCTCTCTCTCTCTCTCTCTCTCTCTCTCTCTCTCTCTCTCTCACTGTTTCTCTCTCCCTCTCACTGTCTCTCACACACACACACACACACACACACACACACCAGACACGCTCTGTGGCTATTATTAACCCAAGGCCTGTGTGTGGGTGATGTTGTTCTCTCTCCAGGCAGATAAGGTGGGTAAAGCTATCAACTACCTAGATGCTGCCATGTCCTTCGTGGAGAGTGGCATCGCTATGGAAACCGACCCCCAGACCCCGAAGTCGGCGTATACCATGTTTGCCGAAACGGTGGATCTTATCAGGTCAGCAAACAAAACAAAAAACCTGTACTGACAACTCCCGAGGGATTCGACCACATCAAGGTCTGCATTTGGCTTGTATACAACTCAATGCGACTGCTGCTTTTCACCCAATTGATCCCATCAGTTTCAGTAGCCAGTAGTCCATTGAACACAATGAAGCTCTCATTTACTGGCAGTAACTGATTAAAATCAGTTGGAATGAAGCCCTGACTTACCCCCCTGGGGTGATCTGAGACCAAAGGCTAATTAGAGCAACCTCTCCACCACCACAACTTATTCCTAGCTGTACTATTGTCACCAATCCTCTCTGTCTGCCTGTGCGTCTGCCTGTGCGTCTGCCTGTGCGTCTGCCTGTCTGTCTGCCTGCCTGTCTGTTATATTAGACACAAATCTAGAACAGGATGTGAAACTCACCTTTGACCTTTTCAATGTTTCCTGTGCTTGGTCTAGTAAAGGTTTTAGTCTAGTTTTGTTTTGGTCTATCTTTGTCTTTACATTCCGGACGTATTTCTCTGGTCAGGTTCATACTGAAGCTGAAGAACTCCATGGACCCTTCCTCCCCCACTACAGAGAAGGACTTTACTGTTTTATGGTAAGGCTGCTGACAACGGCAGAAATCCGAGGACTGGCACATTGTAATGCATGGAATGGGATAAGGAATGGTATCAAACACACGTGTTCTGATTTCTGCCTCTGTTACAAAATGGCTTCCCATAGTTCTTAAAGGGATGATTTACTTACTTAAACCTTTACACATATTGGCTTTTAATTTTAAAAAAATCTCTCTCTCTCTCTATATATATATATATATATACAGGGGTCGTTAATACAAGTCAAATTTAATGTTAAATGACAGTCTATATCTGAGAGAACTTGAGTATGATGAGAATCTAACATGTTTGTTGCTGTTGTTGTTTATGTCCCAGTATGAAGTGCCAGTCCCTTCTGCAGATGGCCATGTTCCGCTACAAGCGAGAAGCTGCACTTAAGTATTCAAGGACCCTCACCGATCATTTCAAGGTAGTTTTCCTGGAATCCTGTATGTGTAGCTCAAAAGTTCAAAGTTTATTGTCATAATGTACTGGGTACAAAGTACAGTACCATGAAAGGCTTACACCACAAGGTCTCCTCTTCAAAAACACAATACACACAATGGTTACAATACACAATAATACAATGGTTTGTAAAACCAATAAAAAATACGATAATGACATACTAAGTTGTGTGTAGTTTCAAATCAATGATCCATTGGCAAAAAAAAAAAGGAGAGACATTGATCGGGTTACTGATTTAGATCATGTCAACGATTGTTCCTTTCCAGACCTCCTCGAAGTCAGCCCAGGCTCCCTCCCCCTGTGTTTCAAAGTAAGTGCTGATGTGGGACCAGTTATCAGAACCTGTAGCCGAAACCACTGTGTCTTTACTTAAAGCTGACCTGGGACCAGTTATTAAAACTCACTAGTGTTGTTTTTGCTGCTGGGTCATTGAAGCAGAAGTATGTTGTATAAATGCTTTATGAACAACGGTGGGCAATTAAACATTGTTGAGTGCCAGTGTGGGCAACGGGTACACACCAAATTCAACGCATCAACTTATCATCATCTTCAAGGCTTTCTGTGGATGAGTCATGTAAGCAGTATGTTAGAAAGTGTTGTCTGACTAGTCCATGTCCCCCCCCCCCCCCTCTCGTGCACCCCTCCTTCCTCCTCTCTCACCCAGAAGCACGGGCACCCCCTCGCCCATGTCGCCCATGCCCTCCCCTGCCAGCACGGCCAGCAGCTCCGGGCCGGGCTCCAACCACAGCGGCTCGGCGGGCAGCGCCAGCAGCACCGTGGCCATCCCCCAAGTCATCCAGCAGGTGGCGTCCTCCTACGTCAACATCACGTCCCTCTTCCTGAGCGCCCACGACATCTGGGAGCAGGCGGACGAGCTGGCCCACAGAGGCAGCAGTAAGAGGGAGGGAGAGGGAGGGAGGGAGGGAGGGAAACACTGCTGCACACTAGTTCAGTTGTAGTACTGTATGTCACCTCTAGAGGTCAGGATGACGGCGATTTTAGAAATTGTGGTTAGACAAACTGTTTTTGTTCTGTGCATAAGAAAATAAAGCTGTTGGTTTAAAGTGAAAACATTAATGAACATTTGATGAACAGTGAACATATAAATGTACTCCATCTTAGCGTGTGTGTGTGTGTGTGTGTGTGTCCTCAGGTCTCCTGTCGGAGCTGGACTCAGCCCTGGGCCCGTTGAGTCTCACCTCCAGCATGAGCATGCTGGTGCGCTACACACGGCAGGGTCTCCACTGGCTCAGGATGGACGCCCGCGCGTCCCAGTGACCCCCCCCCCCCCCCCCACAACACTACCCAACCCTGCCCTCCCTGGCTCTTGATTGAGATGAACTGGAATCGTTGCCCTGTCAGAGACAAAGCATTATCCTCACCTAGCAGACAGAGGAAAGCAGGAGTCCAAGCCCCCCCACCCCCCACCATTGTCTACTACATGGATACCAAGTCATTTTGCTAAACTTTTTGGTTCCCCACACACACACACCCTATGAAACTGAAAGTCCACAGAGGCCTTGCGTCACTGTGTTCAGCACCCAAAGATGCTGTTTTGGTGTCGTCCATAGTTCTCTCTCTCTCTCTCTCACACACACACATACACACACACTCTCTCTCTCACCTTTGAAGTCTTACAGGGTTTGTATTACATGCAATCGAGAGTCCCGCATGGAAGTGTGTCCCCCGCCACAGACCGAGAGAGGCTATGTACAGAACTAGGGGCAGCTGAACGAGGGACTATTCTGTTTTGAACAAAACTGGCTCCTCAGAGCAAGCAAGAGCAGCCCCCCCCTCCCCTGTATCTCCTGTCAGGGGGTGAGTGTGGTTGTTTCCCTGTGGGATGATGGTTGAAGAATGTGCTCTTTGGTCTCCGGTCACCTGTGGTAATGCAAAAGCAGTGACGACGAAAAAAAAAGCATATTTATTAGCCTTATTATCATCATGATCTTTCTTACTATCATTATCACTATTAATATATTGTTGTTGATATTGAATGCATTTGTTTTGTTTCATGAACCGATGTCCTGGCCAATGTTTACTTTGCCCAACTGAAAAAGCCTCGAACTAAAAAGGGTTTTCCCATCCCACGCCGACGTCAGACTAGTCCAAAACTCATCATGGAGAACGCCCACCCACCCCTTCCCCTCCAAAGAGATGGTATGTACCTGCCAGTACAGGGTCCATTATGTTCATTCAGTCAGAAGATCTGCTTTACTTTGATTGTTCCTCTTAATCAGTAATCGTTGTACATCCAACCATTTGATAATAAGCCAAATAATCGATCAAGTAGAGTTTGATTGGTAGTCCTGGTACCGCATTAAGACGGGAGTAACTACCTCATCTAGACTGGACAGGGGGAAGCAGAACAGTCTGGCTGAGGATGAGGACTGTAGCGTAGATGGGTATTCTTAAGGACTGCAATATGAAAAGGGTGAATCCTGGTAGTGAGATCTGCGCACAATAATGTTCCATTGACTTCCATCAATGCGTGATTTTACGTGACTTCACAATCTCATTAAGTGATTTCAGGTCACTATAAGTCTTGTTGAGACATGCAGAAGTTAGGATTCGGCCCTGACGAGACATTGTTCTATCACTCTGGCCCAAACGGTGTATCTTCCCACTTTTAATACACAGGTTGGCGTTGTTGAGTAGAAACTAAAACATTGTGCCTTAGATGTTCAATGGAGACTTAAGCTCGTCTTCCCAAACAAAATGCTCATTGAATGTATCATTGTCTTCTTTAGATCATAGCAAAAGCAAAGCAAAAGCCCACAAACTTCAATGAATTGTGAAGATGAAGTTTTTTAAGAAGGTTCATTCAGTGAAAAGGTGCTTTTTGAGACTTAGCAGCCCCCCCCCCCCCCCCCCCTATAGCTTACGTCTTTGCGTGTTTGATCAGGTTAGGAATAAGGCCTTCCCATGCTAACAGCCTTGACAGTTGGACAAATGCACTGTAGGACTGGAAACCTGTGAGCGAGTACTGACAATGTTTGATGATGTCACATCCTGTGTGATGTCACATCCTGTAAGTGCATACAAGAGCCCTCAGGACTATCTGTAGCCATGGTGGCTGAGTAATTTCAAAAACCTATCTGAAATATCGCTGCTTTCTCGTCGTTAAAACTTTTACCTTAGGTCATAGGAGTGAATAGGCAAGTGATTGGCTTAAAATCTTACTACTGACCTTTGAATTTAGTGCCCATTATTCGTGAGTGCCTCTTAAAACAGCATGTTCGACCACACAACTCAAGAAAACATGAGCCCAATTTAGCTTCTTCCCTACGTAAGTGTGTACTTGTTGACTCCCCTGGGACGGTTCAAACGCATTACAGTGGTGTAGCCTGGGCTAGAGAGTACACACCATGTTTCTTCCACTCACCCTTTTCTGAAGTGGAATGAATGAGTGCACTTTGGAGAATAGGGCGGATGTGAAAATGAGTTTTTATTTGATCATAGACTTTATCTTGATTGCGCGTGTTCAGGGCTGTGTAGTAATGGCGATCAAAAAATACATTGACACTACTGCCTTTAGGATGCAAGCATTTCCCTTTAAGATATCACGGTTCCTGTCGGCCATATCTTTTCATTTGATTTCAACAAGGTGGGGTTTGATGGTATTACAAACATGTATTTGATGACATCATTGGTTATTTATTGTTTAACACATATTATTATTGACAGAAAATACTAGTGTTCCTTATTTATTTTACATTTATTTTACACAAATGAATATTCAGATCTTTTTTCTTCCCAACCTTTCCTGTTATTCAACACGAACACATCAGTGCTTAGGGCAAGAGAAATGGCCTAACGATGTGTATCGTTTGCACTTTGAGTATTTTTGCGGTTTCCTTCAGTGTTCTCCTGTGGGTTAGACAGAAAACACGACTTTGAGTTGTTAAGAAGGACTGGCCCCATGGCATCAGTCTCTCCTCTCACTGCTGTAAGACTTTGGTTCTGAGCAATAAAACAGCGACAAAAGACTAAACAATATATTTCTTACATTGAGAAAATAACAAGAACGAAACGTTGTTTTCGATGAAAGACCTTTAGATTATGATTGACGAAATCTGTGCCATTAGTTATTAGAATTGTTTTATTGTTGCTATACTGTAATAAAGAATTGGGGCTCACTGGAAAAAAAAGAAGCTGTATAGCTATTGGAGTACAAACATAAAAGGGCTGCACACGGAATCACAAATATGAAATGAGCAATGTTTATGTATTTATTTGATCACAAATGAAAAGTATGAATTGAGTACACTGGTACCATGGCTTTTAGGTTTGTTGTTTTTCATATATATATATGAACGAAATATATATATATATTTCGTTCCTCCAAAGTAGACTGCTTTGTAAGTTATCATACTTTCGAGTTTCCCAACTTGGATGTCAACACTGCACATGAAATGTCTTGTTTGAGATGACATTCGACATTTGTACTTACAAAAAAAATAATTTCTCTGGTTTCTTCTATATCATGTTACATGTCCTTTCATATTATTTTGAAGCTTTATCGCCACGCTTCATTTCAACCTTTATTCTTTGCGCTTCGTTTGTAGGTATTCTGTGTGCAAAGTGATACTTCCTGTCCATAGATATATGATCTCACACTAATAGGGACTGTCATCATCACCACAGTCATGAACTGGGAAAATGTGCAGAAATGTTTTGTAATTAAACTTTTTTGCCTTGTGAAAATATGTAAATAGTTTGAGCTGCAATGTACAGAGATGTATAAAGACTGATTGGCAATGAGTTTAGCTTTTCTTTTACTCTGACAAGTTCCTTTTTTCCAAAGAAGCTGTTTTTTGCAGACCTTTTGTAGCTTGGCCGCTTTAGCTGAAGATAAATTGTTGAAATATGTAATATCTGGTTGAACGGTACATTTCTGCCACCTAGACCAGAACTCTGCAGTGTAAAATGTTTCAGAGGCAATAAACTTTGGGGAAAATGTGCCGACTGTGAATTATTATTCCAGAAAGTCTACATTACATTGCATTATCATCAATTTAAAATGTAATCGGTTCATAGTGACCTTTTGTACTAAATATATGTATTCTGGCAAAGGGAGGAACTGTTGTATAGGTGTAGAACTGTATTGGTGTATAGTCACCAATAAATAGTGAGGCTCCATTGTTTATTTTTCTAGTTTTATTTTTATTACCAATGCATTATAGTATTTACAGTATAACCATCTTCAATCTCAAACAAATATTCAACATGATAATAATTGAACTATGTATCCACAGATTTATAGAGAACTAGACCTACAAGAGAACATATTCTGAAGAATTTGACTTCATGAATTGTAGCATTCAACTCAATTTTAAAACAAATTTGGCCAATATACAAGAACCCCAGACAGAGTCCGATAAATTATGATTCAGATTCCCCTGCGAAGTTGGGGTTGTTGAAAGTAGGCTGAAACAGAAGAACAAAAAGTTCTATATAAATTCCAGTAAATCTTAAAATATGAATCCCTTGTCATCACCACAGTCACATGTAAATCAGCTAGATACATATTGGGTATTATACTTTCCTTTTTCCCTTTATACAATAAAAATAGATGAAAAAGAAATGTAATAAAAAAGGGCCTCCAATCAAATTTGAGGCCAAGCCCACCCATCCCTGAAAAACACAAATGAATATTTAAAAAATACATTTTATAACCCTTTTTAACTTCAGCAAAGTCTCACTTACCACCTCGACATCCTTCTCGGTTCTTGATGGGAAACTGATGGAAGGCACCTTGACTCCTCGTACGGTGAAGACGTAGTATAGCAGTCCCAATATCAAGGTGAAAACAACAATGGCTCCAATAATGGCCCCTGCTAGCATTCCCCCATCTGTTAAAGACAAGACAGTAAGAATAATTTAATGACCTATGTCTTAAATCTTACTGTAAAAATTCAATTTTAAACTATTTCAATACGTCAAATTATATGTGAAAGCAGCTGGTGAAAGGGGGAGCAAGTCGGTAACCAATCCAAATGTTTGGACTTTTATTCTGAAAAATGTAAATACATTTCAACATCAATGAAACTCGATAGTCAAGCCAAAATATTGCAATGCAAAGTGAGTAATCCCCACTACTACCTAGTTAACTATAACACTACTTTACATTGTTAGCAGGCTCACAAAACAATATTAGCTTGACTAGCGCGCGTGTCATCGTTTTTCAACAACGTGTACATTTTTCAGAATAAAAGTCTGCACATTTGGTTGGTTGCCGAACAGTTTCACCAGCTGCCGTCACATTGTAACTGAAGTGGGGCAAACTTACTGCCAGCCAGAGGGGCATCAGTGGGGATGACTATGCCGCCACCATCATCAGTGGTGTAGTCTGAGGGAGGAAGAAGAGAGGTATCAACACCTAACCTCTGTGTTTGTCTGTCTCTCTGCCCTGCCTGTCTGACCAGCTGTCTGTCCTGTCTGTTTGTCTGTCTGTATCAGCTGTGGGCTGAGTCTGTCTGTCTGTATCAGCTGTGGGCTGAGTCTGTCTCTGTCTGTCTGTCTGAGCTGTGGGCTGAGTCTGTCTGTCTGTATCAGCTTTGGGCTGAGTCTGTCTGTCTGTATCAGCTGTGGGCTGAGTCTGTCTGTCTGTATCAGCTGTGGGCTGAGTCTGTCTCTGTCTGTCTGTCTGAGCTGTGGGCTGAGTCTGTCTGTCTGTATCAGCTTTGGGCTGAGTCTGTCTGTCTGTATCAGCTGTGGGCTGAGTCTGTCTGTCTGTATCAGCTTTGGGCTGAGTCTGTCTGTCTGTATCAGCTGTGGGCTGAGTCTGTCTGTCTGTATCAGCTGTGGGCTGAGTCTGTCTGTCTGTATCAGCTGTGGGCTGTCTCTGTCCTGTCTGTCTGTCTGTCTCAGCTGTGGGCTGTCTCTGTCCTGTCTGTCTGTCTCAGCTGTGGGCTGAGTCAGTTTGTCTGTCTGTATCAGCTATGGGCTGTGTCTCTGTCTGAGCTGTGGGCTGAGTCTGTCTATCAGCTGAGGGCTGTGTCTCTGTCCTGTCTGTCTGTCTCAGCTGTGGGCTGAGTTGTCCTGTCTGTCTGTCTGTGTCTGTCTGTCAGCTGTGGGTAGACAGACTTACATTGGCGGTGTTGGCAGGCGAAGCCTCTCAACTGCACACAGTTGTTGTCGTTCCATGTCCCGTCGGGGTACATCTCCACGCAGTTCTCCGTCATCACGGCCCCTGGGTGGAAGGCATCGTTGGGCTCGTTCGGAGCCCAGTTCAGGAACGCCACTGACATCAAGTCTGACCAACCCCAACCAACTGGGAACAGTAACACACGTATCAGCGAACAGTCAGACTGTACACACTCAAGTGAAGAAACTGTGGAGTTAATACAAGTCAACACCTAGCCCCCTACCCTTACCCCCCCCCCCTTCCCCAGGCCACTCCTGGGCTGAGTATTTCGAAACGTTTAATCTTGATCAGAATGATCCGGATTGTTTTTTTGCGATCCGGGATCAGATCTATCGGGCACATTTTGAGTAGTGTAGGGGAAATCAGCCAGCTCGATCTGATCCTGGATAGCAAAAAAAGAATCATCCAGATTAAAAGTTTTGAAATACTGGGCCCTTTAGATCTGAGAGGATTGAATAGGTGTTAAGGCACACCCCAGTGACATCCACTCAGTCAATCAGAGGGCAAGATGAGCCACCTCCATATTGCTTAAGCCTTGATCCAATCTTTCTCAGGGCTACAGGAGTCCCTTAGGTGAGATGGGGTCAATTTGGAATTACTTTACCAGGCACTCTTCATGGTGTAGAAATCAGAGGACGGGCTCAATGTCATGCATGTGTGTTCATGTTCATTACAATTAGCCTGTCCTCCGGTTTCTACCTCCACCAGCCTCCACTGACTCTCCTCAATATCATTGTAGTGTTCGAAGTACTTGGAAATCAGAGTCAAGCTGATAAGATCAGAGTACAACTCCGGTCCTTACGGTTGCCGTCCCGGGTCAGTCCGATCCAGACGTTGTGGTATCTGGTGTGGTTGAAGTTCCTGAGGAACTCCACTTCGGCCCGGCTGTGGATGGACGCCAGGTCACCTGAATTCACCTGCTGGCAGTAGTGCCTGGCGTCTGGCCACGAGAAGCCCTTCTGGCCATTGTAGATGAGGTAGCAGTGGCGGCCGTAAGGTAGGAAGCCTGGGAGGCACTTCCCATCGCCGGGGGCGTGGGTCGGAGGAATGGTCTCTGAGGAGGGACGACAATTCAAATGTTGAATTGAACCGAAGGAACTTTATTGATCTGAAACGTCGCAGGCTCACAAAGACACAAATAAAGTGCTGCTTTGCTTTCCAACCCTCCAACATCGTTTGAGTGGCAAGGGATGACGGAGAATAAAACAATTGTGCGAGATGAAACTGTAAAACACAACAGAGAACACCTACAGTATCTATAGTAGCAGGTGGAGGTTTGAGCTGAAATGAGGTTATTCCTTGTAAATATATTATACTAGATGTAGATCATTGGCCGATTGTCTTTCCTAGATATCTTTATGGCAGGCGAAGATCTGTGGTTCAGTCATTCAACTCGTGCAACCAGTGTCCGGTTGTTCTACCTACCTGTGGAGATCTTGCAGATGGAGGCCTTGGCGACATCACAGCCGGTGTCGTTCCATGTCCCATGGAAGGGCAGTGGGGCGTGCATGGACACACAGCCCTCCCCTGCGTGGTTGGAGGGCTCTCCTGGACCCCAGTTGGTAAAGAACACTGGCCAGCCGTCTGTCCATTTGTAGGAACTGTCGTCAGCCTACAGACAGACATAGACGGACCATCAACCAAGGACACTATGGAGTCTTCCCATGATCAAAACAAGAGACATCGATGCTCTATCGATCATTTCAGTAATCTACTGTAACCTGTCATAGTAACAAAATTGCTCTGGCGACAATATCGCCTCAACATGTAATTAGAGTACATAGTACTGTACTAATTGCTTTCTAAAGACATACAGTACTAATTGAGTTTCACCATTGTTCTACAACACAAGTGGAGTAGGGGGCCTAGTCCAGAAGGGTACCTGGCGTTTGAGTCCGATCCAGGCGTCTGCCTTGCCCTGCAGCACGGCCCCAGCCACGAAGGCCTGGTCGTAGCCCGTGTCTATGCTGGCCAGGTTGCCCCCCTCCGACTCACAGGCCACTTGGGCAGCATCCCAGGTCTTAGGCTCCAACACCAGCTTGTAGCAGTTCTTGTACCAGGACACGTACCCCTCGCGACAGGGGTTTGTGTTGGGCGGTTCAGGGATACTGCTGGCTGTGTGATACAGAAAACACATCGTTGTTAAAAGTAGGCTGTTTTATACTGTATACGTTTGCAATTATTAAAGGGATAGTTCAACCAAATTACAAAAATGACATATCTGTTTCCTTCCATTGTCAGTGGTCTATAGGCAAGGATGGAGCCCTTGCCCATAGGCTATTGACAAGACAAGGAAAGAAATATTCTAATACATTTTGTAATTTGGGTGAACTATCCCTTTAACTGTCTATGTGGAAGGGCAATGGCAACAATAGTTTTGAGGCAAGTACTGTACTTTGACAGGAAATGTAACAGGTGCCCTACTCAATACAAGCATCTAGTGACTGTGAAAAGTTGAAACTGTTGACTGAGGTTAAACACACATGACTCACATTTGATCCTGGAACAGACAAAGCTGCGCTGCTGAGTACACGCATCGTCGTTCCAATTCCCGGTCTTCAGGTGGTTGTGCGTCATGGCAACGCAGTCCTCCTGGGGGGGGCACGACGGTACAGTTAAACCTTTTGTGTTTGTGTCTATTCTATTGTCTTCTTCCCATGAAACATGATGCTGTTCATCAACCAATCTTACCTTCTCGTGCATTTAATTGTAAGGATGGTATGGTGAGAGAGAGAGAGAGAGAGTGCAGGAGCAAGAGAGAAAAGGACAGTACAGTATGGTGAATGTTCTCACCGTTCCTCCATGGTTGTTGGGCTCATTTTGGGCCCAGTTGGTGTACAGCACTGAACTGACCCCGTCGCTCCAGGCATACTGGTTCTCCACCAAGATGTCAGACAAGCCGATCCACGTAGGCAGCCGCAGATCCCTCAGGTAGCTAGCCACAAAGTCTGGAGGCGGGGAGAGAGGGTTAGGGATATGGTGTAAAACCACCACAGCAAATATACCTATCTAATCAGTTTGATCTGTAGCTAGAAGTCTGGAAGGAGGGGGAGAGGGTTAGAGACGTGAAGAACCACCACAGAGAATATACACTCACTGAACACTTTATTAGGAACACTGCACTAATACTGGGTAGGGCCTCCCTTTGCTCTCAAAACACCCTAAATTCTTCGCGGCATCGATTCCGCAAGATGTTGGAAATATTCTTTTGATGTCCACAATGGCATGATTGCATCACGCAATTCCTGCAGATTTTGATGAATTGATGACGAAAAGCCAATGGCTATGCCATCCATTTTTAACCTTCTTTCTATTGGCTTAATGACGGCCAAGTTTGACGCTTTGGTCCACTAGACACGCACATTTAGGCGGAAGTGTCTGGGAATGAGTCTCTAGATCTATAGTAACAAGTAGGAACCGTACAGGAACATCAGAACTTAATTATGATGCTAAGCTATGTGCAACCGTTAGCCTACAGTGTGTTGTGCAATCAGTCTGTGATGATTGCCTTATTCGTTTTTTTTATTTTTTCTAACTACTGCCACTTTATTTCTCTTGTTGCTGCAAAGCCTAAGAATGTTACTCTCTTATACTTGTGTAATGGGATGTAACAATAAACTTGAAACTTGCACGGTCCCTGAAAAATACATGGAAGATGCATAGGAGATCCACAGCTGTAGTTGTCTCTGTACTGTAGCTTTACCGTTCTCGTATTGGCTGTCGATAACGGCCAGGTCGCCTCCCTGCTCCTTGCACCAGCTCCGGGCAAAGGACCAGTTGGCTTTGAACTCATTCTCTTTTCCTTTGAACATGAAGCACTTGCTCCCGAAAAGCATCCATCCTAGAAACAGCCCAACATGAGAACAGTTGACACCAGGTTTTATTGTTGCTAGGTAAACACCACATAAAACACTTGGCACTCTAGGTGGTGTTCTGGTATTCTTTGGCAGTTAGTGAGTTAACAAAAGGACACAGTTTGAATAGTCTTAAAAATCCTTCCTTCCTTCCTTCCTTCCTTCCCTGATCTGACATGACTTGATTGGCCATGAAGTGAAAGGCTTGCTGAGACCAATCCAGTCATGTACGATCTGTGATTAATTGAAGGAAGGAAGGATGGCTGTATTTTAAGAGTGAGGAAGGTGAGTCTGCTGTACCGTCGGGGCAGTAGCCCACCCAGGCCTGGGTTGGGGGAGGAGGGGTGTGATCTTCCCCAAGGTATTTCTTACACACATAACCGGCCTCCCAGCCGCAGTTGGCATCGTTCCATGCACCTGCAGGAGACAAGAAGCATTGCAATGACAATGGATACATTTTTAAAGGGTAAATGGACTGCACTTATATAGCGGCTTATTCCTAAGCACCAGCCGGCTCATTGGGAGCAATTTGGGGTTCAGTGTCTTGCCAAGACACGTGGCCAGTCAGGGATCGAACCACCAAACTGCCAACCTTGCGATCATTAGACGCCAGCTCTACCTCCTGAGCCACAGCCGCCCCTCTGCGTTACATTTTAAGATGGTATGACAATATATACAATCATAATAACATTATTATTATTATTATTATCCTGTTGAAGGCTAGTAATGATAGTCTGTGATGATAAATGTCTCAGAAGGAATGAAACTTCTTATGACAATATCAACAGTTATTTCAATCTATCACGCATTGGTTTTGACTGAAACATGCTTATCAATTATTTATTTCCGCTCCGCAACACTTCTGTGGCTCAGTACAGTACCTTTATTTCTGTTCATCTGGACACACTGTTCCTCCCCGTTAGCATTGTTGGGCTCTCCCGGACCCCAGTGAACGTATGTGACAGGGGAATGGTCAACCCACCTGTGTAGGGGGACAGACAGAGAGGAAAAAACAGAGAGAGCAAGAGAGAGGTTATGACTAATGTTACAGATCATTAAGTATAGCAAAATGAGGGGGCTCAATCCAAAATAGACGTACATGTATTCTCCTGCTATGACCCCAAGCATCCACATCCCAATCCAGGCTGCATCCACATCTCCTGCGCCCACCTGCAGTATGAACACACATCATCATCACTGAGAGGGAATCATCTCTTCGTTCACAAACACTACTCTGATTGGAGGTCCAACCATGTAACAGACCTAATGTCTATGCAGGCCTCAGTATACTCACACACAAACTAACTTTGTCTAAGGTGATTAAGTCAGTGGTAAGTTTGTTGACACCCTTGTAGCACTACTAAGATATTAATTCACCCATCGTTTGAAATGGATGTAAGATGATCTTATGGCTACACGCGTGTAAAAATAAATATATATATATATATCAAAAAAGAGCTGATGACGGCAGAAATCGCAGGACAGGGTCTTCTTCTTCTTCTTCGGCATATGGGTAGTTGTTTTCCTCTCCACTCCACCAGGCTCGGGGCCGAGGAGCTACCCTTTTACCACCCCGAGACCTGGTTGAGGGCTCACCCGGGCTATATTTCTGGACACCCCTCCAGAAGCCACGTCATCGTCTCGTCATCTAATACCGACAGACCATGCATCCTGTTGGGTGGGTGGTACACCGGGCAATCCAGGATAACATGGTCTGCGGTTTGGTCCTCTGCGCCACACTCGCACGACGCGTTTGGGGCCAAGCCCCATCTGTGCATTGATGAGCGGAAACGCCCGACGCCAGTCCGGAGACGATTGAGCCTCACCCAGGATAGCCTTGGCAAGTCCATCCCGAGGGGCTCAGGGCCGGCGACTGGGATGTGGTCGCGGAGTTTGGAGGTGTTTGCCTCCCACTCCGCGCGCCACATATAATCCGCCCATCCTGCCGCACTGATGTTAAGATCTCTGCATTGCTGCCTAAGATCCTGTGCGGCAGGCACAAATGGGTGTCTCGACTTGACACACCAGCGCAAAGGACAGGGTCATTGTAATGCATGTGTTTGATACCATTCCTCAATCCATTCCATACGTTACAATGAGCTCGTTGTCCGATTTCTACCTCGTTTGCTACCATTCCTTATTCTATTCTACGCATTACAATGCAATCCCGTCCTTCAATTTCAGACATTCATGTCGTACCATGCTGTTGATGTAATCCTGTTCTGCACTGTTGGAGATGGAGGCCAGCTGAGCCTTCTCGGCGTAGCAGCGGGTCCTAGCGGTGTGGAAGTCCACCAGGTCCGTGTCGTTGTGGTAGTAGCAGACACTGTTGCTCAGCCTCCAGCCAGGGTTGGTGCCACACTCAGGGGCTTGAGAGAAGATACAAGGATGATGAGAAATGGTCATTCTCAGGGTCGAAGAATTACCACTGCCACTGGGGGGGATAGGTACCTGATACAGGAAGTGGGGGGGCAGGGCGGGATAGTTACCTGGGACAGGAAGAGGGGGTAGAGGGGGAAGGGTAGGATAGCTAGCAGGTACAGGAAGAGGGGGGGGGGGAAGACAGGGTGGGATAGTTACCTGGGACAGGAGGTGGGGGTACAGGGGGAACGATGGGGGTATCCCCCTTGGTAATCATACAGATCCAGTCCTGGTGGGCTCCACAATAGAGGTCGTTCCACCAGGAGGCGGTTCCGTTGTGGTTGCTGATCATCTCCACACATTCCTCACGGCCCTCGTGGTTGTTAGGCTCCCCATTGCCCCAGTTGGTGTGGCTCACTGGTGTGCCATCGCTCCACTGGTAGCCTAGGAATAGGACATACAGCAGGGGGTTGGAGGAGGATGTCAGAAGGTGCTGTGATAACAATGAATCTAGGAACAGCAGAGTCAATGAAATGTCACTTTTTAGGACACAGACTTCTCTGTGGACACACAAACAATACATTTACTTTTTACATGTTAGTCATTTAGCAGATGCTCTTATGCAGAGGGACTTACAATACAGACACACACACAGACACACACACACACACACACACACACACACACACACACCTCCTTCAGTGGGGTTGTTCTTCAGGCCAATCCACTTGCTGGTGCCCTTGGTGTACAAAGCCAGGAAGCGTTCCTCATCCGCGCTATGGATGCTGACAAGGTCCGCCCCTCGGGACACGCAGTCGTCACGAGCTGCAGCCCAACTCTTCCTCTTGGAGTACTCCATGTTAGTGAACAACTACAACAGAAACGTAAACATCGTCACCATGGAGCTACAACATAATGCTGTGATTCTATGATTATACTATGACACTGCTGTGATAATGGTATGATTATACTATGATACTGCTGTGATAATAAGGTACAGACCAGCGTCTTTGAGCCTTGGAAAAGCGCTATATAAATGTAATGAATTATTATTATTATTATAATGCAATGATCATACTATGATACGGCTCAGTGACCTTGTGGTTAGAGTGTCCGCCCTGAGATTGGGAGGTCGTGAGTTCGATCCCCAGCCGAGTCATACCAAAGAAAAAAAGGTACCGATGCCTCCCTGCTTGGCACTCAGAATTAAGGGTTGGATTGGGGTACTGTGACATACCAGCGTGTCCAGGGGGTGTACTTGTACATCAAGCTGCCTCACGCTATGGAAACAGGAGATAGGCTCCGGCCCCCTAAGGGGCTCATTGAGAGAACCATCGGTTCTCATGGCTACTTACTGCTGTGATAATGATATGATTATACTATGATACTGCTGTGATAATGCTATGATTATACTATGATACTGCTGTGATAATGATTATTCCTTATTCTATTCTATGCATTACAATGAGCCCGTCCTTAAATTTCTACCTCCACCAGCCTCCCCTGGTAGACATTCATGCCGTATTATGGTATGATAATGCTGTGATAATACTATGATAAAGCTGTGATAATACTATGATAAAGCTGTGATAATACTATGATAATGGTAGGATAATGCTGTGATAATGTTATGATAATGCTAGGATAGTGGTGTGATAATGCTAGGATAGTGGTGTGATAATTCTAGGATAATGCTGTGATAATGCTATGATAATGATGTGATAATGATAGGATTATTCCTTATTCTATTCTATGCCTTACAATGATAATGCTGTGATAATGCTAGGATAGTAGTGTGATAATGCTAGGATAGTAGTGTGATAATGCCATCTTTTTACCCTGTAGCAGTTCCTGAAGTAGGACTCGCCTGTCCAGCCTTCAGCACAGCCCTGTGATGGGGGAGGAGTGGGAGCTGGGGTGGGCGGGGTGATGTCGGGCCTGGGTTTCTCACACACAAAGGCCTGCTCCTCCGTGCACGCCTTGTTAGTCCAGAACCCTCCGCCGCTGCTGCCCGATGTCATGCCGACACAGGTTCCCTCCTGGTTGTCTGGAAGATCACATGGTGACAATGTTTCACCAACTTCACCAACTCATCACATACAACTGCAATGTGCTAATCAGACACTAAATCAGACATTCTGGCTTCCCAGATTAGCGATGTACAGATAGACCTAGGTAGATAGGTAGACACCTATGTGTCTTTCAAGACTTTCAAGTACTTACACTAAGTGCTGTGCTTGATTTTGTTTTCCTACGACAGAAGAACCAACTGAATAACACACACACCCCCCCCCCGAAAAAAATTGTAAACGCCAAGCTTAATCAAGCTTTCAATTTTTTAATCAATTAAGCTCTTTTTATACTAGCATTTTATCTAGGCCTACTATATGACCCAGGTCTGTCAGTCGTCCAGGCCAACATCCTAACTGCAGAGCGTACCAGGTTGGCCCATGTCCCAGTGTGTGAAAGTGAGGGCCATTCCGTTGTCCCAGATGTAGTCCACGCCTCCTGCCACGCCGGAGGCCCGGAGCCCGATCCACCACAGCCCGGTCCGCTGGGACAGCTTCACCGTGAAGTGGGACTGCTCATAACTGGTGGACCACACAAGACATAGGACAGCTAGGTCAGGAATAAGGAATCATTCATTAAAAAAAAGGCATTGGAGGACAGAGGCTACTCTGAGATTTCTCACAGGAATCAAATCAAATCTTCAAAACTGTATTGATTTAGCGAATTGCATACACAGATGCAATAAAATGTGCTTTACAACAAAAAATAAAACAATTTAAAAAACAAGATAAAAAGGACGATAATACAAATAGTACACACATATTATAGCGTCTAGAATTCTAGCCCACACAAACTGCAAGTAACACGACTACTATACATGGGACATGAGGGAGATACAGTATTGTAGATGAGAAATGCTGTGAAGATATTGTTGCATTTATACCATTTAGCAGATGCTTTTATCCAAAGCGACTTACAATTAGAGATTACAGGGACAGTCTCCCCAGGACTTACTGTGCCTTACTCAAGGGTACACTAGTGGCGGTGTTCCCAGGTGGGATTTGAACTCATGAGTCATGACCTTCTGATCACCAGTCCAACTCACTATCCACTAGGCCACCACTAGCCCACTACCCCTATCCAGTAGGCCACCTCCCTATTGTCCCACTTACATGTCTCCGATGTGTAGCAGTTTGCTGCCGTCCTTTTGAGAATCACAGAATTCCTTGGCCTCGGACCAGGTTCTGGGCGTCGCCTCCATCCAGTAGCAGGCGTAAGCGTAGGCGTCCCAGTCCTACCACACATAATGCATCACAGTCATGTTGATGGGACTGTCCACCAGGGGAGGCTGCTGGAGGCAGAGATCGGAGGACGGGCTCATTGTTACGCATGGAACGGAATGAGGAATGGTATCAAACACACACCAATACCATTCCTCCTTCCGTTCCATGCATTACTATGAACCTGTCCTCCGATTTCTGCCTCCACCAGCCTCCCTTCCTATCCACAATAAACACATAATACTCTGCTAGAACAGTTCAATATATTGGACTGAATTGCTTATTCAATTCAATGTCGATGTATCTATACAATCACAAATAAGACAGATAAAGACAGATGTAGGTAGTACAGGTGCAAACAGAGAAGGTGTACCACACCTGTGGGCATCCGTACTGCGTGGGCATGACGGAGGGAAGTGGGTAGTGGGCTTTTTCCATCTTGCATATGTAGGTGTTCTGCTCAGTGCAGGCCACATCATTCCATCTGCCAGACTGAAATAGAGTGTAGCATTGTTAACTCGTTTAGTGCCACGGGTGAATAAAGTTGCCAGACTTTCCAACCATGCCACGGGTGAATTTATTCACCAAAACTGCAATCAATGATGATGCTTCATTTTATAGCCAATCAAATTATTGTTGCCTGGAAAATACCACATAAAACACTAAATGCACTAGGTGGTGAGTGCTCCTGAATTGAGTGAGTTAACAATGGTGAAAGTAATTTAGGATCATTCATATCATTTTCCAGGTCAAATCAAGGTCACAAATATTGTTTGGCATCAGGGTAAAAGTTGGGGTTATCTATTTCCTTGTGAGAGTGAGGTTTACAGTATGAGGCCTGGACCAAAACCTGGATTTAATCTAAAAAAATGTTTCCTTCCTCCCCTCTCCTCACTTCCTTCTCAAAGCACAATGGAGGAGGAAGTCTGCAGCTCCTCCCCCTTTGGACCTTCTCCTCCGATCCATTTTGAGAAGGAGGAGAGAGGACAGGAGGAATCAAGGAGAGACATTTGAGAGTGTTACTGTACCTGCTGGTACATCTCCACACAGTCCTCCTGGAAGCCTTGGTGGTTATTGGGCTCTCCTGGGGCCCAGTAGGTGAAGGTGACAAAGTCTTCGTTGGACCAGAGATACAGGCCAGTGAAGGCAGTATCAGCTCTCATACCTATCCATACGTCACTGGTGGCTACAGGGGGAAGAACAAGAGTCATTATTATTATTATTATTATTATTATTATTATTATTATTATTATTATTATTATTATCATCATCTTATGCATCATCTTATCAAGAGTAAGAGTAAGAGTAAGCATAAGCTATCCAACAAGCCAGCCATGGAGGTTAGTGTCTGTTGTAATCACTATGTTTTGATTATGACTCTAATATCCATGTTAACATCTTGATAGGTATTTCACTCAGGGGAGGCTGGTAGAGGCAGAAATCCATGGTAGAGAACAGGTAGAGGACAGGTACATTGTAATGCTCCTCATTGTATTCATGTATTACAATGAGCCCGTTCTCCAATTTCTACCTTCACCTGCCTCCCCTAATTTCACCAATTCTGTACTTTCCATACACCTTTACAAATGTTGCGATATACATGCTAACACTTTTACACTCCCTAAGGCACAGTGATTTGATTAAAATGACAAAAGAAGACATCAGAGTTTGACCATTCTGTGTGTGACCCAATCCTATTTAGGATTGTACTCATACGAGACTGTACTCGTACCCAGGTAGAGGTAACTCTCCAGCCAGCTCTGCTCAGTCATGGACAGGATGGACACCAGGTCCGCTCCCACCTTCCTACACTCGTCACGTGCCGCAATCCACGTCTTCTTGTCAACAGACGGCTTGTAGCAGTGTTCTCCTAACTCATACCAGTCATTCCGCGGGCATCTCAACTCTACACAGGGTTACAGAGACATCCACAAAGACGTTACACAGCATTCACAAAACAGACTGCACCATGCTGAAAGAACCAGGGCAGGACTTCTACGCCGGCTCCACCCGCAACGGCATCACACAAGACGTTACACAGCATTCACAAAACAGAACAGAATTGGGCAGAGTTGATAAATAATATGTATGTACAACATACAATACATGTTCTATACATTGAATAGAATAAAATGGTGTCTGTTTGTTATGATGGAAATTCTTCCCAACTTCCCAGGATAACATTAATATAGGCAACAGGGTTGTGAAGAGCATAGGGTCTGATTCGGTTTTGACAGCTATATTGTGAATGCCATAAACTCTATACATACCTCCATCTGCAAAGCGGTATGATACTGAATAGCTTCCATCATACCTGTTGAAGTAAATGTGTATTAAGTTCGCTGGCTTATTGCTGGTGCTTTCCCTATGTTGACTGAACAGTATTAACCAACTCTAAATATCTAACTTAAAACATAGTTTGTATTTAATAATGCACTGTTTTTCACTTGTCGTAGTGCACTACCTAATCACTACGTAGGGAATGAGACTGCCATTCATGACCCAGCCACTCACTGTCCGGAGGTGATGCCGTTGCGGGTGGAGCCGGCGTAGAAGTCCTGCCCAGGTTCTTTCAGCATGGTGCAGTCTCCCCCCATTTCATTCAGGACCACCCCTGCATGGATGGCTGCTGCACAGATTTGGGAGTTCTGGGGAAAAAAATAAAATAAATGATCATATTTTACATTTTTACCAAAGCGACTCACAATTAGAGCTTACAGGGACAGTCTCCCTGGAGTAACTTAGGGCTAAGTGCCTTACTCAAGGGCAAACTAGTGGTGGTGTTCTCAGGTGGGACTGTTTGATCTCAAGACCCATGAACTCCAGACCTTTTGATCACCAGTCCAACTCACTATCCACTAGGCCACCACTATCCCATATTTAAGCAATATCACACGAGAGGGAGTGTGTTATACTGAATATCAGCACGGCTGTGATTCGGTCGTAGGTACGAGGCCGCAGGCCTGTATTGTAATAATACAATTATTATTGTCTAATAATAATGATATTATTATTAGACAAAATATGAAGAGACATTCAGATACTCACATGATTATCTATCATGTGTTCTGTGTGTGTGTGTATTCACCTACCCCTCTGTATACTGAGGTACCGTACACAGAGTACGACAGCTGGGCACATCCTGCTGGGCAGTGGACACTGAAACACACATCCATCAATAACACACACACACACACACACACACACACACACACACACACACACACACACACACACACACAGTACAATGACAATGTGGAAGGTGTAGTAGGTGGAGAATAGAATGAGTGCTTTCGAGGCAACGATGTTCAAGTGAAAGCTTGACGTACGTCTTACGATCGCTGGCCCAGTTAAAGTTGGGGACCGCCATACAGGACACAGCATCTGAGAGACAGACAGACAATGAACACACACACAATAGGGTTTTCTTCACAATAACAGAATAATAATCTAGTGTTTGCCTACAGTCGGGTGTGCATCCCAGGATGTCTAAGCGAAGTCCAGCTTGTCCGTTCCATTCCAGGGGTAGAACCCGGACGTACTGGGCAACGACGGGAGTCCCCAGGAGCTGTGTCTCTGGAGTGGTCCTGTCCACACAGCCGAGGAATACCTGGAAAAACAGGAAAGACAATGTGGAATGATAACACAGAGGTTGTATTGTAGCCCACCACAGGTTAGTGGACCTCCATGCCTGGCTGTAAAGAAACAATAACGTTTCCTATCAGAACAAAGTATTCACTCACTCATTTATTCTTTATTTATTTAGTCATTCATTCATTCACTCATTCTATCCACTCATTAATTCATTAATTAGAGTTTTAATGAATGAATTCATTAATTAATTAATTGTCTTACCCCCCCATCACTGGTGTAGTCTGTCCACTTGCTTCCATCCATACTGTGCTGGACCTTGTACGAGGTCACCCAGTTATCGCTCTGAGTACATCCCTGCATCACGATCCCTGTGATCTTTCTGGTCTCGCCCAAATTCACCTGGATCCAGGAATTGGCTGTGGTGACGTCAGAAAAGAAAGAAAATACTTATTATCTGCTATATCATATGCTTTCACATAGACCAAATCTGGAATATTGTCTTTGCCTCCATTCTAAACATTTGAAATTCTGTCCAGCCATTACAAAATAATGTCTTACATTTATTTTATTTTTCTTTCGATTTTTCTTTTTTACTTTCAAGCATAGCAATTGAAAGATAAACATATACAATATGTTCATTTATCATCCAGTAAAAGTCTTTGATTTGACGTACAGGGGTTGCTGGCTACCCAACAGGAGTTGCCGTTCAGACGAGCTTGGGTGGGACCATTCGAACCCGAGGAGGACGAGGCGGACAGCTGAGAGTTGGTGACGTTCCCGTCCTCCACCCCCAGCCCCTGCAGACACACTGGAGACACAAGCACAACCACCGTCACAGTCACATGACTAGACCATCAAAGATGACAGCACAACACTGTTGGGTGTTTAGAGTTCTGGGGGATGTCACTGTATGTTTTGCGTAGTTAAGTTTAGGTACTTGATTTCTGGTGTTGGGGTGGAGGGGTCTGGGGAGACAGAAATCGGACGATGGGTTCATAGTAATGCATATACGTGTTTGATACCATTCCTCGTTCCATTCCATACATTATAATGAGCCCATCCTCCGATTTCTACCTCCACCAGCCTCCTTAGGAAGGGGTTTAACGTACCGCTTTGTTCACAACTGTACACTACCTCCAGATATTTGGAAATATCAGGGCAGGGGTCAACCTCAGTATAAGCATACAAGAAGCAGAACTGTCTGTTGTCACAACTCTTCCGCACCAAAGGCAAGGTGCCAGGAACTGTGCATGTTCCTATAGGGACAAACAATGTGTTCAGAACAACTATGGTATACACTTAAGCATTCAAACGGTTGGAGCTAGTTACTATCGTATGATCTTTATGTGTTCCAATGAAAGAGAAGGTAAACGTGAGGGCGGACGGTGAGGGAAGTTATGAATGGATGGAGGGAAAGGGGGAAAAGAGTTAAAAGAGGAAAGGAGAGGAAAGGAAAGGGACGGGAAGGAAGGAACGGTAAGGGATGGGAAGGTAAACAAAGAGAGTGAAGAAAGGACAGGAGAGGAAAGGACAGAAAGAAAAGCAATCAATCAATCAAAGTGTATTTACTGTATATAGCACATTTCATACATAAATGCAAAGCACCTGACAAAAAATAAATACAAAATACAGTTAAAATAAGACAAATACATTATGGTAAAGTATAAAGTCTTATAGACATAAAGAGTACAGAGTAAAAAACAGAGAAAAGATGACAGATACTGAGTCTTTAAAAGAAAGTCTTTTCATTCAAAGGGACAGATACAGGATACAAGAGATGGATACAATCAAAATAGAAAAGAAAGCCCTCTAGGTAAAAGCAAGGTAAAACAAAAGTAAAATATCTACAGGGTAAAAGGAAAAAAACTGAAAGTAGAGAGTAAGTCAGTCCTATCTCTTCTACCTGAGGCTCCTATGTCGTAAGGGCAGACCGTGTCACTATTGCGTCCAAAGAAGGCCGACTGGACGTTGATGACACTGTTGGTCTCACAGTGGAGGACGGCACTGAAGCCCTGGCAGATCTGTGCAGTCATGTACCCTACACAGGATCACAGCCGTTTCACTTCTCATTGTCCAGTCAGAACATTCACAACGGTTTTAACCATCTCTTTTGATGAGAATGGTAATAAACTCACCGAACACTTTATTAGGAACACTACACTAATAATGGGTAGGGCCTCCCTTTGCTCTCAAAACAGCCTTATAATTCTTTGTGGCATTGATTGACAGATTCTGGTCCATGATGACATGATTGCATTACGTAATTCATGTGCACTTTCAAGCCGTCAATCTCCTGTTCTACCACATCCCAAAGGTGTTCTATTGGATTCATTCGGGCCCAAAGTGTGCCAAGAAAACATTCCCCACACCATTACACCACCAGCTTGGACTGTTGACAGGTGCACCTAATAAAGTGTTCAGTGACTGTACATTTAAGCTTGGCGTAACTTTATGGCTCTGCTCTCTATAGCTCTCTATAACTCCTACCTGGAGTTTAAATGACCATAACATACAAATACCAATATGGCGGGAAGACTTAAGTAGGTAGACTTAGCGGCCGAGCGGGTGGAGGCTGGAGGCTGGGGGGCCGGTGGGTGGAACAACCACACAAAACATACTCTCATAGCCAGTATGATCATGTCACACTGTTTAACTATGGTGGAGGGCTACAACTCGGCTGCTTTTAAGCCTTGTCCCTTGAACATGGAATGGATGTTTTTCACCAGACAGACAGCCACCCTGTTCAACTTAAAGAGCCCTGTCTGAACTAACACAAGCGTCATAAACACTGTCAAATGGTAGCCAGATGACTAATAAGGGAACACACATATTGTTGTTTTCATTATTGTACCTACTTAACAACAGTGGGAATACATGCCCTTCTTAGTTACCTGACCTCCATTTCAATGGGTGCCTAAGAGGGACATAAGGTACCACTAAATCTCCTGATACTTTCCTTTAATTGACCGTAAGTGTTGAAACATAGATACATGTAATTGTACACATATACACTTACCATCATGCGGTGGGGGAGGTTCCGGTGTGTTCCCTGGGAGATGGCAAGAGAGTTACAAAATAAAAAATGTCCTCTTTATTATTATTTTTAAGGATTGTTCCCTATAAATGACTGAATTAGGTATATTCTCGGAACCCAGAATCTGACTTAGTGATACTAGGCATAGAAGGAGAAGTTACCGTTTCGTTCGCAGATGTACCCTCTGTTATATTCACAGTTGTCATCGTTCCATGCGCCAGAGTTGATGAGTATGGAGAGGCAGTCCTCTCCATTGTAGTTGTCAGGGTTGCCTGAGGGAGAGAGAGAAAGTGGAGAAGTAATATCATACAATTTGTATGCAGGTGTACCACCTCACCACTAGGGGGGTGTCAACTCTCCACACGACATACAGGAGTAGATAAAAAGGAATTGGAGGAAGTGTGCAGATCGATCATGGATTGTATGTTTTACCGTCGGCCCAGTTGATGTAATTGAAAGGAGTTCCATCGGTCCACTCCCAGCCCCCCTCAGTGACCGAGTCATGACCCCCCATCCAGAGGGACACCCCTGTAGGGGCCAGCTGGATCTGCCCTATGGATCAAATAGATAACAAAAAAACACATTCAACTACTACTCTATATTTCTCTCATTACTTTACATTGCTAAGTTCACCGTTGTTTAGAAACTTCACACTGTGAATAAATCTGTATGACTAGTGCGATATTAAATCAACGTCAGAGAAACTGATGGACATAAAGGATGTACTGAATAAAAGATAGGGTACAGCCTTAACATCCATTCATTCATCAATGAAGCCCACTATTACTTTAGGAATAACTTGGTATGTTTTGGAACATAAGTGAAGTGTACCTTGAATGAAGCTCTGTTCGAAGGGCTCGTTGATGCTGAGGAGGTCGCCTCCCTGGTTATTACAATCGGCCCGGGCGTCCGCCCACTTTCTGGTGGACAGGTAGTTGAACAAATAGCATTGGTCGTTGAAGGGGTCGGGTGTCCAAGCGCCACACCTGTCATCCCATCCTGCAGGGCAGAGACACACAGCATTGTCATTGAAAGTACTGGAAACCGCATAGAGAGGTACAATAATGAAGATATACAGCAGTGGAGGCTTGTCCTCCCCTGATACAATGCAGTTGATCTTTGGCGTCATCTTTGTTTACCGCTGAAGTGCGGTTTGACAATAATGTGACAGTGTTTGCATGAGCCCTAGCTTTGATGCTGCTGCTGAGCAGGCGTTCTGATACCTATGCTCCGAAATCTCATCTATTAGTGACAGTTGTAGTCCAGGAGAGGCCGGTGCAGGTAGAAATCGGAGGACGGGCTCATTGTAATGCATGGCATGGAACAAGGAATGGTATCAAATATGTATGTTTGATACCATTCCTCATTAGTAGTCTCATTTTCAAGAGAAAACAACGTCGTTCATCTTACCTGGTCCAGATGTGGGGGGTTGAGGGGGTCCTACGCCTTTGCCTGAGGAAGCACAACAAAACCAGGAAGTGAGGAAAATGCTGTACTCAAGGAAGCTTATTGAAAAAAAAAAAAACAGGAAAATAACGTTATTGTCAATAAGTCAATGAACTAATTCACACTTTCAATGGGGATTCTCCATTGAAAATGCTTTTTTAGTCTTGGACTAGACATAATCCAGGCTTTGGGAACCAGCCCGTTATGATGTACTGCAAAGCCAGTCACCCAATGATTTGTGGATGATGTGTACGTTCAGTATGTAGACACTGAAATGTGAAATGACAAAAATAACCCTTTTTGCAGACAAATTCCTTGCTGGTGGTACAGAGAAGATCGTTGATCAGCCCTGGGTTCCAGTCGCTCAACCCCTTGAGGTGAACACAGTCTTCGTTTTGCCAGTTATCAGGATTATTTGGCTCCCACGGAAGTAGGTCCTGTGTGGGTGAGAGAGAGAGAGAGAGCGAGAGAGAGAGAGAGAGAGAGAGAGAGAGAGAGAGAGAGAGAGAGTGAGAGAGAGAGAGAGAGTGAGAGAGAGAGAGAGGAGGGTAGAGCAAAAAAAAAAAAAAATTAGGGTCTTATTTCACACATTGCTGTAGCACTTCAACTAACAATAAATACATTTTAAAAGTAAATAATAAATAAAGTTGTATCATAATGTGTAGTATTGTACATTGTGTTGGCGTGTTGTGTTTTTTGTCGTATCCTGTGATGTTGCGTAACATTGTGCATATGAGAGTATTGAAATGTTATTGAGGACACAACAATGGCGCGAATAATAGTTAAATAAAAGTCAATTAGTCACTTACAGCTGGAGTCCCGTCCGTATATACATATGTGCCCTCTGACGCTACGTCATTCAAACCGATCCAAGCATCTTTAGGCATGTGAGCTGCAGAAACAAAGTTCCTCATCATCTAGTGTCACTACCATTACTTTAAAATGACACTTCCAATGTAATACACAGTAGATCTATTGGACTAAAGGAAACAAAGTAAAACGACAGGAAGGACTGGGGGTAGTGGTGGTCTAGTGGATAGTGAGTTGGACTTGTGATCAGAAGGTTGTGAGTTCAAATCCCGCCTGAAACCACACCACTACTAGTGTGCCCTTGAGTAAGGCACTTAGCCCTCAGTTACTCCAGGGGGAATGTCCCTGTAATTCGTAATTGTAAGTCGCTTTGGATAAAGGCGTCTGCTAAATGGCCAAATTAATTAATTTAATTAAAACAAACTACCCCTTTTACAGAATGTGGTTTAGATTATGTCTAGTGGACTTTTTGGGGGCAAATGTCTCACCAAGAAGAAAGCTCAACTCCTGTTGAGTGTGGAAACTGACCAGGTTGCCATTTTGACCTGCACAGTAGGTCTGTGAGTCTTGCCAGCTCTTCACCATTTCATACTCAAAGTGATAGCAGTAGTCCCCAAAGAGAAGATAACCTGTGTCACAATGGGAATCTAATCCAAAGACAAAGCACAGAATATATATGGTTTTATATATATATGGTTATAACCCAAACTCTTGTTCAGAACACTCAAATAGTATTATGGGGTTTTCAGCGATGTGATAAAGATTAAGCCTAGTCCTGAATTAAATCACACTTTCAATGGAGAGTCTTAGTCTTGAACTAGGTATAATCCAGGTCCGGGAGACCAGCCCAATATGATGTACTGTCAAGCAGGTCACTCACCTGGAGCTGCCGTAGGCTTCACGTTCTGACCGCCACGCATTTCACAAATGTATCCCAGGCTTTTGAAGCAATTGGTTGTTTGCCATAATCCATTGTAGTTTCCTAGAGAGCGAAAGAAAGTGAATCAATAATTAATTGTAAACTTTTGGAATTATTTTTCCAATCTTAACTATTTGGGTTTGGTCAATTGATTGAATGATATGGGTAGTCGTGTTGGTCAATAGATTGACCACTGATCACAGTCGTTCACCTGTATAGATCTGACCACAGTCCCAGAGTTCTGCTGTGTCCGTGGGGAACCCCGGGCTCCAGTTGGTCACAGTGAGGTCTGTCTTGTCCACCCATTTGAATACTCCATCCTGGGCTTCGTCTAATGACATCACAAATCAGGAAATACGTAACATGGATGCTTCAATTTATTATCAGTATTTTTTTATAAAGATCAAATGAGTCGCTCTTTACAACAGTGCAGCTTATTCGTCACTGATCTATCTAGATAAGGCTAGTTTCACACTAACGTAAACTCATACTAAATTGGGCAGAGAGGCTATGTTTCGGTATGATGTACTGTACCTGAGACACCAATCCAGATATCAGGGATTTCACCTTGATGGAATTCAGGTAGCTTTCCGTTGATGAAGTACTGCTCCTCTTGACTAATGCATCAAATCATACAGATTAGATCACTTTTTACAATACAATACAGTATACAATACATGCATTTTATGTGATATTTACCCAGCAACAATACTATGATTGGCTACAAAATGAAGCATCATCATTTATGCATTTTTGGTGAATAACGTCATCCTTGACATTCGAGAATGTTGACCGTTTTGGTGACTTTATTCACCCTCTGCACTAAATAAGTAAGGTCAAATCAAACAATATGTTGGATGATACTGAATGACTTGGTCTTCCTTACGTCTTGATGGTGACAAGGTTAGCTCCCATAGCTAAACACTTGTGTTGGGCCTCGTGCCAGGTGGTCAATAGCAAGGTGTTGCTAACCAGCCAGTAACAGCTCCCACTGAAGCTCAGCCAACCATCAGGGCAAATGGCTGGGAATAGGGAAGGAACATATGATGCAATATCTGTTCAGTTCTGAGCTGTAAAGACTCACTTACGTTATCTCAGACTTTTGACAAGAACAACGTTGTTGTCGAACCTAATTGAATTGCCTTGAGAGAGTTGAATCATATCAAACCATGTAATTGGCACATCGTTAATCCAGATTATGATACAGTATGTCATGTCACATACATTTTAGCTAACACGGTAAAACATTGGAGTAATGGAAATTGGCAACGTTTTATAGTTTCCAATTTTTGAGGACGGAAGATTTCGAACTTACTGTTCAGTCCCCTTTTGCACATATAGGGGCGCTCATACCGGCACTCATGGGCCCTCCACTTCCCATAATCCTCTGATGGCTCCTTGATCACAGCGGTACAAATTCCATTCTGCTGTCCACTGTAGGAGAAAGAGCAGATCATCTAAAATCATTCCTTTTCAACCACAAACACAGCTAAGCTAACATGCTAACATCTTACCTGAGGTCTGGCTGGTTTGCACCCCAGTTGAGGTACATGGGGACAGGGAGTTTAGCATCAGACCAGGTAAAAAGTGCGCTGGCAGCTTCAACTTGACAAGATAATGTTGTGCATTTCTGTGAAAACAACACAACATAACGTTATATCAGCCTTCATTCTGGAACCATAATTTCTATTGCATGAAATCTGAGCAAAGTAATCTGCCACTCAAGTTACAGTACACATTAGGCCTACAGTGAAACTGTGTCTGTTAAGAGCTTACAGGTTACCACTTTGTCTCACACGCACACACGCACGCATGCACATAGTGACAGCAGCTGGTGAAACCGGGAACAAGTTGCCAACCAATCAAAATGTTCACAGTTTTATTCTGAAAAATGTAAATAAATGTCAACGTTGTTGATAATCAATGACACACTCGCTAGTCAAGTCAAGACATTGCAATGCAATGGATTCTGTGAGTAATCCCCACTACTACCTAGTTAACTATAACACTACTTTACATTGTTAGCAGGCTCACAAAACAAGCTGTGTTAGTTGACTAGCGAGTGTGTCATTGATTTTCAACAATGCTGAAATGTATTTAACATTTTCAGAATAAAGGTCCGAACATTAAATCGGCTGCCGACTTGTTCCCGGTTTCACCAGCTGCTGTCACATTATGTGTATACTGTATACGTATAATTCATACACTGTTGAGCCTT
Organism: Nansenia antarctica; assembly: GCF_963989245.1. Classification (NCBI taxonomy): domain Eukaryota; kingdom Metazoa; phylum Chordata; class Actinopteri; order Argentiniformes; family Microstomatidae; genus Nansenia; species Nansenia antarctica. Next base: position 66,314,503 of record NC_137689.1, on the reverse strand, counting down.
ACCAAGGTGGTGAAGCCGATCCAGAGGTCGAAATAGGAGGGGTCCAGACGCCCTGTGATGTACTGCTCCTCTGCCGGTGATTCGATAGACACCAGGTCCCCTCCTTCTAAGATACAGTCATGCCTGGCTGCGATCCAACTCTTCCTGATGTCTGCCTTCAACTTGTAACAGTTGGATCCAAACTCCCTCCAGTCATTGGCTGTGTCACACACTGTGGTCGGGTTAGCTGAAGACAGGAGAGAACCATGTAGGTGCACCGTTATTCAACCATCCACCCAACCATCCACCCAACCATCCACCCAACCATTCCCCCAACCAGTCACCCAATCAGTCACCCAACCATTTCCCCAACCATTCGCCCAACCATTCACCCAACCATCCACCCTCCCCTCATCATCCCACAATGAACTGAAGACTTCAGTGCATCCATATTGAACCTACGATTGGGGCGCTTGCAGATGTATTTCCTTCTGATAGAGCAGGGTTCATCGTTCCATCGTGCCAGGCTCGACCCCAACACCTCCCCGCAATGTTCGTTCTCCTGCCAGTTGTCTGGCTGCCCTGGAGCCCAATCTCTGTGTAGAGATCCCAAAGCATAAATGAGAGCATATCATATGTGTCCCTTATGTGTTAGTGGTGAAAAGTGAAATGACGATTTCCAAAACCTTTTCCAGGAAGTAAATAAAAGGATACCAATGAGGCTTGAATGCTCAAAAATAGTTATATATATATATAATAGTTATATTAGGGGACATGATGCCCTGTCAACCAGTCATCAACATAAAGTCCTTACAGTTAAACAATGAAAGGCTACTGTGGAGAGTTACTGTACTACTACAGTAAACTATATACTGTATGTGAATGATTGACATCTAATAACACCCAATCAGAGGGAGCTCAGGCGCTTAATTTCCTGTCACATGATTGGCTGATGCCACAGTGTTAGATGATCACGTACTCTAAGTATTCCATATAGACGCTGCCATCGCTCCACTCCCACACTCCTTCAGCAGCGATGTCGCTCAGGCCGATCCAGTAGATCTGTGAGCCGACCTGTGTCCGCACCCATAACTACCAGGAGAGAGCAGAGGTTATAGTAGTAAGACAGATACAGTAGCAGGCACAACAGATATGACTACTGAAGAACACATCTCACACACAGCACTCCTATTTAGCAGTCAACTGAATGTGTGTGTGTGTGTGTGTGTGTGTGTGTGTGTGTGTGTGTGTGTGTGTGTGTGGCTTACTCTCTCGTGAATGTCCAGGATGCTCATCAAGTTGCTCCCCTTTGCCTCACAGTCTCTCTGGGCGTCGTCCCACGACTTTGTCTCCGTTGAAAAGAAGTAGCATCTTTCTTCATTTGCCCTCCAGCCCTCCTCACACTGACTGAAGGCTGACAACACAACATGGGAGACATGAGGACTACTTCAAAACTGATAATGGTTCATAAATACATTTTGGGGAAAAAGTAATGACATTGTCACACATCCATGTTTTATAGATGAAATGCAACTGTAAATAATAGAGGTTCACATAATGTGAAATTAAGTCATAATATGAGCTTAATATACATACAGTGCCCTCCACAATTATTGGCACCCCTGGTAAAGATGAGTAAAAAAAATGAATATATATATATATTTTTTTTATATTTGTGTTATAAAATGTCACCTTTTGGTGAATTAGCTTAATGTCAGACTGAAAATAATTAGAAACATCCAACCTTTAATTGAAGTAAATTTATTATGAGATTATTCTGATTTCTAATAAAAACCTAACATGTTTGCCACAATCATTGTCACCCTGCATTTAATACTTTGTATAGCATATCATTTTTTTGTCATTTTGATGATTATTTCTTCACTAAACCTATAATTGGAGGATTGAAATATAATCCTTATTTCTCTGGTTGCATAAGATAACCTTTTATCCTCAGTTATGCCTAGGGTGACAAAGCATCATTCGATTCTACTTTGATCATAAAAGTCCCATGACATATCCACAAAACACAAGCCATATAACCCCTATTCACATCCAAACTCGAGGAAAAACTGGTAATATTTGACTTTGAGTGCCCACTTCATATCATAAAGTATCACATGTTTTGTATAAAAAAAAATATTTGCACCTCAAGTAAAAAAAAAAGTTAATTGTCAGGAAAGTCATCGTGTAAATGATTGAAGCGTTCATGTCAATTCCAGATAATAATAATAATAATAACTTTTATTTGTATAGCACTTTTCCTGCACACATTGCAGCTCAAAGTGCTTTAATCATTATATAATCAAAATTTAATTATTTAGTAATTTAAAGGCAATATAGAAAATTGGAAGATGGAAAACAATCTCCTACCCTTGTACAACCCAACCACTAACACACATAACAAATTACATTTACATGACCAATAAACTTTTTAGCTCTAAATGGATCACATAAATAACATTGATATATTTGAGAATGCATTTGTATCAATCACAGTATCTGAAATCCATACCACTTTCCTCAACTCTCACATAATTTTACTTTCAAATAAAAAAATGATTTCTTATAAACTTACCACAATGAAGTAGACCACAGAGACTGAGAAGCCGTAGAAGCATTCTCTGTGTGTTGTTCATCTGCTAAGTATTTACTCTGTTTAGTTCTCTGTGTGTATTGTCATACACTACTGTACATCCTAGAGTGGCAGACTTCCCAAAGTTAGCTGAGAGTGGCCCTGTGTGTGTACCAGCTGCCACTCAGCAGAGCTCTGAGCATCCTCACACAGTTAACACTCTTTTCAGCACCAGCCCAAGGTCCAAAGATTGAGGGCAGTAAAACTGGATGACAAGCACTTGACCTGGGCTGTCTGTGTGTGTTGTAACTTAGTCCAACACTACTTTATGGTGAGACCATCACCAAAATAATACTAAATACGGTAAGTGTCTTTGGTAGTGAAAAAGCTCATAAAAAATGCTTACATGACAGTGCAAAACATACTGTATGCGGTAACATGACAACCTAAGATATACTGTAGCCGTTTCATATACTGTAGCCGTTTCAAATAAAATAAAATAAAGAATTTAAATCTGTAATGGCTCCCTTGAAAAGGTATTTTACAGAATATGTGATGGCAGTTGGTGAAAGAGGGAACAAGTCGGCAACCATGTTGATAGACACATTATGGGCCTGTCCTGCAATGACAACCATTTAAAACATTAAAAAACACCACCCATGAGGGCACTTTGTGAGTGGCAGGGCAAAGGGGCAGGGGCCGTTGCCTCTTTAGCCGCTACAGTACCTGTGCACATGCCAGGATAGGGCACATATTCAGGAAGTTGGCACTAAGGTTTTACACAATGAAAACACTAAACCTCAAAGTCCAAAAGAAACAATTTTATTCCCCCATCAACAACATACCGTCAGTCTGTAAAGTCTTTATATCACCAAAACTCTACCTTGAATTGTTACTTTTTAACCAGTTTTACATTTAATTGGTGCATTCAGTTGCAAAACCCATCAACAAAACAATCAAATATTTGGAAATAGTACTTACTCAGCAAACATAATTTAGAGTTTATAACAATTGACTAAAGCTCTAAAGAAAATAACATCTAACTCATTCAAGAACATTTTTAAGCAGTCTTCTAATGAGGGATCCACAGTGAGTACCCTCAGAGGGGTTAAACAGATGTCTGTGGCAAAGGTCAAATGGTTAAACAATTTCTACTCGTCAATGCATGATTAACATTTGAGGGCACATTGCAAGTTTGTCCATTAGAGGATAGGGTTAGGCTGTTTGATCTATCCAGACTTTATTACAGTAAGTGGGGTAAATGGTATTCAATAAACCAAACCCATGTTAAACTTTATGAACTTAACCAAAATGAAATATAAATAATTAATAAATAAGATAAACTGGAGCCATAGACTTCATACATAGATACCTTTATTAAACAAATAACAACTAAATTAACAACATAAGGAAGATTCAAGAAAAACAGAAATACAACACAAGGTACAGCATACATCTGAGAAATATAAACAATTTTACAAAAGCATTTGAACTCACTATCAAAGTTGGCAAGTAAATATACCCTTGTTGTCAAATGTAATACAGTGAACCAATGGTGAAACAACTGAATATTCCCTTAGAGTGGGTACAAATATATCATAATGTAAGCAAATATAAATCAAAGAATAAGTTGCAAAATCAAAGTGTTCTTCAGTCAATCTGTTTTTACAGCAACAGCAGTCCAACAATAACAACAATAAAATTCAGTTACCTGAAATGCCTCTCAATGGCCATGGTATGCAAACAATTATAATAAGAGTGAGGAACTACTGAAACTTCAAAGTCAAGGCCTCAAAAAAACGACACTATCAAGACATTTGAAAATAGTGTCAATATTGGACAAAAATATATTCAAACCTCCACTCTATTCTAGCAAAATAGTGCACAACAATAAATTCAATAAAATAGTGAAGAATAACACCAAAGACGCCATTAATTCGTTATACAAAACTCCATATATTAAAATATATCTTAACCATTTTGGCGGAGAGGAGAGGATCCTTCTCTTTACACATCGGAAAGCACACGATTATGATTACTGACAGTCCAGCTATCTTTTAGTACATTGGGTGTCAGTGCCAATGATCCCAGACTTCTAGCCATGACGGGTTAGGTTGAGGAAACATTAGTCTCACAACCATGTCCAAACCTATCCTCTCAGTCTGGTAACACAGGCAGGCCCCCCTCTCTTATTGCAGCATGAGGTCCTCCACCCACCCAAAAACTAACCTCTCTCTATTCATCCCAACGACTGCCTTCTACAGCCAGTCAGGAAGGGAGGATTGTTCAAACGCATATACAGGCTGCAGCTAACTAGCACTGCTAGCTAACTAGCATATTCAGTGTCACTGAGCTTACTGCAGTTGGAACTGAAAATAGTCCTGAAATCCCCAAACAAAACTACTCTCTGTACTGATCTGAAACTGGAAATCAATAGAATGTCAAAGGACTGAAGTGTTCTAAAGCACACTACTGTTAAATAAGGCTGACCGTAACGCTTCTCTGGGCAGCGCCACTGCACTCATACAATAGTCACAATCAAATCAGATCCAGCAGTTTGATAAGAGTGCAAAACAATCATATTTTTTTCGCAGAAATGTGGTTACGGCCTTTTCATTATTTACCTTCTTTTCATTCTCATTTAATCTGAAGTATACAGGTTCGTCTCTCGGAGATAAAATCTCTTTCATATTAGACACATTTTTACACTGTAAAAATGGGTTTTGTTGAGTGCCGTAGACATCTCCAGACAGGCATTCTGAATGGCCAGAGTAGTGTAGGTTTTTTACTTATTTAATTGAAAGCATTGATTGAACTGTGTGTGTGTGTGTGTGTGTGTGTGCGTGTGCGTGTGCGTGTGCGCGTGTGCGTAGTTGACTACTGGAAACCTCAAACCCTCAAAAGTCAACTGCCAGTGATGAATCAGAACACAAGGTCAGAGAGGCACAGCCATTACACACCGACTTGTTTGTCCTAAACGCCTGTTGATATGTGGTGTCTAGCCTAAGAAATGTGTCTGTATGTATGCCGATACCTACACCTACGACACCTATACCTATAGATAACTTCAAAATCTCAGCAATCAGTAATGTTCATTTGAAAGAAAGGCAAAAGCAAGAGCCAGGCCAGTCAAAAAGGAAGCAAAGAACAAAATACAGTACAACTTTTTTCAAAACACATCACTGAAAAGCAAATATTACCAAAAACAAAACAAAATGGCGTCTATTGATTGTGGATCACTTCCAGGCTCAAGAGAAGTCTACTTGGCCTTCAGCTCTGATAGATGTGCATACGAATCAAGGTACGTTGTGAGGGTGTTTAGAGTCAGTGCTAACGTGAACCGCTGCTAACAGACTAGCTGGTCCTAACCCGTGACTGTACGGTTTAGTTGAGTGCTTGTGCATTGGTTGGGTTGTGTCATCTGTGCAGGTCTGGTGGAGCCTCATTGGTTGGGTGCTGTTCTGTGCAGGTGTGGTCATCATGTGGTCAGTGCGGACGACCGCAGGTTTGGGGATAGGGGGGGGGGAGCGGTCGGTCACATGCAATCGACCACATTGTTGGAGCCGTGGCCCACGTCCCTGATCTGGCTGATGTGAGAGGCACAGACTGCTACTCCTGCCCCCGCCCGGCAGTGAGACACGGAGCCCACCAACTCCCATCTGAGAGACGAGACAACACACACACACACACACACACACACACACACACACACACACACACACACGTCAGTGGTGTATGACAGCCAAACCTGGTAGTACTAGGGTATGTTCAGAGTGAAACTTTGAACATTTTGCAAGATAGAAAAGAGCTGACATAATAACCTATTCTGTAAAAGGACACAGAACACTGTCCATTTTCCTTAACATTTTTCTATCTTTATCCAACATTCTGCGACCCCCTCTTGAATAAATGGCTACAGACTCTGTGGATCCCCCGTACGCGTGTCTGACCTCCCTACAGAACGGCCCGTACCACTGACCTGTTCATGCGGGGGTCGAAGGCCTCCACAGTGTTCAGGTAGATGTTCCCGTTGTGGCCACCGACCGCAAACACGCGACCCATGACCGTGGCCACGCCAACCCCTCCGCGGGGCGTGGTCAGCTCAGAGACGTATTCCCAGCGGTGCATGCGGGGGTCGAAGCGCTCCACGGAGCTCAGGGGGGAGTTGTCATCAAAGCCACCTGAGGGGGGGGCGCAGCCAGAGACTGGATCAGCTTGATGGGTTAAGTGTGGCAAGTCAGGTGTGGCAAGCATAAGAGGACTTGGTTGAGATTTGAGACACATGAAATATGAATAACTGCCTAGAGCATTTTGCCCTTTTTAAACGCACTGTATACCTCAAATGATACAGGAGCTGTTATGTACATTAGGGGATGATGGTGAAGGTTAAAGTCGGAGGACAGGCTCATTGTAATGTAGATAATGGTCCCTCATGCCATGCATTACAATGAGCGCATCCTCAGATGTCCACCTCCACCCACCTCCCCCTGCTGTACAGTCTGGATAGGAGAACAGCTCAGCGGAAGCTGACAGAGCTATTTGATCTGTGCATGCACACACAGACCTATCCCTGCAGAGGCCATTGAAACTCATCTGACTCATCCAAACAAGACTTTAATGTCAATCAAGCCTAGAGCTTTGAACAGTAGCCTTTAATGACTCTCAACGCATGTAATCAGTAACCAGCCTTTGCAAATTCTTCACCTTGTTGTCACCTGTTGAATGGGGGCCAATATCTTCTGTGTATGGTGTGTGTGTGTGTGTGTGTGTGTGTGTGTGTGTGTGTGTGTGTGTGTGTGTGTGTGTGTGTGTCTGCGTCTGTCTGCGTGTGTGCGTGCGTCTAGTGGTGTGTGTGTGTCTGCGTCTGTCTGCATGTGTGTGTCTGCGTCTGTCTGCGTGTGTGTGTGTGTGTGTGTGTGTGTGTGTGTGTGCGTGCGTCTGTGTGTGTCTGCGTGTGTGTGTGTGTGTGTGTGTGTGTGTGGGGAGGCATGTGACTTGTCTCAAAGAGCAGCCAGTGGACACTATAAACACTGCTCATGGCTGAATCCTAAATCGACCATCAGGCCACCAGCTACTGTAGATGTGAAAGCAGTGACTAGGGACAGCAGAAGCAATGCGGGTTAACTTCCATCCAAGGCAAAGCAGCCGGTAGAGCAGTTGTCATAATGTCCAGTCTTTTCATATCTACAGAAATGTCTAGGGGTTAGTGGTCCATTTGGTATTCAGCAAATGAAACAGTGAGCTAGTTCCAGAGATGTCGGCGTGCGTGTTCTCACCCACGACGTAGAGGCATCCGTTGAGTTCGCTGACCCCGTTCCCCGCCCGCCTCTGGCCCATCTCCTTCACCTCAGTCCACTTGTTGAGGTGGGGATCGAACCTCTCCACGCTGGACAGAGACACCACGCCATCGTTGCCCCCCACTGCGTACACGTGACTCTGAGAGGAAAGGGTTAACAAAGACAACGGATGTTACTGTTACTGCCTACTTACTGACAGACTTCAGTCACTCAAGCAGATTCAAAGTTCTCACCTTTGTTAGGTGTACTAAATGTTCTAGAATATATAACACCTTGTGTCCAGGACAGTGCACATTGACAGTGTGTGTTAAATGGAAAATGGACTGCACTTATATAGCGCCTTTATCCAAAGCTCTTTACAACGGCCTCTCATTCACCCATTCACACACACATTCACACACCAATGGCGGCAAGCTACCGTGCAAGGCCCCGGCCCGCTCACTGGGAGCAATTTGGGGTTCAGTGTCTTGCCCAAGGACACTTCGACATGTGGCCAACCAGGGATCGAACCGCAGATCTTCCAACCTTGCGATCGTTAAACGGCAGCTCTACCTCCTGCGCCACAGCCGCCCCCATTGATAGTACACGGCTGCAGTGTGTGTTGACGGTACGTGTCGGCAGGTGTCCAGGCTGACCAGTCTTACCCCCAGGGCCACAGAGCCCACCCCTCCCCTGGGCGTGTTCATGGGGGCCACGGCGCTCCAGCGGTCACTCTCGATGTCGTAGCGCTCCACGTCGTTGAAGCACGAGTTGTCGTCCAGCCCCCCGATGGCGTAGATGGGACCACCGAGCGCTGCCAGAGCTATGCCCCGCCTGAAGTACGTTACAGAGGACGCCGTTCGTCAGTAGGTGTTGTCTGAGTTCAAATCCCGCCTGAAACCACACCACTACTAGTGTGCCCTTGAGTAAGGCACTTAGCCCTCAGTTACTCTAGGGGGAATGTCCCTGTAATTCGTAATTGTAAGTCGCTTTGGATTAAAAGCGTCTGCTAAATGGCAAAATGATACATTTAAATTACTTCCATAGTTAATTTATTTAGTGCAGAGGGTGAATAAAGTCACCCAAATGATCGTCATTCTAGATAGCCACGGGTGACTTGATTCTGGTGGAGGTAGAAATCAAGAGGACGGGCTCACTATAACGCATGGAATGGAATAAAACACCTTCCATTCCATGGAATTGCAATGAACCCATCCTCCGATTTCTACCTCCACCAGCCTCCCCTGGTACAGAGGCGCCTGCTGCCACCTCTTCCACATACCTTTTAGTGTTCATGGAAGCTTTCATCATCCACTTGTTGGTGAGGGGATCAAACATCTCCATGTTGCCCAGGTGTTCACTGCCGTCATGGCCGCCCACCGCATACACCTTCCCTGAGGACAGACGGCCAATCACTCTTGACTACACTGAGCTCTACTCCAATCCAATTCACTGTTACTGTTAGGTAGACTCAAGTGAATTGAACAATTCATGCACAATAGCAATAGTGGGAAAAATCTTAGATACACAGTATATCCCCTGTGATCCATAAAACACTCGTCAGATTTAAGGACATGGAACGAGCCGGCTTTGGGATGATACGAATGAGACGTTGCAGAAAAAGAGTGGAATTGAGTGGAATAGAGTGGAATTGAAAACCCTAGGAGAGCTGTTCTACTTGTTTTATCCATGAGCTTTTTAGAAAAGTCGGGTGCTCTAAGTGTTCTCTCTGTGCAGCGTCCCTGAGAGGGGCTCTATACAGCACTCCAAAACACAACGAGAGAGAGAGGACGAGAGAGAGGGAGACCTCTGAGACAACAATACCATACTGTAGCATGGCTGTGGCATATTAAAGGCAGTAATAATGTGGAAAGTACAGTGGAGTAGCACTATACTAGTTGCACTGGGTGACCTATAGTATATATAACTCTTTTTACAAGCATTATATATAATGCAGTTGACTCCTCTGAACCATGGCATATAGAATTGTATAATATTGAATTCTAGAGAAGAAAAGAACTGTCTTCTTGGCAGCCTGGATCCTTAGTAAAACAACAGCTATACATTTACTATTTGTATTTGCTATACTCTCTGGACTGCACTTATATAGCACCTTATTCCAAAGCACTTTACAATGGCCTGTCATTCACCCATTCACACACACATTCACACACCAATGGCGGCAAGCTACCATGCAAGGTTGCATGCATGTTGGCCCGCTCATTGGGAGCAATTTGGGGTTCAGTGTCTTGCCCAAGGACACCGACGCGTGGCCAGCTGGGGATTGAACCGCAAACCTTGCGATCAATAGATGCCGGCTCTACCTCTCCACCCTCCTCTCAACTCTCTCTACCCGGCTACTCTCTCCACCCTCCTCTCTCACCTCCTACAGATATGACTCCCACGTGGCGTCTCCTGCTGTTCATCTCCGGTCCGAAGAACCAGCTGTTCTTGCTGATGGAGTAGCACTCGATGCTGCGGAACGGATCCCCCGAGCCACCCCGGCCGCCCACGCAGAACAGAACACCTGCAGGAGAGAGGTCAGAGCAGGGACAGACCAGGACCACAGTGAGAACAGGCACTCCAGAGTGACTGACCTACTCTGATCAGAATACATTTGAGGGACTGGGTCTGGGGGAGGGGCTGTCCTCACAGCGACCCAACCCCACCTCTGTCAGGGAGAACACTTTGGCAGATCCAGGGGAGGGCTGTTATGTAATGTATTGTGTCTTTTTCAAATTTTGGTTAGTTAGTTTGTTTGTTTGTTTCTTTGACTAATCACACAAAAAAGAATGCTACATTTGACTGCAGATCTCGAATAACTATTTACTGCATGTGTATTGTTACGTATTGTATCTTCCCATTTAGGTAGCTAAATGCTCGATATAATAATACTATCATAACGTTCCCGTAAGGATGATTGATCTCAACACAGACGTTTAGTGACATCTCGTATGGTCTTTCTCCTACCTGCGGTGTGTTTCCTGGGCGTGGTGCGGACAGAGTACGCAAAGTCGGGCACCACCTTGTTGCTGAGGTGGAGGTGGTAGTCCCTGGCCTCGTCCAGCAGGTCTCGGCAGCTCAGGTTCACCTTGATCATCTCCTCCTTGGCCACCGTGCCGGTCAGGAAGTCCACCTGGAGCAGGGGCAGGCGCACCTGGAGGGCACACAGGGGCAGAGGTACAGTCAAATACACACACACGCACGCACGCACGCACGCACGTTAAGGCATGTCCAGGACAAGTATATTTTATGATCGGTCAAGTGGACTTTCTCCTGCAGTTGTCCGACGGACAAGTGAAAACAAAAAAATAAATCAATATGTATTAATATCTGTAAAAAACTAATTCCTCCTTCTGATCTGAATAGTAAAAAATGTATGCCGTGCTTCATTCTTGCTGTCTATGAGGCTATTTAAGTGCTCTCGTAGTTCATTATCGTCAATGTTATAGTGTACATTATGGGTCTCCTATCACTAGTGCCATTAGCATGAGCGCATATTATTTGCTTCTTCTCAATGCCTCATATTTTCAATCATGTATTAGTTCGATGCGATCGTATATTTTATGTTGGAAGATTTAAGACGAACATATCGCAATGCAAACTTCAGAATGCCTATAATTCATGCCTATTGTGGCCAATCTTAATCTAAAAGAAATCACTGATTACCCCTTCATAATAATTTTTTATAATTACCAAATATTGTTTAATGAATATATTTGATAATAAAGGATACATCATTATCAAATCAATAGTAGTCAAATTTGTTATTTGCACTAACATATATTGCTTTTTCAAAATCTTTGTATTTGGACAAGTAACTTGAGCTCTCGGACTAGTAAAGGATTAGTTCACTTGTCCGAAGGACAAGTACCTGAAAAAGCTTATTGTCAAGCCCTGACACACATTTCTAGGGTTGTGCTTAAAGGTGCAATCTGTCATTCAACAAACAACAAAGCGGGCTCCCCGCCAGTTTTCGCACACGCACTTCCCTCTATATACACTCCTCCCATTCCTATGCCTAAGGCTGACAAACTGTGCACACACACATTGACGCACGCACACACGCACACCTGAGACATGATCTGGTCCAGCCAGGCGTCGTGGTGCTGAGGGTTAGCTTTGAGCCATTTCACTGCTGCGTTGTACACCTGGCTCTCTGATTGGATGTTGAGATCGCCCGAGGAGAGCAGCGTGCGTAGGTGCTGCGGCGAAACGCACGGGAAGTCCTCGCAGTCCGTCACCTCGCGGAAGTGCTCACAGGCGTAGCGGTCGGCCATGTCCATCAGGTCCACGCGGTTGTGGCTCTCGGCGAAGGTGCGCACGGCCAGGCAGTTGGAGGGGTGGAAGTGGGCCTTCATGTATTCGCAGCAGGCCCTCGCCACCAGCTCCACCTGCAGGATGCACGCGGCGTAGAGCAGCGGCTGAACATTGTCCACAGTCAGGGTGAGGCGCGAGGAGTAGGCGAAGCGTACCAGGTCCTGGATGGCGTCGCCGTCAAAGTCCTTGATCTCGATCAGCTCCTGCTTGGCCTCTGACATCTCTGACAGAAACATGGCCCGGAAGTAGGGGATGACGCAGGCCAGGACCAGCTTGTGGCACGGGATCAGACGGCTACCCACCTTCATAGGGACGGGGGGGGGGGAGAGGGAGAGAGAGACACAGAGAGAGAGAGAGAAACAGAGACAGAGACAGAGAGAGAGAGAGAGAGAGAGAGAGAGAGAGAGAGAGAGAGAGAGAGAGAACGAGAAAGAGAAAGAGAAAGAGAAAGAGAGAGTGAGAATGTGGGGATGCACAAACAAGTTCATGTGAGCTCACAAGTTATTCATTCCCTTAGAAATGCCACAAGCTTTTGCTGTTTGAATGTCCTTGGCGTTCTGCAGCTGTTCAAGGAATCCCAGCTAATTAGATTTAATAAGTGGACTGGTTCAACCAAACTGATTCAAATGAACACACATGAAAAGGCTAGCTATCCTGTAGGGCTGTTTTCCCCCTCTGTAGTAGCTCCAGTGTCAGTATTAGCTCAGTATTAGCTCATCGTATAATAAGACCCACATAGACAGCGGTGCAAACTGGTGATGGTCCAAAAAGGTGAGGTGGGTGGGTGGGGGGTTTAGCTGTAGCAAGGTCGAAGGGGTGGGGGGTGAGGTTAGAGCTAATTTAATCGATAGACATATTATATTATTATTACCCCTGCTCGTAGTTAGTGGCGGCCTTGCAACTTACCACCCGCATAATTACTTCGAAAACAGGTTGCTTACTGTGAGTGTGTTCTGACTGCCAGGAAGTGTAGCTACTCTGATGCAGAGGTTAGCCTCGAGCGCGATCACTCTTAAGGCCAATGCACACAGCGTGCGATTTCTGTTGCGCGTCAACATTCCATTTTGAAGTTTGAATGGAAGTCTATGAGAACATCGCATCTCAACACACACGGCCCCGATTTTAATCGCACGGCGAAAATTCGATTCCATTCATTTTGAATGGGACAAAGCACACGGCGTGCGAGTTTTGTCGCACTGTCAAATTTTGCAAATGTTAGCTTAAAAATGAATGGAATCGAATTTTCGCCGTGCGATTAAAATCGGGGCCGTGTGTGTTGAGATGCGATGTTCTCATAGACTTCCATTCAAACTTCAAAATGGAATGTTGACGCGCAACAGAAATTGCACGCTGTGTGCATTGGCCTTTAGGGTATAGGCCCCCGTCTTAATGTGGATTAAATTGAATTTCACCATCTTTTAGATGGGTTAGGGCAGGGCTTGACGCTTACCTTTTCCCCAGGTAGCACTGTGCTACCATGTTGAAAAATTTAGTAGCACACCAAGAATTTCAGTAGCACAATGAAAATTGCGCAATTTTCGTCAACAACGACAACAAATTATCATAATCATAACATATCAAAATGATCATAACCGGCTCTTGGCCGTAATAAAAATGGAGACTCACACAATGTAAAGGGGAAGTAAGAATCTTAATTTCAGTTGGCCCACGGTTCGGTATGAACCTCGGTTTTTGGGTCACGGTTCACGGTTCGTTTTTTTTGTTTGTTTCAAATGCTACTATTTATTTACAAACTGTTACTTTATTTTGCTTATACTTATGGAACTTTAACATTTAGACACATTCCAGAATATGACTGGTAAATTGTATAATATAAATATATATAAACAAAACACTTTCAAATGTAAAAAAAATTACAGAAACACTTTCAAATGTGACGTGTTGTGGATTGGAACTACGGATCATAAACTTTCAAATGATGTGTCATACATTGAAATCCGAAAAAAGATGAAGTTAGAGTCATTTGAATGTTAGACATCAGGCACATATAGGGTTAACCTCTTTGTAATGAAACCGGAAGCAACCGCTGCTAGCAGCTAGCGGCTAACAAAACACAGCGCTACGAACTATGAGAGCTGTATCCCATATACCCATTATGCGCATTTTAAGCATATAGGACTCACGTGAAGCATTTCTGCGACACGCGTTTCTGTTCACTGTTTTCATTCCCTCATCGCTTATACACATAGGTTTGACTGCGCATGACAGTAGTTCAGCAGTTAGTCGCACTGGTGCGATTGAATGTATTTCCAAGTCGCACAGAAATATATTCACTCGCAAATGCGACCAAAACAGTCGCACTGTCGAGCCCTGGTTAGGGTTAGGCCTAGACTTTAGCCTACCTTGAGTGTGACGTCACAGAGCTCCCCCACTTCGTAGAAATGTCTCAGGGAGTTATGGAACTCCTTCCAAGCCTCGCGGGCCTCGAAGACGAAAGATCCGTCAGGCTCGCATTCCGCGAGGGCTTCTACCGAGGGCTTGGCGGTGCTGGGGCGCTTCTCTTTGACCTTGTGCTGCTCCTTGAGCTTGGCAGCACCATGCTCCGGCACCATGTCTCCTGGTGCCATCTCCCTCTACAGGGACACCAACCTTGGAGAGAGAGAGGGAGAGGCCCGAGGTGGAAAAAAATTAAGGAAATCCTCCACAAAAACACTTTGAAACTTCAGAGAGCTTGAGGCCGTACGGATATTGGTATTTAACCAACCGACAGCTCCAGTGTGAGCCTGAACTCCTTCTCTCTCTCTCCCATCTGCTCTCAGTGGAAAAGGGGGTCAGGCTAGGCTAAATTCCCACAGGCTAGTGTATGACACTGCTGAGAATAAAGAGCTATGCCATTGAGCGGGATGTGTGAACTCAGCCAAACTGATATGGCACAGCTTGAAAACAGAGCGCCACAAAGAGGACTACATTTCCACCCACACTGTGACAGATGATGCGGCTTCGCTGGTGAGGTTTCTGCCACTGAATAGACACAGTGTGACAGACCGCCCCCTCATCACTATTCGCATGAGCTCTAAAGGGCAGAAGACATATACATTGCAAAGACAGCATGGTCAAAAGACTCTTTATTTCGATGCCAAAGCTCATGAAATACAGTTTCATTCTATTGGGGGGGGGGGGATTACATAAAAAATAGTGAATGGCCTGTGTCTGAAATAGAAGTAGTGTAGGAAAGTTAAGGAACAATATCAACATGAGAGTGCAGGGGAGTGAGAATAAACCACGTCATACTAAAAACACAAGCTAGTGCTGGCTAAATAATGTTAAAATGATAGAGAACGTACTCAACCGGTCAACAGAAAGTAACCTAACCAGTCTGAGAAACGTTGAGACCAAGTGTGCACTGTGCACCCTGCAGCACTTTGATTGAAATTCAGGCCACCAACAGTATTCTTTTTCTAGTTTGAGGATGGTGTGTGTGTGACTGAAGGCTCAATGCCAAGTCTTTTGACTGAGGCAGCCAGCAGTGCATCTGGGACCTCCGCTGCGCTAGCGACATGCCACATTAGCGATGGAGAGAATGCACAAGAGGACGGGTGCACAGCCATGGCAACCTACTTTTGTCCTGTCTAATTACTTCATCCCCTTCTGCCGAGGGCAGAACAATAGTGACGTCTCCAGTTTTTAAGTGCCATGTTCCTCTTGTGAGTCTCACGGCAGTAATTAGCTGGTCTCCTTTCACACACACACACACACACGCAGGGGAACGTGCCTGATGTGACTTCACTGAGCACATTTCAATCCCATCCTACCTATTCATGTACCGTACAGTACATCTCATTTAAGACAAGTGGTGTACGACTCCTGCTTTTAGAGTTGATGGAGTCGACTTTTCTTGACACCCGAGGTCTGCATATCTGCTTAAAAACTAGGTGACTGGGCTAGAGAGAGCATTGAGAGTAGATTGCCATTCTTTAATACACATCTACCATTTTTGTTGCCTCAGACATACACATCCATAGTGGAACTTTGAGTCGACTCCAACAGTACTCAATTCTTCTCCCTCTCATAACTGGAGTTGACTCTTAAGAGTCAAGAGTCTACTATTTTGGGGCCGACGACTACCCACCACTATTTAAGACATGGTCACCCTCCTCACCACAATCAATCTGCAATATCAGGGTACCTCTGAACACACAAAGTGTGAAGATAAAGGTCATTCACTACAGCAGCATTGTGTGACATTATCAGATCATCACTGACACAGAGAGTGCTGTACTTCCAAATCCACTGGTTAAGTACAATGCCATGTGTGTAGGACAACATGGAAAGAATTGGCATAATAGAAAGAACACAAATAAGTGTCTCATTAAGGTGCATCATTAAGAAGTTCCTATGTCGATGTCTAACTATCCAAGCATCACTCTGCATGCTGCTAATACAAATACAATCAACGTTTTGATATTGCAACCAATCTTCTGTGACAGGTGACAATAATAATATGCACTCAAGTAGTTAAAACAGAAGCAGTGGAGGACGCATACGGGAATGGTTCACCTAGTTAGCTTGTTGCAGATCATTCAGTCAGTCGCGACTAATGCTTGGTAGCTGTTTAGTAGAACTGCATCATTAACCAACGAATCAGACCCAAAAGTAGTTAGCCAGCTAGGTTGCTAATCAGCTGGTGAGCTTACTAGCTAACTAACTGAGAGCAGCCAGCCAGCCTTTCACCCTACTTGTTTCATGTTAACTAGCTCTATTTACTACAGCGGCAAGCTTCCTGAGCTACTGGTCATTCAAAAGTAATGCATGAATAAACATATTGTGAACAGGCGGTTGATAATGTAGGTTGATGGTGGCTAGCTAGCTAGCTGGCTAACTGTTTGGTCAACTTAAGTCGGTCGGCAAAGCTCAACCAACGAATGTTGGACTTAGCTACAATAATGTTAGCTAGAATGTATCAAGGAAAACCATTAACTAGCTAGGGTATAACATGAGAATAATGCTTATTTTGGTTACCTCATCTTGTAAGAATTCAATTTCACTGTCATTCACACACAGGCAGGCTGCACAATGTGAACCATTCGACTCGCTCTTGCACGTTTGTTGTCTTTACAATGCTTTATGGGAACTGTAGTTTTTAGGTGGACTAACAAGTGCACAGCACATTGTGGTGTCGAATGTTAGTCAAGTCACTTTTATTGGTCATATGCACAGATACAGGTAGCAAACTGTACAGTTATTAAATTCTTACTTTGCGAGGTGTCAACAGTGTAGTGATAACATAGAAGTAAGTCAATAATATTACATTACAATGACATTTTGGCATTTAGCAGACGCCTTTATCCAAAGCGATTTACAACAAATACATTTGCCTAAGTAAGTGAATCATCTATCCGTCAGAAAAGGTAATCTGTGCTAGGGCCAGGGGCCATTGGCAGTCATAATGCTAGAAGAAGGAATAATTAAGATTTATTTATTCATATATGTTGACAGTGTATCATCGTCACTACTTTCATCTTATAAATAAACTGATACAAATTAAACCATCAAATTGATAATTTATCAATAATAATGCTAATGTTTAATATATCAGATTTGCACAACCCTAACCCTAACTCTAATTGCTCAACACCTGGGACAATACTGACACAGTTTCTAATGTATTGATGCAGCGTTCACACATGGCAAAAACAACCGATCTACCCCGGAATACCACATAAACAATTATTTCACTATCTTTGACAGGGTGATCATGGTCACACCACTCAGAACCGCAACCAGTACAGCAGCGAGGATGAGGAAGTTCTTCATCCCCTACAAACAAAACAAAAGAGTCAAAACATTATAACACAATCACGAATGATGAGTCTGACCTATATGGAAAACATCTTCATCATTAATGTTAACACATACTTTTTGTCTATACTTACCCTTATTTCTTTGAAGTAAAAAACACTCCATATTACAGAAACTAAAGCAGGGCCCTGCGGAAACATGCAATATGTCACTGAGAATAATTGATGAGTAATGATATTCTCATCTTGTACCTGTAACAATTGTATGAAAAAATATGAGGTGCAGCTCTCAGAAACTCACTGCTGTTCCAATGGGGTATGTAATAACTGTTCCAAGACAATAGCAAGCTGTGAAGAAGGCACACTGACTGGCAAACTGCATAGATGCTGAAAGGAACGCTGCACACAAAAAGTAGAGCATGTCTTCCACTAACTACAGAACATGGTAGGACATGGTATAATAATGTGTATCTGTACTAAGAAGGTTGGTCAACATACATTTGTGCTCCACTGAAGCAAATCAGTAATTTTTAATCAATACATTTAAAAAATGTGTTTTAATCTTGAATCTACATTACTTACCAGGCAATACACAATTAGATGGTAGTTGTGGTCTGTTCTTCATTGCCATACAATACACAAAGAACACTATGGAGGTGGTAACATTGATCCCAGTCATATAGGGGAATATGTAATCCAAATCTGGAGGAAACACAGACAAATGAATCACAACATGTGGCAGATGGTCGACAACTCATGAGACATAAGGTTGCAAATGTTTAGCAAATTTGTATATATCTCTACTGCACGCAATCTTAACTCTATGACTATGACTGCATGTCAGAATTGGTTAATTATTGGTAATTGGTTTTCTTCAGTATATTCTTGAAGTTACAATGTTTGGCAATCCTACCATACAGGCTAGCTCCAGGGAAGCTTGTGCCATTCTTCAAACTATTATTCTTGATGTAGATGATTGGTGTGTAGGCACAGCCATAAACTAGCCCTGCAAATGTTGCAAGTGAGCAGCCACTTGAAGAAGAAAAAAAATCAATCATCAGGAAACGACAAAACATACAATGCACATATCAAATGTATCAAAGCACAAATTTAAGTAGCAGATTTTTGTGTCAGTTAAAGCTAGATTGATACATCTAACAAAACAACTAACAAAAGATGGTCAAATGTAACATTTTGTACTGTACAGTCAGTGTCGTCTGCTATATAGCCTATGATGGTGTGTAGCGTAGTCCTGTTGTCATTACCAAAGTGAATACTGTATGATAGTAAAGTAATCTGTGCTAGTATACTGTAAATCTACTGTGACACAAACAAGTGCCAGAGCATGCATGGGAGGTGTGTGAGTGAGTAGTGAAACGTACATGATCTTTCTGTTCATGGGACTGAGCTTCTCAGACCAGCTCTTGGTTGAGGTGGGGGACAGGACGTCGTCCTCCACTAGGGCATCCAGCTGCTGGGTCACAGACAGGAAAAACTAAAGTAGGGACTCCGTCCTCCTTCTACCTCCACCAGCCTCCCCTGATGTACATGCTGTTTAATTGAGGAGATTTTTTTTCTTCTGAAGGCATCAGCCCAGTATGTCACTTGTCATAGTAATACCCAAAGTCAGCACTGACTGTGTTATGTACAGTAAGTTAGTGTTAAATCATACCTAATGTACTGTAATATTCTATTCAACACAAGCATGTATATAGAGGTGAACGTCCAGTCCTACCTCGCCACTGTTCTCTGGGAGGAGAGACTTTGTCTCTTCATCCTCAGCATGTTCTTTCTCGTTCTCTGTCTTTATGAAGAACAGAATCAGGGCACTGGGATGACGGAGGGATGGAAATAATAAACTGTTATTATTATTATTATTGTTGTTGTTGTTGTTAGTATTATTATTATTGTTGTTGTTATTATTATAATAATAAACTATCAAACTGAGATGGGGAAACTAGACACAATAGGATAATTTGATTTTATTGAAACATCCACCACAGTAGCTACTGTATGGACTACCTTAATATAGGTCCCTTCAATTGAATTGATCAACATGGTCTGAAACCCAGTATAAAAACACACCTTACAGTGGCCAGCCCTGTTCCAATGTAATTCAATGTAGGACTTGGAACATCTTGCGGATCAAGTCCAAACCAGCCAAATCTGGTGTGTGAGTGAGTAACACAGTATACAGAAATCAATAGCTGCACTTTGTCTAAATGATCATTTAGCTAGTTATATTGAGAATTTCATATAACACTGTTAATGTATCATGAATTATGGATCCCTCCTAAAATAATAAGCATAAAAGAAATGCAGCTGACGCATTCCAACAAGATGGATCATACCATGGGCACTCCTTCTGATCAAATACAGTAACACATTAACTCATACGCAGTAATTATGTCTGTGATTAACCTGCGAGTACACGGTACAGTACCTTGCAGTGGCCCATGCCATAAGGAGTGAGAATGTTGCCCAAATCAGGAAGCCCATTCCAACTCCGATTGTTTTTATGATCGGTATAGTGGTGAGATTCGCTATAAAAAATATTACCAATATATTAGATTCAGATAATAGATTCAGGCGCACATATATGCACACGCACATGCACACACACACACACACACACACACACACACACACACACACACACACACACACACACGCACGGCACGCACACACGCACGCAGGCACGTACACACACACACACACACACACACACACACACACACACACACACACACACACACACACACACACACACACACACACACACACACACCTGTGGCGAACAGGAAACCACCCAGAAGGCAAAGGGACCAGATGCGAGGACAACCCAGGATCACATAGACAATGAGAGATTCGAGCGAGAGAGTGTTGCAGAAAATCATCTGAAAGAACATACCTTTAAAACACAGAAAAAACATATACACAAAGATACCTTTAAAACACAGAAAAACTGTTTACTAGATCAGCAGCACCTGGAGTCCATACATACATACCTACAATACAATACCAGTGTCAATGAGAGCTCAGAGAATCCAACATCTTCGATACTTAAGAGCCAAATAATTATTAAGAGAAGTTTGAGAACACTTGAAAGATCATGTACTGTAGGCTCCAGAAACACACCTGTAAGGTGCCCACGTTGGATTTTATCATCATCTCTGTGCTTAGGGCGTGAATGAAATAACTCTTAATAAAATTAACTCATTACTTGATGAGTGACGGATTTGACAGTTTTCACCATAGTGCACCATAAATATAAATGTAACGCTTGGACGTCAACAGTTACCATCTCCTGTCTCAGTGCGTTTGATGGGGACCAGAGTGCTGCCAAAGCCGATGACGGACAGGCCCAGACAGCAGAAGCCTTTGATGAGGGTCCCGGAGTCTGTGGTGGTGTTGGTCTGGAAGAGAAAGGAGTTGGACACCGCAGACGGCCACCATGTTCTCATCAGCTCGTTACCCTGGACTAGGACATAGAGGAAGATTCATATTCATATATATTTATTCCTATATACAGTTGCAAGAAAAAGTATGTGAACCCTTTGGAATTACCTGGATTTCTGCATAAATTGGTCATAAAATGCGCTCTGATCTTCACAGCAAGTCACAACAATAGACAGTTGTAGACACAGTCTGCTTAAACTAATACCACACAAACAATTATATGTTTTCATGTTTTTATTGAACACACTATGTAAACATTCAGGGTGGGGGGTGGAAAAAGTATGCTTTTTTGTGCTTTGTACTATCTTTTTTTTTTTTTTTCATATATTCAACACACTGATGCATTTGTGATGAATCAACTGCCAGATAGAGATATTATGAAATACTATCATATGTTAGACACTGATAGCCACCGTGTGAAAATCAGTATGGGGATCTGTAGTGTATTTTTTCAAGCTGTATTACTGTATTTGTAACTGAGATGAAACTCTGTGATGGTGACAATATCAGATTTAGTTGAGTTGTCTTTCTGCAGCAGGCCTCTCACGTGTTTTATGACTGAGGCATTTACTGGTGCAATGAAATGTCCCATATGAATATAATATGAGAGATGAATGACCTCTTCTCTTAGATGACTCAGTACGGACTGTATGTTAATGAAATGCTTTGATTCCATCTTAATCACTGATTCGTGTGGCATCTGTTTTATTGCCCACTAGTTTCAGTAGGAAGCACACTATGTTTGGCCTCAATTATATTATCATACAATCACTGTGTTATACAATCAACTGCAAGGGCAGTTAGCAGAAATGTGCACCGTAAGGCATTTAAAGGTGTACTACACTTTAAAAAGTCACATGAAAGGCATTACATTTTACTACCTTGGCCAATAAAATCTCCCTGTAAATTATACATTAACATTCTTCTGCTAGTTTGGAAGAAGGACATGTTGATGTGTCACATAAAAAACACGATCCGCAAAATGTGTACTTCACATAGGACAATAAGTAAATAACAATAATAATTGAGTTCTATTTCTATGAATGAAATAAAATCTGGCATAGCATAGTGGTTTAAAGCGTTTAATGCCACTATTGAGTAAAATCATGCCTTCATGAGCTAACAAGAGCAACATGCATCTCATATGATGTAATCAACTTAGGAGAGCAATGCTGTGTCTTTTATATTTGTGAATGTGTCTTTTTCTAAGCACCCTCTGACCACTCTAAATAGCAGTCCTGTCCACACAGTCTACTTCAGATCACTAGTGCAAACACACTAAGTGCCATTGTCCCAGTATCCTAGATGATGACAGTGTGTGTGTGTGTGTGTGTGTGTGTGTGTGTGTGTGTGTGTGTGTGTGTGTGTGTGTGTGTGTGTGTGTGTGTGCAAATGCCTACATGCGTGTGTGCATGCATGCATGTGTGTGTGAGAGAGAAGCAGAGTGAGAGAGAAAGAGAGTGAGAGAGAGAGTATGAGAGAGAGAGAGAGAGAGAGAGAGAGAGAGAGAGAGAGAGAGAGAGAGAGAGAGAGAGAGAGAGAGAGAGATGTCACAGAGCTTCTATACTTACAGTGGTTGATGGTGGGGTCATAGAGCTGTTGGCCCCTAGAGCCAGTCACCAAAAAAGAAGTGATATAGACCAGGATGAGGACACATGGATTCTGCATGACTGCTCTCCCCAATCTTTCCCTCTCTCTCTTTCTCCTTCTCTCTGTTCACAGTGGAGCCTAAGAGGAAGTGCACTCAGGACTCAGGAGTAAGCAAGGGAGCAAAACTATCAAGTCCAGCAGTCATACGCAACAATACCTTGACCTTTGACCTCAAGCAGTAGCATCCAGGAGAGAGGCTCTGTTCAATCATCGGACCATAGTGGGTTGAGGAGATCCTAGGTAAGCTGATCTGTTGTCAGGCGCCACACGACATGTCACATGTCTAAAACAATGCAACTCTATATATATATATATATATATATCATATGACCCAAGGCACATAGGCTGTTGTCATTGTTTTTCCTCTACATCTTTATTGTGATTAAACATTACAGTGGATACATGAACTAGAAGAATATATTAAATCCCTGTTACAAGTATGATAATGTCTGATATATCAAAAGGACTAACTTCTTAAGACATAAATAAACATTTTTTCTTCAATAAAGCCTACATGTGACATAAGGCACTCAAGGCCCCGAATGGTTGCGGCTAATCAGTAGATGAATTCACTGCAAGACAACGCCACCTTTTTGTTCCACGAGGTGAGGCCCTCGGGACTAAAGTAAAGCACTCAGGTTCGTGTATGAGGGAGGGAGACATGAAACCAGGTTATCATACAGAGAAGATTGTTAAGGTGTACATAGAAAAATACTTTATTTAACATTTATATTTAAACAGATTTACTCTATTTAAAAAAAACACCATACAAAACAAACAAAACACGAGGGTAGGACGACTGGCAGTAGTAGAGAGGGATACTACTACCCCGATGGACAGGTACACCAGTGAATCTGTGACATGGACATACCGTGAGCTTAGAATTATAAGGTTCTATCTCCGTTTAGGGCAGTTCAGAGATATTGAGCGTCAAAGTTTTTACATTCCATTATATTTTGTGAGATGGAACCTTTGTATTTTATGAATTACTAACTCAAAAATGTCAACATTTTACAAATAACACCACACAGGCATTAATAAACACCTAATGGATCAGATTATGTAAGAAACTCAATTTTGGCAAAAATGGAGATAGAACCTTATAATTCTAACGTCACGATACCACAAAGACACGGTAGACAGTGGGCTAAGTGTTCCCTAGTGATTAATCACACCAAACACGACACGCACACACAGCATGCAGTGCAAGGAGACCCCCGACTACCCTCTCCACGCCGGCGCCCCCCACTCAAACCAAAGAACAGAAAAACTACAACAATAACGAGACTAATATATATAAAAACGACCAGTTGGTTCCCGTCTGATAATAAATAACACGTCAGGTGGGCTTATCCACTACACAACAATATGGTTTGTCTTCATTACACTAAACATTACATGGGAGCAAAACAGCAGCTATCGGCCAGCCCGCTGTATTGGTACCGCACCGGTCAGGCTAGAGACCCTCACGTCTCCCTTCCTCGTATGCTATAGCACCACTCCGATCTCCACCACCTGTGGGAACTTCAGCGCTCCGGAGGGGATAAACCAACTCAGACGGATCTGCCTACAGTGCGTGTTCTTAAATGGACATATCCGCCCCACCTTCCCCTTTAAAGTCCCGCCTTGAGTGGAACTATTGGCTTACAGGTGTTACCTGTTACATACAGACACTAAACCATTCCCTATTATGAAGTTGAAACACTTTGCATTGTGGGCCAGGGGCGGATATAGGATCGTAGGAGATCCGGGGCTTAGCCCAGAGGGAGAATATAATGTGCGCGCGGAGCGCGCCGAAATTTTTTGCCTTCAACCTTCAACTTACCACCACCTTAAAGCGGACAAAAGGCACTGGAGAACACATATACATTCACACCCTTTAATGAAGCAAACTAATTGTGGTGGTTCTGGGCACAGAGGGAGGTCAGCACACGTAGCTCCCCCTGTCAGTCACCATCATTTATATTTGTATAGAATTACATAATTGATGGGCTGAGGCTAGTTATGTTACAGTATGTATATCAGGGCAGACTCTGTGCTCACCACTTATATTGTATTTAGAGTCTTGTCCTGTGTTATATGACGATATATTACATGTATTGTTGGCCTGTGTATAGTACTGTGAAATCAAATCCCCCCTGGGACATTAAACAAACTTAGTTAGTTAGAGTTACATCTTAGGATAGATTTGAGTCATGTTCTGTATACATACATACTACCATAAGGGCATACTTAATGTGGTTACTCCATGTTTACTAGCTGTAACATTAACGTTACATCATTCTTTTTCACTTGTTACTCAGTCAACCAGAGTGCAGATATCAAAGACTATCAGCCTGTTATTCACTTTATTTGAATAAGTATTATAAGTATAATATTACTTTATTTGAATAAGTATTATCCTTTGTTTGATTTCTTACCATGTACCGTAACAGTACCTTGCTATGTTTCATTTTCATTATAACATAACGTTATGTTATGATAGCCAGCTAGCATTAGCAAACCGGAAAAGTAGTGTCAGTGAGTCAGTCACCTTTCTAATAAGATTCACAAACCTGAAACATCATCTATGTCATCACTGCTGGTGAAGTCATTGTTGTCAGCTGCTGATACGGCTGCTGCAACAGTTCTTGGCGCTTGTTTTGTTGAAAACAACTTTGGGATATCCATCCTTACAATTGTGCAAGTCAGGCACTGATTGAGATCACTTCTTCTTCAGGGCAGGGCAGGCTACGCAGTATGCAGGCTAATGTCGCGCAGCTGCTGCCTCTCTGTTGGACTCCGGTACTGCACGTTACTCACGAGAGTTGTTTTTTTTTTTTTAGTAAAACATTCGGGGCTTTTCAGAAAACATCCGGGGCTTGAGCCCCAGTAGCCACCCCCTAGCGCCGCCCCTGTTGTGGGCTATCGGGTTATGGTACAGTTAGATAATGTATATACTGTACAGTACACACTTATTTTATTTATTTATTTAACGAAATTACCAATTACTTTACAGAAGTAAGAACTGTGTGTCAAACTAAAGGTACTTTGAAAAGGTAGTTCACTCCAATACAGGTCAGTCAGTTACTGACAGATGATCTTTACAGCAGAAGGTTTGAAACGCTCCTAGAGTTAACAAACTGGTGGTGGAGTTAGTACATAGGGGAGACTGGAAGCAGTGAAGGAAGAAATAGTAGGGAAATCTGGGGCTCTGTATGAAATGTCATACATCACGGCATGTGGGAAATCGTTTTAGGATAATAGGATGTATTGAATGTAATAAAATGTGTCAGAATTTCTAAACTTTGTATAAATGTCGTGTGATTCTATGGAGGAAAAGAAAAGAAAAAATGACACAATAAAGTATTAAAAAAAAGAAAGAAAAGGTAGCACCTGTGCTGTGCCACACCTCCTCAGCTTCTTGAACACCCAACCAGGAATACTGGTTTGGTCAAGTGAGCATTACTGACATTCCATTTCACTCACAGCCCTAGTCTCTTAGTTTCACTCAAGCCAACACCTTTTCAACCTCAGCCTCTCTGCCTGTTGGTGCCTCTCACCTCTTTAGCTGCTGATATAACTTTTACCGTGACACCACCTCCTTCACCACCGCTTTACCTGGATCCCACCACACTGCACATCACCTGTGGACCATTACCTGTGGACTTTATTTGTTTGTCTGTAACAGACCTCATCGCTAACCGACAGGAGGAATGTCTTCTCTGGACCTGGACAAGTACAGCACCCTGGGTAAATCGAGGCGGTCCACCTCCCATAGTCAGTCCAGAGGCCCTCAGACCAAACCCGGGGATGTCCTGTGTGATTTCTGTACCACGAGGAAACAGAAGGCTGTCAAGTCCTGCCTAGTGTGCCTGGCCTCCTACTGCGAGACCCACCTGCAGTCTCACTACGAGTACCCTGCCCTGATGAAGCACAAGCTGGTGAAAGCCACAGGTCAGATGAGGGAGAAGATCTGCGCCCAGCACGATAAGCTTCTGGAGGTGTTCTGTCGTACCGATCAGACGTCTGTGTGCGTCCTGTGTCTGGTGGATGAACACAAACGCCATGATACTGTCTCGGCTGCGACGGAAAGGACTGAAAAACAAAAACAGCTTGGCTCTACTCTGCTCAGCTCTCAGCAGAGGATCGATCAGAGAGTGAAGAAATGGCAGGACCTTCGGCAGGCCGTCGAGGCGGTTAAGCACTCCGCTCAGACGGTGGTTAATGAGAATGAGCGTATCTTCACCGAGCTCTTGCGTTCCATAGAGAGGAGGTACAACGAGGTGAAGGAGCTGGTGCAGACCCATGAGAAGACCACAGTGACCCGGGCCGAGGGGGTGCTGGACCAGCTGGAGGAGGAGATCACCCTCCTGAGGAAGAAACACAGCGACCTGGAGAAGCTCTCACACACAGACGACCACATCCACTTCCTACAGAGCTGGCAATCTCTGTCTGGACCTTCAGGGTATGAGGATCTGAACAGCATCAACGTTGCCCCTTACTACTCCTTCGATGCCACCAAGAGAGCCATCGCTGTGCTGAAGGTGCAGATGGAGGATGTCAGCAAGACAGAAATCAACAAAATCTCTGCCGCAGTCAAAGAGGTCCACATTCTACAACCACTAGAGCCAAAGATAAGAGAAGATTTTATGAAATACTCCTGCCAGCTGACCCTAGACGCCAACAGTGTCCACCCAAACCTCCACCTCTCAGAGGGGAACACGGTGGCCAAGATGATGAATGAGCCCAAGAGTTACCCAGACCATCTGGATAGGTTCGACCACTGGCAACAGGTGCTGTGCAAGGAGGGCCTGTCTGGTAGTCGGTGCTACTGGGAGGTGGACTGGAAAGGGACAGAGGTAGACATCGCTGTAACCTACCAAGGAATGGACCGGAAAGGCAACAGAAATGACTGCAGCCTTGGCTTGAATGACAAGTCCTGGAGCCTGTACTGCTCCAACTCCAAATACTCGTTTGTGCACAACAATAAAAGCACAGACGTAGCGGTGCCGCGGTCCACCCGTATCGGGGTGTATCTGGACCACAGGGCAGGTACCCTGGCGTTCTACAGTGTGTCTGAAAGCATCAACCTCCTCTACCGAGTCCAGACCACATTTACAGAGCCCCTCTACCCTGCCTTTAGTGTGTGGGGTTTTGGTTCCAGTGTTAGACTTTAACTTTATAGAGGTAGGACAGCTAGGTTGGGGATTGAACCAGACAACTGCAGTTGCAGGGCAATCGCACTACCACCTGTGCTAAAAATGTTCAGACCATTTGTTGCTACAGTTAGCTAGGATTAGGATTAAGATTCTATTTGTTTATAGAAATGCTATAGGCCTATTTCAGACCTGCAAGTGTTGATTAAACCAATGTTTGAATGTTTATTTTGAATGTTTATTGTAACCTGATAACATTTTTTGTTAAATGTTGTTTAAACATTGCATGACAATTGGTGAGATGGTAATGGGGAAACATGTTTATTATCACCTGGAGTTAATGTTGTTGATTGTTATGAGCTTAGTGTTGGGACATACATTTTCTTTTGAACGTTTATGGTATGTTAGTGTATTTTTTCTTAATATATAATAATACATGTAGGCTACATATCTGCAACTACTATTTACCATTATGTATAAAGCATCATGTCTTGTCATTAAATAATACAAAGTTAATCACAAAAAAAAAAAATCTTTAATAAAATGTACCAAAATACACATACATTCACCTGAATGGCAATTTTAGGACTGGTGCAATAACATTGTGCAGCACCACAATGTCATATATCTGCTATACAATGTCAAATGACTAATGTGGGCATTTAACTATCACCATGACAACATTCCAACCGTAGCCAAGAATCCATGCAGTCTTGTAGGTTGATATGATGTTTTGGTCATGGATCTATAATAGTCGAGGCTGGTGGCGGTAGAAATCGGAGGACAGGCTCATTGTAATGCATGAAATAGAATACGGAACGGTATCAGCTTTCGGGCTAACTCTGGCGTATTTACAATTTATTTTGGTTTTATTAATATGCACTGTCCCTTGAATAAATAAATGAATCTGAATCTGAATCTGAATCAAACACACATGTTTAATACCATTCCTTTGTTCCATTCCATGCGTTACAATGAGCTCCTCCTCCGATTTCTACCTCCACCAGCCTCCACTGATGCTGACGGCTGCCTCGCGATGACAGCAATGATGAACCTGGCGCTGTAGCCAATCAGAGGAAAGATACTACCTATGATCAGGATGGAGGTGTCCATCTGCCATGAGCCTCGGTACAGCAGAGCACTGGCTACACCCAGCACCATCAAGAGAAGCCCCCCGAGCACAGACCCCACCTGAATGAGACAGGCAGGAGACACGGCAGCTATAATGGGTCCTTCAGCTCCTGCATATTGTAGGCCAATGTTCATGTGTGACAATCCCAAAACAGAGAGATAGAAGTAATTCATCCGAAATAAAAGGGATCATCCTTGCTGCCTTTGGTCACTTAGTTTACATAAACTACACATGCATATATATATATATATATATACCAACCAACTTCACAGCAATACTATATGTTTCTGTGTGTATTGTACTCTGGATAGCACAGGGTGACCATTGTCTATTTCCCAGATGGGATAAGCCTCTTGGCTGCAGCTGTGTGGACATTGTTAATCACAGGTCATGGTTTTCTATTGAGAGAATTCAATATGTCTCATTCCAACATTCCAAAAGGTTATGTGCCCCTCGATTCAAGCCCTAATCCTGAACACATTCTTTCCAAGGCTAGGGAATAACATCCTTTGATATAGCCACCACTTATGCACCTGTACATACCATACTGTACATAGCTACCGTAACTGTACATAGCTCATAACTGTATATACCTCTAACTACTGCCTAGGCGTACCTACCTCTATCATGTCTTTTAAAAAAATATATATATCATGTTTTATATCACTATTTGCACTTCTGGTTAGATGCTAAACTGCATTTCGTTGTCTGGTACTTGTACTCTGCAATGACAAAAAGTTGAATCTAATCTAATCTAGTCTAATTTGAGGTGTTGTGTATGCCTCAGTCACAGCTGCTGCTGCTGCTGTATCTACTGAGTCAATGCTGCTGCCCTAGTATTGTTGTGTTCAGTATTGCAATGTGACAGGGGAGACTAATGGAGGTAGAACTCGGAGAACGGGCTCATTGTAATACAAGGAATGATACCATTCCAGATTCCATTCCATGCATTACAGTGAGGCTGTCCTCCGATTTCTACCTCCACCAGCCTCCACTGTTGTGTTACTTTTGTATTCTGTGTTCTCATAGAGGACAGCTTGCCAGTAATTACGACATTGTACTGTCATACATTCTCAGGTATCCTAATACAGATTACAATACAACTTTGAAACTTGAAAAGAGAGACAGAAGTAGTAGATAGAAGAATAAAGACACAGAATACTTTTTTCAATTTATTTTCTTAACAGAAGACTATTACATGGAAAACATGGGAGACGTTTCCATTACCCATGTTAAAGTAGGGGATTTTGACCTGCCCTGCTTCCACCCAGGGGTGTGTGTACATATACAGGCATAGAGGCATCATCCCCATACCCAGCACTGTGGAGCAGCTTGTCATGGTGATGCTACAGCAGCATGCAACAGAGTCAGAGCATTAGTGGAGCAGGATGACCTGCCCATGAACCTGCTCTCTGTCATCAGGGGAGGCATATTCAGAGACCCAGAAGGCCATGGTGTAGGTCAAGGTGTCTTCTCCATCAGTGGAGGCATATTCATAGAGACCTGGTGCAGCTGGCTGGGGTGTTTACGGACATATTCAACCTCTCCCTTTCCACAGGAATTGTTCCCCAACTGCTTCAAAAAATCATCCACCATTATTCCAGTACCGAAAAAGAACAGAAGCACTTCTTTCACCTCAGGTGGCTGAAAAAGTTTGGCATGAGGTCCTAGATCCTACAGGCCTTCTGCAGAGGTAACACTGAGAACATCATGACTGGGTGCAGCATCACTGCCTGGCAGGGTAACTGCACTGCCGTCAACTCAGGGCCTGCAGAGGGTGGTGCGTGACAGCCGAGCGCATCAGTGGATGTGAGCTTCCAAGACGAAGCCTCTACCGTAGCCTCGGGGCCAAAACTCAGAGGCTAACCAACAGCTACTTCCACCAGGCAATCAGGCTTATAAACAAGTCTACTGAGGGCAAGTGACTATCCTTAAGCACACCCCACGCACACAGACTACCTACCCTTAAGCACACCCCATGCACAGTCACTTTATTCAATACTCTACCATCTACTGCCACCAAGTGCAATACTCATGCTATTTATATTATTTTGTATTATTACCACTATTGTATTGCTCAATTTGTCTCTGTCTTATTTGTCTTTTTAGAACTATTGCCACGTCGTATTTGTCTTACTTATCTCATAACTATTGCCACTTTATTTATCTTTGCCTTATGTGTCTTTTTATAATTACTGCCACTTTATGTCTCGTTGCTGCGATGTCGAGGAACTGAAGCCTAATCATTTCATTTGAAACTTGTGAATGTTGCCTTCTGGATCACCATATACTTGATTCATGATCACACACAATTGTAAATGACTGGATTTTTTTAAGTTAAGGGATTGTTGACCTAAATTACAAAATAATATATTTGTTTCCTTACACTGAAAGGAGTCAATGGACAAGGACAGACTTCTTTACACACTTTGGTTCTGTTTATCTGGGCACTGTTAATAACATTTTTGCTGTAGAGAACCTCTTTAGGACAATATTGATGTAAGATATTTGATCTGTATTTGATTTGGCATCACACGACATGAGCACATCAACAACATGACACATGTTCAAACAATGCAAATCTATTTGACTCAAGACACAAGTGTTTCAATGTTTTTTCTCCACCTTTATTTGATAAAAACTTGGAGGACGGGCTCATTGTGATGCATGAATGGAATGAGGAATGGTATCAAACACGTATATTAGCAGACTCGATTCAATCCCTGTTACAAGTAAAAATGATAATGTGATATATCAAAATCAAATGGCTTCTTAAGACATCATACAGAAACTATAAAACGTTCCCTGTTATGAGGTTGCACCACATTCCCTTGTGGGCCACCTGGTACAGTACTGTATATCATTAGCATTATATTTATACTGTACATACATACTACCTTAAACAAATAATAATTCACGCTTTACTTTGTTCTTGAGTGTGTTTTGCCAAGTATGGTCCCATTAGATTTAATGGTAGTGGAGATGGACGGATCATTCTGAAAGGCCACATTGACTTCCCCTTGTCCACTGTTCACACCGGCCATGCTCTGTAGGTCCTGTCCAGAGGTGACGTCACCTATCCTCCATAACCGTGTTCTCTTATAAACCTGATACACTGTAAACAAACAAAAAACATTTCATAAGAATCCTCAGAATGAGAGATTGCAGAAAAAGTTAATTTAGAGTTAATTTAATCAATGTGTCAAGCAAAGAAACATGAACATATGGTGTTTGTGCAGCATTGTGCTTAGTAATGCGTCAAAATGAAGTACTCGGTAGCCTACTCCATTAAAATCAAGCACTCCATTCACCATTCCATTAACCCTGGCCCCTAACCTGAGACTAGTCCCATGCTTTATACAGTACATAATCTCTTTGTTATTTGTACTAGAAGGAGGCTGCACAGTTTCACCTGTGACCAGTAGGAGGCCGTTCAGCAGCTGAAATGAGCCATAGACAAGAGGGAAGGTGAACATCAGAATCAGCTGATCAGGGGGAAAGGAGAGTTGCAGGATGGTGGAACAAATCTGGACATTCTGGGCCCCCGTCTCCATGGCGATGGTCCGGCACCTGTGGCCAAAGTAAATGAGGGGGCTACAGTGGCAATTTGCAAGGCCTTACATAACACCATGGCATCATTCCAATCTAAAATTAAGAACCCATTTAATCTCATAAGCACATTTTTTTGTGAGTACCCCCACTGGTTTTCTATGTAAGTAAAATGACCATAGCGGTATCCTAGTTAATATAATGTCAAAACAGTAGGGATTAACCTACACCCTATGTCGCACATTCTAAACCTGAGAGGAGAAGCTTATCCTATCCTATCCTAGAAGCTTGTTTTGAAGTCTCCCTCTGGAATAACATGACCTATAACCCTGCCATAAGAACTCATCAGCCCTGTCTAGGAACAACCTTGACCCTCTACCCGCTAGACACTTGTGTAGATCTGAAAAGATTGAGTATGTATACGCCATTGATAACTAGATACAGCTAACTATAACCGCCCAATTACTGGTGAGAGCAAACATGTTAGATCAGTAAAGGGGGGAAGGAAGGATGGGCCTTGGTCTTTGTGCTAATAAAAGGGAGAGGTTTGGGGATATCTTAGTCGTTCATCTACCCAAGATGACAGGACGGATGGCCATGAGTCTTTACTGACCTCTGCCACGGCTGCCTGGTGATGACAGCGATGATGAACCCGGCGCTGTAGCCAATCAGAGGAAAGATACTACCTATGATCAGGATGGAGGTGTCCATCTGCCATGAGCCTCGGTACAGCAGAGCACTGGCTACACCCAGCACCATCAAGAGAAGCCCCCCGAGCACAGACCCCACCTGAATGAGACAGGCAGGAGACACAGCAGCTATAATGGGTCCTTCAGCTCCTGCATGTGCATTTGTGACAATACCGAGACAGTGGGTGCATCCCAAAAGTATTTTTTCTCTATTCCTTGCATCCTCTCTCTCTGCTTCCTTCTCAAAAAGCATTGGAGGAGAATATCTAGGGGGAGGAACCTGAAACCTAAGATCTTCCCCTCCAAAGCAGTTTGAGAAGGAAGCCATGAAGGAGAATGTGAAAGTGAAATGGAAACAGACTTTTGGGACTTACCTAGAGAAAAAAAATCTGAATTAGAAAAGATGTAACATTTTAATAAAAAAAAGACAAATAATCCATCATAGCGAGCACATTGGTACTTCAGGCAAATATGTCCTTGGGTGGATAGGAACCTTTGTGCTGAATTTGCAGACTCTAGGTCAAAAAGAGGTTTGCGGGCTGAGCTTTTGAAGTAAAATGTTGTGTATAGTGCCACCATCGGGCCGAGTTGAACCTCATTCTACCAGATGTATTTGGCCACCAACATTAAGAGCTATAGCATTCCAAAATGTGAAAATAATAATAATCAGTCAGTGAATAATGAATAAGTCAGATGATTAATAGCCCTATAAATAATATGAGGGTTCCAGTCCCAGATTAATGATGAGTCAAACACTTAAGACAAGGGAATTAACAGGAAATACCATCAAGATCTTCTTTGCTGCTTTTGGCCACTTGTGGTTAACAAAAACTCCACATGCCACAGGTACAATCAACGAGATCAGTGTTATACCTAAATAAAAGAATACAATAGTAAGGCTGTATCTAGATTTTTGATCCACAGGTTATACATCAACATCACATACATTAGTAACATAACAGCAGAGTAATTTGTATATTTGTATGATCAACATACTGCCTACCCATCCATGTATTCAACAATGTGCTACCAACACAATTAACAGTAGCTCTATGTGTGTATTGTACACAAACTAAAAGTGGCTCTGGATAGCACAGGGTGACCATTGTCTATTTCCCAGATGGGATAAGCCTCTTGGCTGCTGCTGTGTGGACATTGTTAATCACAGGTCATGGTTTTCTATTGAGAGAATTCAATATGTCTCATTCCAACATTCCAAAAGGTTATGTGCACCTCGATTCAAGCCCTAATCCTGAACTCTTGATGGACAGGCAGGAATTTATATTACTCTATATAGAGAGTTATGGTCATTACTCTTCCAGGGAAAAGGTTTTAAACATGATAAAAGTCTGTAGAAACTAAAACACTTGAAAACATCATCAACTGAGGAGAGCTTCAGCATGGAAAAACATTTGTGACACGGTCTGGTGAAAAGGTCCAGATGATTGCAATTCTCAAATCGCACAAATTACCAAAAATGTATTTTTTTTAAAATGTGTTTTCCGTTTTTTTCAAGTTCAAGTGTTGAACACAGTAATAACAAACCGTTTTAGGATCACTAAATAATTTATGGAGAAAAAAAGATATATTTGTGAATTGGATTCACTGTATAGTCTGCCTTTGGCTACTGGGTAAGTGATACATGGCTTGTAACAATATTTAATAATAATAAATAATTTAAAAATAAATAATAATTAGGACGTGTTCAAAAGCAAGGACTGTGTGATCATCTAATTATGTGTAGTTATGTGTTTTTAGCATGTTGATGTTCTCTCAGCCTGGTGTGATGTGCTAAACATGCAGTTAGATGTTCATAGCGATGTTATTTCTTAGCTCCAACGCAATGGTAGCAAATGCGATTCAGATTCTCCAGTATTTGGTTTGAGGGGTACCAACATTCAAATAAGCATATCATCTTCAACTTCAGATTTCAATGTATGACACATCATTTGAAGCTTACAATCTGCACTTTCATAATCTGGAAAAACAGAAAAATGACTTTGCCCTACTTGAGGACTTTCACCAGACCCCGTCACATTTGTCGTTTGTCATAAAGCAAACATGTATAGAAGGTAGACGTTTCCATTACCCATGTTAAAGTAGGGGATTCTGACCTGCCCAGCTTCCACCCAGGGGTGTGTGTACACGTACAGGCATAGAGGCATCATCCCCATCCCCAGCACTGTGGAGCAGCTTGTCATGGTGATGCTACAGCAGCATGCAACAGAGTCAGAGCATTAGTGGAGCAGGATGACCTGCCCATGAACCTGCTCTCTGTCATCAGGGGAGGCATATTCACAGAGACCCAGAAGGCCATGGTGTAGGTCAAGGTGTCTTCTCCATCAATTCCTGGGTAGAACCCCTGTGTGTCGTATTATTTAAAAGTACAATCTATAATTGGTACATCAATTTGTTGACTTTAAATAATGATATATAGTTGTTGAGTCTTAAAGAATATAACTTACACATGCCCAATGAGCTTAGTTCAACTGTTTTACCCCACCAGAATATACGCTTGTTTTACTCCATTGTTTGTAGACAATGCAATTGTAAAGTGGGAAAGTAGATTGCAGAATGTGAATGTGGCCTGTGGTATGACCAAGTACTTGATTCAGGATCACACACAACTATTGTAAATAACTGGATTCTTTGATGTAACATTACAACAGATGTCTTAAAAATAATGTGATATTGGGCCGGTTTTACAGACAAGGCCTAGTTCCACACTATAAAGAATCTTTAATGGAGATTTGGAGATTTAATATTGTCCAGGTCTAGGACTTAAGGACTTAAACCTTGTCTGTGAAACCGGCCCACTATGTTTTAAGCATGTGTTTAAGACACATTTCGAGCTGACAAATGGAAAGCGTAATCCTAATCTTTGAGGAAACAAAATTATGGAAATAGAAATCCCTTTAAGTCAGTCAACATCATTCACTTGATCAAGTCCCTGAACTTTTCACCTTCGTTAGTGGTCATGGAGAGGCCATGGATAGGTACGCCCTCAGCAGTTGATTTGAGAGAAGACAAAGAGTAAAGTAAACCCTCTCACCTGAGGTCCATGTCTCCATCCATCCAGTAGGTGATGATGTTGGAGATGACTCCACCAGGACAGGAGCCCATGATGATGATGGCTACAGCCTGTACCGGGTGGACCGAGAAGCCCAGGGCCAGCAGGTACGCCGTGAGGGGCATGATGCCAAACTGGCACAGCAGCCCTACCAGGATGCCCCAGGGCCGTCTCAGGTGGAGCCACAGCTTACCCACCTCCACAGTGCAGCCCAGAGAAAACACCACCATGGCCAGCATGACGGTCAGCACCACACTCAGGGTCCGGTGGAGGGAACTGTCGTTTGACCCCTCCCCAGCCAGACCTGGGCCGACCAGGGAACCGTTCCCTTGGCTCTCCCCGGTGACTACACTGCTGTTCAACATGTCCAGTTCAGTTCCAGAGGGATTAGTAAGAAGACTGAGAGGTGGACTACTAGAGAGACCACAAGACCCCCCCCCCCCCACCCCTCACTCTCCTTCCCCTCCCCTCCCGTCTTTAGCCCTGAGCTGGATGAGGGAGCAAATAAATGTTTGTGTATAGAGCTGGCATCATTCTCTATTCTTGCACCATTCCACATTAGTTTACTCTTCTTTTTTTTAGCGAAACTGGTTAGAGATTAGGCACCGGCTCCAAAACCGGCCCTCAAATTGTCTTGGTGGAAAAGGGGTCCTTGGCTTAGTCCTTTATTCACAAGAAACGCACTGCCTTCACTGAAACGCTTGGCTTGGGTAAATGCTAAGGAATGTCTGTTACCATTGGAAACCATTAGTAATCGGATTATGGCTACAGTTGTTATTTTTTGGGGTTGGACATGAGTTAAAACCCAGCCTCTTTGTTAATGTTCGACCATGGCCCATGTCTTGAATGTACTTAACCCTCTCCTGCTACAAGGACTCCAACAGCTGCTGCTCAAATAGGTTCCTCAAAGGAATAATCAAACACTTACTGTGATGAATGACATGTTATCGTGGTTTAATTGGTGAAAGGTAAAGGGAACATACAGTACAAGTGAAGGCTTCGTCTTCTCCTAAATAGTGACTGGTTTGGGGGGCTTTGGGGACCGTGAGAAGCCCATCTTGTCCTGCAGTATTTCAGTCTGGAGATAAAGGGTGGTTTCTGTGGACAGGTTCTTCAGACAGAACTCCTCACATCGCCTGGCCTCCTCAAGGACTTCACCATGGAAACACACAGGCAGACTTCACAATACCAAAATACCAAGTGAACTGGGGTCAATCTCCAAAAGCTAAGCAGCAAAGTTGTGAGAGTCAGAATTATAAAATCAATGTGTGGATGTTAATCCTCAGTGTGTGAAGGAATTAAATTCTTTAAATTAAGAATGTTCCTGGTCTAGGACAGGAGGGGGCCTGGATTGTAAAAATAGATACAGTTCTACAGCTACAAAGTTGTCTGGGAACTCACCTGTTTAGCGCCTGAACCATTTTCAGGCAATAGCCAAAGACTTCTAATTAAAACACATGGGATCAAGAGCCCTGAACACATATGTGTAAATGTCAAGAGATGGGGGGGGGGGGGGAACACCAGAGAAAGATTGTTCGCTTGTTTGTAGCTACTTACCATCGAAATTGATAGTTTCTGAGAGACATTTGATCTTAACGGGTTTCAGGTGCGTCATGCGAAACATAGCGATTTCCATGGATATCGATGAGCTGCGACGTGCTTCTCTGAAGTTCGCAAGAAACGCTTCTGTAAACTGGGTGACCTGTATGAGTTTCTGCCTAGGAGAAATATGCAGTTTTGGTTTAACTCTAATGAAAGGCAGTTAATATGAACATGTATTCTTTTGTGATAAGAATGAATGTTGGGCTAATCAGTGCGAGAAGTAGGCGCAAGTCCGAGCGCCGATTTTAGAATGTAACAAACCAACTCTTATATAACACGCGACATGCTTACGTGTACTCGAAGGGATTGAAAGTCGCATCGTAACAGATCCGGCGTGGTGCGATGCCCGTTCTGAGAAGCAGCGCACCGTTCTCTCTGAAGTATTTCTGCACGAGACAGCAAAAACAACGATGCGCACATCATAACATCCACACTGTAGAAGTGAGTCTATTCATATGACACTATAGGCCGGCATAGTATAATTTCAAGTTACCTTTAAATCTTGTTGTGACATCTGATAATTGTAAATCCTCCAAGCATGTATTCCACCACTACGTCAACCAGAGTATTTTTCTACATCGAAAGGTGTTTGTGACGTCATAAGTTGCTTTAAGCATCAGAAGAAAGGTGAGTGGCCATAAATGTGTATTGATCTTATTAAGACAAAAGACATTGAGGGTGCCTATATGCACTGTAAACACATGGGAAATTACTTTAACAAAACATTATTGTCAAGATACAGTATATTTTACAATAGTGCTGTCCCAAACGACTATTTTTCTAGCGACTAATTTAGCGATTATTTTATCGATTAGTCGATTAGTCTAACGCCTAATTTATCGGTAAGTCTAACGATAATTTTTGTACTGTAAAAAAAAAAAAAAAAACGGATTTGTCTCCACCTCACTGCTATGTTTAGCCAACTTGAATGCCAACATGGCCATTTAGAAGTCTGTCCATCACCACAACACATAGCTAGCTAGTAGCTACATAGCTAGCTAACGTTACTCTCGCTGCTATGTTATGATTAGCTAAATTGATGCTAACGTAGCATGCGAGCTACGAGCTAGATAACGTACAGTAGGTGCTCGCACCACAATGACAATAGGCTACCGTAGCTAGCCAGCTACATAGCTAACGTTACTAACACCAGAAGACAAGACATACGAACTGTGGTGAGGTACATTGCTTGTGTAACATTAGCTAGTAGCTATCCATTTTTCACTCATACACTTAATTGTCTCGCCTGGTAAAATAAAGGTAAAAAAAAAAAAAAAAAAAAAAAAAATCGCCATTTTGTTTATTTACGACTAACCGACGCATATTACGCAAACCGACGTATTGACGTGTCGATGACGTCGACGACGTCGAATAATCGTAACAGCCCTATTTTACAACAATCTTTTAACAAGGCACAGAATATTCAATCATTTATTTATTTCAACACAACTGCAATTAAAACTGCAAATGAGAAATGACAACAGAACATTACTGACTTAATAGACGGCAGTATGAGTATAGCCTACCTATACATAGTTTTTTTTTGTAGAAAAGAAAATAACATGTTACAAAGTGACCACCAATGAGCCATTCGACCACACCATCCCTTCATAGCTCAACATTGGAGCCATCGGTTTCAATAGTCTGTGGCACAAAATGACGATAGCTTTTACTCCCACGGTGTTTACTTAATAATTATTCTTCTTTTTCTTGATGAGTGCGTCTCTTAGAGCAATCTGGACGGAGAAAAAGAATCAAAATCAGACAGAGGAAAAACAAAAAAATATGTGACGGCAGCTGGTGAAAGGCGGAACAAGTGTCTGAATGTTTACCTGTTTATCTCTGAATGAGCGCTTGTTCTTCGTCCGCACACCCTGACTGTGCCTCATCATCATGAAGTTCTTATGCTTCTTCTTGTCCTTGTTGCTGGTGCTGGCAAACGGGTTCAGCTTGCTCTTCTTCCTCACAAACTCCTTCCTCTCTGATCTGCCAGCCTGGGGTAGACAAACACAACGTTTACATTTCAATCTTTGGCATTTAGCAGACGCCTTATTCCACAGCGACTTACAATCAATACATTTGACTAAGCAAGTGAATCATCAATTCACCAGTCGTAGCAGGAAGAGTCATCTAGCTTAGGCCAGGGGCCATTGGCAGTTGTTGTCATTTCTTTTTTAGACACTGGAGAAACAGTACAAGGGGGGGAAGCAGGTGTCTCAGGAGACACAGTGCTGGCGGGTAGTAGATGTCTCAGGAGGAGCAGTTTGTAGCAGAAAACATTTGACTAAGTAAGTGAATCATCTATCCACCAGTCATAGCAGGAAAAGTAATCTATGCCCAGGCCACGGGCCATTGGCAGTCATCGTGTTAGAAGAAGGACATTTTTTTTTATATCGACACAGGAGAAACAGTACTGGGGGGTAGTAGATGTCTCAGGAGGAACAGTATAGGGGGGGGGGGGGGAATAGGTGTCTCAGTTCAAAACCCGCCTGAAACCACACCACTACTAGTGTGCCCTTGAGTAAGGCACTTAGCCCTCAGTTACTCCAGGGGGAATGTCCCTGTAATTCGTAATTGTAAATCGCTTTGGATTAAAAGCGTCTGCTAAATGGCAAAATTAAAATTCAATTAAAATTAACTATGAAATGATGAGCTTTTATAACTGAAGAGTGAGAGCTGCACCTACTTCTACACATCGAATTAGCAAACCGTCCCAGAGCATAAAAGATACCATAGAACACCAGTCAATGTGAAAGAGGACGTCGTTGATTGAGATATCTTACCTGTGCAGTTGCCAGTCGTGAGTCTTTGTCCTCTTTTGGTTTCTTGTGCAGGCGTTCAATGTCTCTCAGGGAAAGGATCTCCCCTCTGAAAAGTAATGTAAACCCACATATTAGCTAACCCTAAAGTTTGTAAAAAGATGTCATATAAGTGAAACCAAGCCATTGAAATTATCATTATAATTATAATTCTAATCCCATTGTAGGTGTTGAGGTCAAATGCGACTCACCTGGGTTCCTCCTCCTCCTCAATTTCCACATTCTTCCTCTTCTGGCCGGGTTTTGCGTTGACCTCCTTGGCCAACTGGGCGAGACGGATCTTCTTGAAGTCGTCCTGCGTGAGGAATCGACTGCCGCTGATCGCAGCTGCCTTGGCCCTCCTCTCCTCCAGGGGCATGCTCTGCAGCTTCTCTGCCTGGGAAACACAAACAATTTATTTACACAAGTCAATCAGAAACACGCAGTCCAACCAGGACACCTAATCCACACAGTAGGGTGCCAATAAGGGACCCCTTATTCACACATTGACCAATCAGAAGTATGCAATTCAACCGACTCTCATACAGGTCAGCAGAATACAGTCATGGTATTGACCGAATCCTACCATTTCTCCGGTGTCTTCATCGGAGGAGTGGTGAACATCTATCCATTCGCCATCTTCATCGTCACTAACACTACTGGCACTCTCCCAGCCGTCTGTAGACAGGAAACAATGAACAAATGGTCAACAAATGACATCAAACTACATTCAGGCATCAAGAACAGAAATGTACATTTGCTGGTATATTTCTCAAAATCCCTCCTTACCCCCATCCTCTCCCTCTGCCTCCTCCACTTCCAGAACCTCGGCTCCAGGAATGTAGTCCTTGGCCTCTAGCTCGCCATAGTCCTGGATCTTGGCCTCTGCTGAAGCCTCTGTGGGTCTCCCCTGGTACAACAGAACGTTTTATGTTTGTTAGCATAGCGTGTAGGTGTTATCATCATCTGGTAGGACAACCACACCACAAGAGAGGCATGTGACATTAGCATGTGCCACTTCGGGGGGAAACGATAATTGAGGCAGTTTATGCATATACCGTAGCATTGGTCTCTGCAAAAATGTTGTTTCCTTACACTTCTGACAGAAGTGGTAATCTAAGACCATCAATGTTTAGAAATACTATCCTGCATATGAATGGATGATGAATGCGTATGTGGCCATCTCACCCGGTCTTTCTTATGTAGCATTTGTGGATTCAATTTTCTGAAGAGCTGGATAACTCCTCTGGCAGACATCATCACATCTAAACGAAAGAAAGAAAGACACACACACACATACACACATGAATCCAAAGTCTCTTACGAAAACACAGAGAAGGGATTCACAAACAGAACACTACTTACTCTTGTCTTTGTGGTTCTTGTACTGGGCCAAGTCCTGCAGTAGGTCTTCTGTTATAGACAGGGGACAGCGAGCTGCCACCTCCTTGATGGCGTTGATGCTGCACAATACCGGAAACAGAGAGGGACATTCTCATGGCCATCCAACCAGTGACCACTAAAAGCCAAAAACTACATTTTAAGTGAGATGGTATGACTTGTCAAACGCCGCAGCAATTATAAAATGTGTGTGCAGCACCATCCATAACTTCACCTATACACTAACAACATTTTCCAGCACACAGCATTGATACCTGCTACGGTGCTGCACATTGGTCTACTGTACGATCGCCTAATGAGTGTGAATCAGCCACTTACCCAACACACATCACCTCTCCAGAGTTCCTCTCCGTCACAAAGTTATTGGCTATGGTCATGATCACCGGCTCAATGATCTGTGGAGGTAACATAGAATCATATGGAATATGTACACTCAC
Source organism: Nansenia antarctica (assembly GCF_963989245.1). NCBI lineage: Eukaryota > Metazoa > Chordata > Actinopteri > Argentiniformes > Microstomatidae > Nansenia > Nansenia antarctica. Next base: position 66,271,669 of record NC_137689.1, on the reverse strand, counting down.
CAAACACTTTATTAGGATCACCTGTACACACTTCCCATTCACACAGGTGGTGTAATGGTGTGGGGAATGTTGTCTCGGGTTGGGTACCGTTTGGTTTTATTCGATACCGGTGCCAAATCGGTACTTTAAAAATGGTACCGGTACCGAAACGGTACTTAAATCGGTACTTTTGATAAAATAAAATAATATATATATAGAAATCCAGGATTTTTCACATCAGTGGTCACTGACGCGATTTTCCGAGTGCACGCCATTAATGCAGAGCGGCGATGTTTTATATAAGGTGATCAAATACCAACATATCCTGATGCTACAGCTGCAGCAGAACATGGGGAACTACAGCACTGAACATAGGTAGGGATGCTCCGATCTGGATTTTTGGGGCCGATACCGATCACCGATTTTTTTCCTCAAGATCAACCGATACCGATACCGATTTTTAAAAAAATACATAACTGTAGGCCTACTGACTGGATAGCCTACATATTTTTTGCTTTTTAGACAAAAGTTTTGATCCATTAGGCACCAAGCAAACGCAGACCCATTTTTATGGCATAGTAAAAGTCTGGCCTATCACCCAGTTAGGGCCTGAAGCCCAAGTCAGTGATATTGATTGAGATTGATTGATTGAGAATGTTTATTTTGGTCCCCTATACAATTCACAATACAGATATAAGAAAATGTACATAGTCACAATTTATAACATCAGGACCAAAAAGGTGTAGGCTGAAGCCGTGGCTTATTGCGCCTACCCTTGTTACATGTATGCATGTCCCCCCATGAATGCATAATCAAAACATTGAAACTTTTATAAACAAAATGTCACTTACGCATGTCAACAAAAAGTTCAAAAAATAAATTAAAAATACCAAACAAAAACTATATTTAAACCTCTGTTTTATACTTGTTAATCATCTTATTTTTAAATAATTTTTTAAATCCTTTTAATGTACTACACATTTTCATTTCCTTTTCAAAAGTATTCCATAAATTAACTCCTTTAACTGTTATACATCTTTGTTTTGCATTTGTTCTAATCTTTGTTTTCATAATCATACATATTCCTCTGAGTTCATAATTACTCTGTCTAACTTGAAATAGTCTCTGGATACAGTCTGGAAGCATCTTATTTTTTACTTTATACATGACTTGTGCCATTTTGAAGTCCATCAATTCTTTAAATTTGAGATCATAGGTGTTTATGAATAATTTGTTAGTTGGTTCTTGATAGGCAGCTCTGTTTATAATTCGTATAGCTCTTTTCTGTAGTAAATAAATTGGATTTGTGATTGTTTTGTATGTGTTTCCCCACACTTCCACACAGTAGGTTATGTATGGAACTATTAGAGAACGGTACAATATGTGTAATGAATTTGGATTAAGTATGTCTTTCGTTTTATGCAGTATTGCAATAGACTTTGATATTTTAGTCTTTAAGTAGTTTATGTGTGTTTTCCAACATAGTTTGGCTGTATAAAAGACATCATAAACGTGGCCTTCATGGTTTACATACTGTTACGTCCTCCTATGTTTTCTGTTCAGTTATCTGTCTTCCCCAGGAAAAGAAAAAAAAAAAAAAAAAAAAAAAAGATCGGTTTTTGCGATCGGCCATTTTTGCCGATCACCGATCGAGTCATTTGGAGTGAAATCGGCCGATTTAAATCGGTGGCCGATAAATCGGAGCATCCCTAAACATAGGTTACCGTATAATATACATGTGACTGACAGATCCGCCCAAGACAGACAGACAGACACACACACACACACACACACACACACAGTGAAAGATAATCAGCTCATTGAATATGAAGTACACAAGAGTACACACAGAACCGGGAACGCGCATACAGCATATAAACTTGTGACTGACAGTCACATACACACACATACACATACACACACACACACACTGAAAGATTATCAGCTCATCAATATGAAGTAGGCCTACATGAGAGTACACGCACAAAACGGGCTAATTAACTGTTTACACAAGTAAAATCACAGTGTGACAGTCAGATGAAGCATTCGGTAAACAATCAACAGCAAGGTAATGCATCAGCTGAGTTAAAGAAAACCAACTTTTACCTTTGATGACACATGAGCCCTGTTTTCCCATACCTCCGCCGTTCTGTTCGTGATGATTTTAGATTATTTTTGAAACGCGCATATTGCCCTGTAATTAGACCATGCGGCCACAGCTTCCGTGTGTCTCTTATTGTCCAAATGTTCCCTGAATTTTAGCTGCATGTTTTTCCAGCATGTAAATCCGTTGTCAATAAAAATTCGACTCCAATTCTTTCCCCCTGCCAATAAAACGTTGTTAAAGAGATTGGAGAGACGCAAAGGAGAGGGATTTCCTGAAATCCATATTTCCTGCTAAATTCAGACCAATCACAAAACTGTTTTGCAAGCGCGTTGCCTCGCACTTGTTGAGAGCATTCAGTCACGGATTACATGCACTGGAACTAACAGGCGATGTCACGTGCGGTTGCATGTAACGTCCGTTTCGGACACCAGGGGGCGACAGAGGAACCGAAACGAGGCACCGAAATCTCTGTTGCAATTCGGTTCGGTAGGTACCGAATGTAAAGTAACCGGTACCAACCGGTACCAGTTTTCGGTACCCAACCCTAATGTTGTCTTGACACACAATCGATCAAATCATCAATTGAATGACACAGGCTATTTAATTATTGTCGCTGACCAAGTGCATCCCTTCATGGCCACAATGTACCCATCTTCTAATGGCTACTTCCAGCATGATAATGGACCATGTCACAAAGCAGAAGTCGTCTCAAAACTGGTTTCATGAACATGACAATGAGTTCAGTGTTATTCAGTGGCCTTCCCAGTCATCGGATCTGAATCCAGTAGAACACCTTTGGGATGCGGTAGAACGGGAGATTCACAGCTTAAAAGTGCACCTGAAGAACCTGCAGGAATTGCGTAATGCAATTATGTCATCATGGACCAGAATCTCAAACTAATGTTTCCAACATCTTGTGGAATCAATGCCACAAAGAATTGAGGCTGTTGAGAGCAAAGGGAGACCCTACCAAATTTGTGACAGCGGCTTGTGAAAGGTGGACCAAAGCCCTATCCTTTTTGCGAACCTGCTCGAACACTTTCCACGAACAGTGCTGAAAAATGCACTTAAAATAATAAAATAATTAAATCAGTGCTAAAAATACTTTTGGTTCGAAATGACACTATCAAGACAAATATGTATGGGAAACACTGCCAACACTCACCCGAGTACAAAGCACAGAGCATGTTACAGCAGATGAGTGCTGTGAATCGTGTATCCTTCTTCTGAGGAGAAGCGGTCACGTGATACACGATTATGATTGCTTCTCAATAGTCTTTTTTGACAGGTTATTTATTTGACAAATTACTTTTTTTTTGTGCTTTTTTAAGTTTTGTCATCACTTTCAATAGCGTCTTCAACCACACAGACAGTGGTGCTGGACAAACACTCTTAAGCCATAATACTGCCCAACCCTATAGTATAGTGTTCATAATAAAGTGTTTGTGAGTTTATTTGGTAACATCACTATATTGAATGATAGATCACAGATCTGGGGGTCCTCAAATAACCCTATGTTTGTACAGTATATTTTGATCTTTAACTATTTTTTATTGGTGTTTTTACTGACTGCTTTTATTTTACTTGTTATCTATTTATCTATCTATCAATCCCTGTTCTCTCCATGAAATTTAACTTCTTTGAGTACTGAGAAAAGCATTGTTATAACATCAGTATTTTATTTAGAATGATTCTGGTCACTGACAGATGATGTCAATCTTCACTACCTTGTTGCTAAACTAAAACAAGGGTTGTGACACAAAAAAAAAAACATTCCTTCAAGTGTTTGAGGACCGAACTTTGGCAGACCCTAACTAACAGAGCCAGGCTTACCTCTGGGGGCACTAGCTGATGGGAGGACTGGGCGGCACAGAGCAGGATTTTGGTCACCTCTGGGTAGAAAAGAAACAGGTAGCATAAAGCTTTGGTTTTTCTTCCTCAACATTACTTGTAGCATGTTTTAAACCATTATCAGTAATCCGAGTCCTTACCTCTTTGATGGGGTTGAATAAACCTCTGTACAAAGGGATAGTAGTTGAAGAGGAAGAGCTGTTGGGAGGAGAAGAAAAGCAACATCATCATGAGTGTGCAAGGCACACAAGGTAGTGGTAGTGGTGGTCTAGTCTAGTGGATAGTGAGTTGGACTTGGGATCGGAAGGTTGTGAGTTCAAATCCCGCCTGAAGCCACACCACTACTAGTGTGCCCTTGGGTAAGGCACTTAGCCCTCAGTTACTCCAGGGGGAATGTCCCTGTAATTCGTAATTGTAAGTCGCTTTGGATAAAAGCGTCTGCTAAATGGCAAAATTATTTAATTAAATTATTATCATCACAACATGGCCCCGAGTCTACTGTGGCAACATGAATTGAACAATCACTAATGACTTTTTCCTACCTCGTGGATTCCAACAAGTCTGGACAGTAGCTCCATCATCATGATCTTCACCTCGAAGCGTTCCTTTGAGTCCTCCAACTGCTTCAAAAGCTTCTCTGAGAAATCTAAGCAAACATAATGCGCATTAGAAAGCAAACGATTGACTGTCTTCTCAGAAAAGTCAAACACCATTGTGTACAACCTGGTGTCACGGAGGGTGGAAAAATACCTTGAGGATCATGGATCAGGTGGATGGCAGAGAAATTAAACACCTCCACCTTCTTCTTCTTCTTGTGTTTCTGTGAGGAACGTAGAAATTGATGAAGCGTGAACAACAACCGAGGACAGACTCAGTGAGCACTCAAAGGAAACGAATAAATCAATTGACGATTGTCAGTTACCTTGAGGACTTTCATGGCCTTCTCCATCTTCTTCTTGTTCTTAGACGTTTTCTTCCCAGTAGAGTACCTCACCATCAGGTCTCTAGCCGTCGGGCCTTCCTCCTAGAGAAATTAGGTTCTGCTTAGATCTGAGGTGAGGTGTTGGGATGTTTCATGTTTGTTTCTTGTTGTGTATGTGTAACGTAAAGGAAAAGATTCCCTCTGAGGGACAATAAACACAACCAATCGACTAATGTCCACCATCTTATATACATGCCTCTTCTTCTGAGTCACTGTCCTTCTCATCCACGTCTTTCCCAAGGAAAAACTTCATGCCTGCCACAAGGACCTATGTCGAGGAAACATAAATTGTCTGTATGTCATACACTAACATGGTTAAATTAATAGGATCAGGGGAATACATGGAAAACATGTTACCTTTGCAACCTTGGAGAAACATGCCGTTGTGATGACATTGACGGTTTTGGCATCATTCCTGTGAATGAATAAATACAGTTAAGAGGCTGTCAAGTGACATGACGTTTTACTCTTTCCTGTTTCTAATAACACTTCGGGAAAGTTTGCGACTAAAAGTTTAGCAGAGAGCGCAAGACATTCAACTCACCAGATATTCCTCTTGTACAGCTCAATCATGACATCTAGAGAGGTCTTAGCTGCAATGTGGTTGCTGTCTCTCAGCATGGTGTACATGAAGTTCTGTAATGTCTGGTGGATGAACACACACACAAACACAACGTTACAACATACACGGTAGTGGTAGATGAGACCAGAATGAAAATGAAAACTACCAGAAACACTCACTGTGTTCACTTTGTTGTTCTTGTGCTTGGCGTTGATGTTTTTAATGTCTGCCACAATGTGTGAGTACAATGTCTGGGGAGAGACAGAGAGGAGACTGAGCAGGAGCAGGGAGAGTGGACAAGCCTTAGCTCCTCCTCCTAACCACTCATGTGATCTGAAGGATCAGATGGGTTAAAACGATATGGTAACTCCTTACACGTGTCATCTGATAGGCCAGATGGAAAACATCTCATCTTATCATGTCATATTTTAAAGGAACAAGAAAACACACACCACAGTTCTGCAGAATGGTGGGTGAAACTCAAAAGAAATAAAGAGAGCCACACACTTTCTCAGACGCCAAAACATTACGCCACACAGACGCCAAACATTACTGCTAACCTTTCTGAGGAGCTTGTCGTGGCAGCGCAGAAGCTCAAAGAACAGCTCCAGGAGACCAGTGGGGTTGATGAGATCTCTGTTCCTCATCAGAATCAGTGATTTGCAGAACGTCTGGAGGACAAAAGGGAAGCACACCGAAAACATTCAAACCAAGTTTGGTTGCAGGGGGGATGAAACCGCCCTAATCATAAAAAGTAACAATCACAAAACAAACACGTTGATTGTTATCCCTTACCATCCTTAGATCAGAGTCAAGGATTGTGTGATGACTTAGAAGAAGCTCTGTCAACTCCTGAGGAAATGTGGCCAGATGCTGAAGATAGCAGTGTCCAACCTGGGAGACAGACATTGATTTATTTAGGAAGAGAAGATGATTACAGAATTGGTCCTAGGTCCTTGATTGACAAGAATGCATAACTTCCATCCTACCTGAGCGAGGAACATGACCAGCTCCCCAAGCTCCTTGTTGGGCTTGTTCGGCTGCAGTTTGAAGATCTGCACATTGGACTGGTAGTGTCGATACTGTTGCTGGAACTGTCAAAACCAGGAAGAGGAGATGGTCAGGTGGGTAAGTTATTAATAGACAACACATTTTAGGACAATCAAACATATCATAATAGGCAGGTTAAGTGTCATCACTGAAGTAGTTAGGAAACTAGTTTGTTTACAAGTCGAATCAGTGAGCTGGTTAGCATAGGTAAGCTATCCGAGTTACTGTACTCTGAAAACAAACCTCTTCAATATATGACTCAGGATCTCTCTTGATCAGGTTCCGCAACTGCGGCAGATTTGTTGGCAATTTGTTGTTGTTTCGACCCGACATGATGTCAGATTATGTATGTCACTTCTGTCAAAAATATAGACGTTCAAATCTTCTCCCTGTACCAGCGTGGCTCTCTAGTGGGCCGCCATATTTGTTTAACACGTTATAAACGGATCGCACAGATGGACAATTAGTGCGGCAAACGAAGCGCGTTTGCTCGAGTTCTCAGGTCAACAACGGATGAGACGAGAATGCGCCAAACCTTGTGGTCAAGCGAGGGCAATATTAGTCAACATCATTTTAATAATTTTAATTTTGCCATTTAGCAGACGCTTTTAATCCAAAGCGATTTACAATTACGAATTACAGGGACATTCCCCCTGGAGTAACTGAGGGATAAGTGCCTTACTCAAGGGCACACTAGTAGTGGTGTGGTGGCAAGGCGGGATTTGAACTCACAACCTTCCGATCACAATCAAGGACCCCAATTGAAATAAGCCAGTGGCTTTCTTGGGTTTTTATCCTGTTAGTTGACCTTGTATGTAATATGTACTTTCATGTACCTACTTCTGCAAATCTTCTAATAAAGTTTTCAATCAATCAATCAAACAAGTCCAACTCACTATCCACTAGAGTCGACCACCACTACCCCAGACATAATTTACGCAATTTTCTTCAAGGCCATTACCAATATAACTGCATTGATCTGTGTTTGTCAATCTTTGTGATTTACTTGACAAACTGTTCCACTGTTTTGTTTGCAAGCCCTCAATACAGAGAACCCATCTACTCCCAACTGCTGAACTATGATAAATATAATGAACAAAATCGATCAATCTTTGTTTAAAAAGATATGGTAGTGGCCTAGTACCACGGTCTACAGTGCACACATGCCATGGGTTCGAATGCTAATGTCCTCTTACTTTCCTGTCCGTCACTATATCTGTCCAATAAAATGAAAAACATGAGTCTCAGAAAAAATAAAATAATGTATGTTGCATTTCTAGCACATCTGATGTTCTGCTAGTGAGTTGGTGTTTATTTATTTATTTTATTTTTATTTAGGGTGTTTCCACCCCTTAGTAGCTGCTTTCTGAAAAGGACTTGCCCAGTCTTTCCAAACAAAGAAAGCCATGTCTCAACAAGGTTAGATGCACCCTACTTGCAGTCATGCTAGTCTGGTTGTCATGTCAATACCTCCACCTGTCTTGTGCTACAGTACATGTCATTGTCAATCCCCAAAACCAAGTAGCTACGCAATCTTAATTAAGCGGTGCTTAGCTTTAATTTAAAATAAAAGGCAAACTTGGACAGATGCAACCAAACATTTGTATGCTTTGAATGAATGAACAAACCAATGAAGTGCAAATTATTTTGGATTTATTAAAGGTTTCTACAAGGGGTTGCTGACAAGTATAAAACACTGACACCGGTTTAATATTCTTCCTCCTCATCTTCACGGCCATCATCAGAATCCAGGCCCACCTCCTCATAGTCCTTCTCCAGGGCAGCCATGTCTTCTCTGGCCTCAGAGAACTCCCCCTCCTCCATGCCCTCACCCACATACCAGTGTACGAAGGCCCTCTTGGCATACATCAGGTCGAACTTATGGTCCAGTCTTGCCCAAGCCTCCGCTATGGCGGTGGTGTTGCTCAACATGCACACAGCCCTCTGCACCTTGGCCAGGTCTCCCCCTGGCACCACTGTGGGCGGCTGGTAGTTGATGCCCACCTTGAACCCAGTGGGGCACCAATCCACAAACTGGATGGATCGGCGGTTCTTGATGGCAGCGATGGAGGCATTGACATCCTTGGGCACGACATCACCGCGGTAGAGCAGGCAGCATGCCATGTACTTGCCCCGCCTAGGGTCGCACTTCACCATCTGGTTGTCTGGCTCGAAGCAGGCGTTGGTGATCTCAGGGACAGACAGCTGCTCATGGTAGGCCTTTTCTGCCGAGATGATGGGAGCGTAAGTTACCAAGGGGAAGTGGATACGGGGATAAGGCACCAGGTTAGTCTGGAATTCAGTCAGGTCTACGTTCAGCGCTCCGTCAAAACGCAGGGAGGCGGTGATTGAGGAGACAACCTGGGCGATGAGGCGGTTGAGGTTTCCATAAGATGGTCGGTCCACACCAAGGTGACGCTTGCAGATGTCAAAGATGGCCTCATTGTCCACCATGAAGGAACAGTCAGAGTGCTCCAGGGTGGTGTGGGTGGTCAGGATAGAGTTGTAAGGCTCCACTACTGCTGTGGACACCTGGGGAGCCGGATAGATTGAGAATTCCAGCTTGGACTTCTTCCCAAAGTCCACAGACAGGCGCTCCATTAGCAGAGCAGCGAATCCTGAACCTGTCCCACCGCCAAAGCTGCGGAAGATGAGGAACCCTTGGAGTCCAGTGCACTGGTCAGCCTGAAAACAAGAGTCACACCCAATTCAACATTGAGACTTACTTCCTTGCAGAGATGGCAAAGAAATGGCCAAAGAACATGCATTAGTACCACATCACTTTTGTAGAGCCTTACCATTTTACGTATTCTGTCCAGCACAGGGTCCACAATTTCCTTACCGATGGTGTAATGGCCACGGGCGTAGTTGTTGGCAGCATCCTCCTTGCCATTGATGAGCTGTTCAGGGTGATACAGCTGACGGTAGGGTCCATTCCGGATCTCATCTAGAAAAGCAGTCACATTGAAATATATGCAGAAAATAAATCAAGGCAACTAGTCATTGGAGTACCACACAAGAGAAGTTAGGCTTCACATGCTACAAACACAGACTACATGTAATGCAGTCTCATTTCAGTTCTATGAACCATCTACCAGAGTAGGGCAAGCTTGCACATCCTTACCAATAACTGTAGGCTCCAGATCAATGAAAATAGACCTGGGCACATACTTCCCACTCCCAGTCTCATTGAAGAAAGTTCCAAATGATGAGTCAACCAATGCAACAGCACCCGAGTCTGCCTGGACTGTCCCATCTTTCTGGATACCATGTTCCAGGCAATACAACTCCCAGCATGCATTGCCCATCTGGACACCTGCTTGGCCGATGTGTATGGAGATGCACTCCCTCTGTTAAGAAAAACCCTTAATCTTAGACTTAAGTCAAATCGTTGTCATTCTGTACCAGCTACCATTTATCCACATTGTGTACCAACAAAATTAAGTATGTGATAGGAATGGTGGGGCTCACCATGTCAAACTGAATTAACTGAGTATTCCAAATACTGTGTTAGTGTGCAAGCACTACAACTTCAGAAGTGCTAGAAATGCACCTCACATTTCGAACAAAGATGAATCAGTTCAAGGAGGTACACTTACCATAGTTCAGCAGGAACGTTCTTCTTTTAAATGAATGCTTGATAAACAACACCCTGAAACAAATATGTCACGCAAATCACATGAGGTCAACTACTTTTAAGAGTAATTCAGTTGTGTTAGTGATAGCAGCATGGCCTACTTGCTTGTATTACTCTACAGCACAACACAGACATTCTAGCTTACTCACCTTGAACACAATGCCTTCTGAGTAAATTCTGCTGATTATATAGGGCACTCACCTGCCCTCAATGCTGCAGTAGGCGTGGCATTCATAACCTCAACAATCAAGTGCAGTGGGAGTGGTATTCAATTGAACTTCATTTAAAGGAATAGTGAGTCCAGATGAGTGCTGAGCAAATTGCACATCACTTTGTAGTTACAATTGATTCTCGCTGTGACTCTTTCAATTTATGAAATTGGTTATTCCAAATCCTTTTCTGTATCTCTAAGTAAATGACACTTCACATGCTAAACATATCTCATAGAATAAATCTAATGTATTTCACCACTATAGAGCAAACTTTCACATCACTACCGACAACTGTAGACTCCAGATTAATAGCTCTAACCATATTCAGGATGGAATTTATGGATTTGGGGCTTTGGCTAGCTGGGCTAATAGACAGGAATTGCTAGTAGCCTGGCTATGATGATACTAGCCCAGTTCATGTAGTTGTACAAGCGAGCGTATATAGGTCTATGGGCTGCTTTCACAGACAAGGCTTAAGCTTAGTCCTGGACTAAATCATAATGTCAAATCTCCATTGAAGATGCTTTTTAGTCTAGGATTAAGTTTTCAGCCTTATCAGTGAAACCGGCCCTGATAGGTGAGTGCAAAGCAGAAATAGACCTATATTTGCATTAAAATGGGAAAGAGATTGGGAATAAATCAAGTCAGAGAAAGGCTTAAATTCTTTGGGGGGCAAACCTCTTTTTTGATAATTTATGTAGATACCTACTTATTTATTTCGCTAGTACAGAGTGCAATGTTCCAGGAATGTTTTACAATGTTTAAATTAGGTTGTAACAAAAACAGTGTAACAGGTTTGGCAAATAACAAGTTGATAAAATAACAACACACGTATTATTGCTTTAAAGAGCAAAAGCTATTCCTTTCCCCCCAGTTTTTGGGGAAGATGCTTTACAAGAAGACCACATCACATTTGTTGGGTGTTTGGTGAACTTCAGTGATTTGTACATATTACAATTCTCAACAACCTTAAAAGTCGAACTTCTGCTATGGGGTGGAAGGGCTAGTTGTGGCTACTGGGCTGGCCACTGGCCACAGTGTTCATGATGACATACAGTACATAGCTAGTTGATTGACATGCGGAGTAGACCATTAGCCTCGCTCCTCTGTGGCAGCCGGCAAGCTTAGTTTGGTTGTCAAGGGAACGTTTTTACTCACCTCTCCTGAAAAACAGTCGCCTCGGGGGAGTTTAATTTCCATCCCTGACATACTCATACAAATATTAAATAAAATGATCAAATACAGCAGTAAAAGCATCTGCATAGAAATAGACCCCCACAACAATGTTTGACACTTTTATTTACAAATTGCAAATGATCCTGTATGTAACATTTTAAAACATATCCACAATTTTCAAGAGATGAATATGTACACTTTAATTTCATTGATTACCACTGGCAGTCAGCAATTACGTAAGAATAGATTTACAATGCAAATACTGTCGTCGTATTCTGTCGAGGCAATTTCCAGCATCAAAATAGCTTTAAAATACACATGTATGATTTTGTTCCACATAAAATATGAATTCATTCATCACTTTCATAGTTCTCTCATAATAAAGATTCTATAAAAAGGGAAAACATAGTGTAACAGAGAACAGGCGTTAATTAACAGAGTATACATGGGTTATCTTTGTAGAGGATAGCAATAACACTGTACAGACATTGATAATTATATCAACTTTATTCAAATAACAAACCTACAAAATCAATCAATCTTTGTTTAAAAATATATGGTAGTGGCCTAGTACCACGGTCTACAGTGCACACATGCCATGGGTTCGAATGCTCATGTCCTCTCACTTTCCTGTCAGTCACTATATCTGTCCAATAAAATGAAAAACATGAGTCTCAGAAAAAATAAAATAATGTATGGTGCATTTCTAGCACATCTGATGTTCTGCTAGTGAGTTAGTGTTTTTTATTTTATTTATTTAGGGTGTTTCCACCCCTTAGTAGCTGCTTTCTGCAAAGGACTTGCCCAGTCTTTCCAAACAAAGAAAGCCATGTCTCAACAAGGTTAGATGCACCCTACTTGCAGTCATGCTAGTCTGGTTGTCATGTCAATACCTCCACCTGTCTTGTGCTACAGTACATGTCATTGTCAATCCCCAAAACCAAGTAGCTACACAATCTTAATTAAGCAGTGCTTAGCTTTAATTTAAAATAAAAGGCAAACTTGGACAGATGCAACCAAACATTTGTATGCTTTGAATGAATGAACAAACCAATGAAGTGCAAATTATTTTGGATTTATTAAAGGTTTCTACAAGGGGTTGCTGACAAGTATAAAACACTGACACCGGTTTAATATTCTTCCTCCTCATCTTCACGGCCATCATCAGAATCCAGGCCCACCTCCTCATAGTCCTTCTCCAGGGCAGCCATGTCTTCTCTGGCCTCAGAGAACTCCCCCTCCTCCATGCCCTCACCCACATACCAGTGTACGAAGGCCCTCTTGGCATACATCAGGTCGAACTTATGGTCCAGTCTTGCCCAAGCCTCCGCTATGGCGGTGGTGTTGCTCAACATGCACACAGCCCTCTGCACCTTGGCTAGGTCTCCCCCTGGCACCACTGTGGGCGGCTGGTAGTTGATGCCCACCTTGAACCCAGTGGGGCACCAGTCCACAAACTGGATGGATCGGCGGTTCTTGATGGCAGCGATGGAGGCATTGACATCCTTGGGCACGACATCACCGCGGTAGAGCAGGCAGCATGCCATGTACTTGCCTCGCCTAGGGTCGCACTTCACCATCTGGTTGTCTGGCTCGAAGCAGGCGTTGGTGATCTCAGGGACGGACAGCTGCTCATGGTAGGCCTTTTCTGCCGAGATGATGGGAGCGTAAGTTACCAAGGGGAAGTGGATACGGGGATAAGGCACCAGGTTAGTCTGGAATTCAGTCAGGTCTACGTTCAGCGCTCCGTCAAAACGCAGGGAGGCGGTGATTGAGGAGACAACCTGGGCGATGAGGCGGTTGAGGTTTCCATAAGATGGTCGTTCCACATCAAGGTGACGCTTGCAGATGTCAAAGATGGCCTCATTGTCCACCATGAAGGCACAGTCAGAGTGCTCCAGGGTGGTGTGGGTGGTCAGGATAGAGTTGTAGGGCTCCACTACGGCTGTGGACACCTGGGGAGCCGGATAGATTGAGAATTCCAGCTTGGCCTTCTTCCCAAAGTCCACAGACAGGCGCTCCATTAGCAGAGCAGCGAATCCTGAACCTGTCCCACCGCCAAAGCTGCGGAAGATGAGGAACCCTTGGAGTCCAGTGCACTGGTCAGCCTGAAAACAAGAGTCACACCCAATTCAACATTGAGACTTACTTCCTTGCAGAGATGGCAAAGAAATGGCCAAAGAACATGGATTAGTACCACATCACTTTTGTAGAGCCTTACCATTTTACGTATTCTGTCCAGCACAGGGTCCACAATTTCCTTACCGATGGTGTAATGGCCACGGGCGTAGTTGTTGGCAGCATCCTCCTTGCCATTGATGAGCTGTTCAGGGTGATATAGCTGACGGTAGGGTCCATTCCGGATCTCATCTAGAAAAGCAGTCACATTGAAATATATGCAGAAAATAAATCAAGGCAACTAGTCATTGGAGTACCACACAAGAGAAGTTAGGCTTCACATGCTACAAACACAGACTACATGTAATGCAGTCTCATTTCAGTTCTATGAACCATCTACCAGTGTAGGGCAAGCTTGCACATCCTTACCAATAACTGTAGGCTCCAGATCAATGAAAACAGACCTGGGCACATACTTCCCACTCCCAGTCTCATTGAAGAAAGTTCCAAATGATGAGTCAACCAATGCAACAGCACCCGAGTCTGCCTGAACTGTCCCATCTTTCTGGATACCATGTTCCAGGCAATACAACTCCCAGCATGCATTGCCCATCTGGACACCTGCTTGGCCGATGTGTATGGAGATGCACTCCCTCTGTTAAGAAAAACCCTTAATCTTAGACTTAAGTCAAATCGTTGTCATTCTGTACCAGCTACCATTTATCCACATTGTGTACCAACAAAATTAAGTCTGTGATAGGAATGGTGGGGCTCACCATGTCAAACTGAATTAACTGAGTATTCCAAATACTGTGTTAGTGTGCAAGCACTACAACTTCAGAAGTGCTAGAAATGCACCTTACATTTCGAACAAAGATGAATCAGTTCAAGGAGGTACACTTACCATAGTTCAGCAGGGACGTTCTTCTTTTAAATGAATGCTTGATAAACAATACCCTGAAACAAATATGTCACGCAAATCACATGAGGTCAACTACTTTTAAGAGTAATTCAGTTGTGTTAGTGATAGCAGCATGGCCTACTTGCTTGTATTACTCTACAGCACAACACAGACATTCTAGCTTACTCACCTTGAACACAATGCCTTCTGAGTAAATTCTGCTGATTATATAGGGCACTCACCTGCCCTCAATGCTGCAGTAGGCGTGGCATTCATAACCTCAACAATTAAGTGCAGTGGGAGTGGTATTCAATTGAACTTCATTTAAAGGAATAGTGAGTCCAGATGAGTGCTGAGCAAATTGCACATCACTTTGTAGTTACAATTGATTCTCGCTGTGACTCTTTCAATTTATGAAATTGGTTATTCCAAATCCTTTTCTGTATCTCTAAGTAAATGACACTTCACATGCTAAACATATCTCATAGAATAAATCTAATGTATTTCACCACTATAGAGCAAACTTTCACATCACTACCGACAACTGTAGACTCCAGATTAATAGCTCTAACCATATTCAGGGATGGAATTTATGGATTTGGGGCTTTGGCTAGCTGGGCTAATAGACAGGAATTGCTAGTAGCCTGGCTATGATGATACTAGCCCAGTTCATGTAGTTGTACAAGCGAGCGTATATAGGTCTATGGGCTGCTTTCACAGACAAGGCTTAAGCTTAGTCCTGGACTAAATCATAATGTCAAATCTCCATTGAAGATGCTTTTTAGTCTAGGATTAAGTTTTCAGCCTTATCAGTGAAACCGGCCCTGATAGGTGAGTGCAAAGCAGAAATAGACCTATATTTGCATTAAAATGGGAAAGAGATTGGGAATAAATCAAGTCAGAGAAAGGCTTAAATTCTTTGGGGGGCAAACCTCTTTTTTGATAATTTATGTAGATACCTACTTATTTATTTAGCTAGTACAGAGTGCAATGTTCCAGGAATGTTTTACAATGTTTAAATTAGGTTGTAACAAAAACAGTGTAACAGGTTTGGCAAATAACAAGTTGATAAAATAACAACACACGTATTATTGCTTTAAAGAGCAAAAGCTATTCCTTTCCCCCCAGTTTTTGGGGAAGATGCTTTACAAGAAGACCACATCACATTTGTTGGGTGTTTGGTGAACTTCAGTGATTTGTACATATTACAATTCTCAACAACCTTAAAAGTCGAACTTCTGCTATGATGTCTGACTCATCAGACCCTGGAGTACGGATTCCTAGATGATTTGGGCTATAAGGTCAGGTTTCCAAGCTGATATTCACTCTAAAAGCTGTTGTTTTTTTAGGCGGAGATTGAATTTGAGATTTTTCACAATGTTCTAGCTCTATTTACTCTGACACAGTAACATATATTTGGATTCTGACACTTCTACAGTCACCCCACAGGTATCATTTGATACCAAGATCATTATGAAGGCCCTTGTGATTGTGGAGATATTCTATATTCACTGTGGGCATGTGATTTCGAGCAGAAAACCTGAAAAATAGCATCGATAAGAAAGCAGCCAGCTAGAGGTCCCGCTTCGATACTTGATTTAATTTAATGATTTTATTTTTTTACATTTAACCGAAGCCTTCATGCAAATCGATTTACTATATATATATATATATATATATATATATATATATATATATATATATCTGTCTAAGTGAATCATCTATCCATCAGTAATCATAAGAAAAAATAATCTATGCCAAATCCAGGGTCCAGTTAGAAGAACATAATTTACTACTCAGAAAGGCTTCAAACACCATTGTAATCGTGTCAGTTCTTGTAAATTAGCAGACACCATCATTTTATAGCCTACATACTTTTTTAGATGAGATTTTAGATTAGATTCAGACAACGAAATGCAGTAAAAAGTGTGTCAGAAGAGGGATTTGAACCACCGTCTTAAAATGACGAATTAATACTATGGCAGCGGTCAATACCAATATGCCATCGTGACAATATGACTGTATTTGGCTGCTGCTGATATCACTGCTGCTGCTGGGACAGTACAGGGGGGTAGTAGATGTCTCAGGAGAAACAGTACAGGGGGGTAGTAGATGTCTCAGGAGAAACAGTACAGGGGGGTAGTAGATGTCTCAGGAGGAAATCACAGCCTTATTCCCAATGGGTCTGAGACTGATGGCTGAATCTCAAAAGTCGGTATAAGTTATTTTACCACCCGGTATAAAGCAGGCACTAATCTTGCCCACAGCTCTCTCTCTCTCTCTCTCTCTCTCTCTCTCTCTCTCTCTCTCTCTCTCTCTCTCTCTCTCTCTCTCTCTCTCTTCTGTACTCTCTCTCTTCTGTTCTCTCTCTCTTCTGTTCTCTCTCTCTCTTCTGTTCTCTCTCTCTCTTCTGTTCTCTCTCTCTTCTGTTACCGTGTAGACCTAATGAACTTATTCAGCATAGTCTTGTGTTTCTACTCCCTTCATAGCCAGTGTTATACTTCCCGTAGTGTGACTCTTACCGGGGTTAATAAAATCTATCTATCTGATGTTCATGTGTCACAGTATCCTGGGTGGAAGTGATAGAATCAATCACACTGTCACACAGCTACTTCTTTGAAAGAAAACCATTTATTGCTTTGAGTGAAAAGTACATATTTGTTGTACTTCATACGTAGGTCTGTTGTACTTCATACGTAGGTCGGTTGTAGCAGACCTAGGAGTTGTTGTAGCAGACCTAGGAGTTGTTGTAGCAGACCTAGGAGCTGTTGTAACAGACCTAGGAGTTGTTGTAGCAGACCTAGGAGCTGTTGTAACAGACCTAGGAGCGGTTGTAGCAGACCTAGGAGCTGTTGTAGCAGACCTAGGAGCTGTTGTAGCAGACCTAGGAGCTGTTGTAGCAGACCTAGGAGCTGTTGTAGCAGACCTAGGAGCTGTTGTAGCAGACCTAGGTGCTGTTGTAACAGACCTAGGAGCTGTTGTAGCAGACCTAGGAGCTGTTGTAGCAGACCTAGGAGCTGTTGTAGCAGACCTAGGAGCTGTTGTAGCAGACCTAGGAGCAGTTGTAGCAGACCTCGGAGCTGTTGTAGCAGACCTAGGAGCTGTTGTAGGCGCTGTTGTAGCAGACCGAGGAGCTGTTGTAGCAGACCGAGGAGCTGTTGTAGCAGACCTAGGAGCTGTTGTAGCAGACCGGGGAGCTGTTGTAGCAGACCGAGGAGCTGTTGTAGCAGACCTATTAGGAGCTGTTGTAACAGACCTAGGAGCTGTTGTAGCAGACCGAGGAGCTGTTGTAGCAGACCTATTGGGAGCTGTTGTAACAGACCTAGGAGCTTAGGCTATTTTTGCGACTGGTCACGTTATCTGTACATATGCAAAATATATATGCAAAATATAATATAAACAACCACAACATACATCCTTTGGTGGCATACCTCTGCTGTTTCTACCTGACTGGAGACATTAGTGTACCGGTACATCAACGACTTTAGATAGTGTAGCATAGTTACTCTTGATATTATATGATATTCTATATTAATGACACTCACAACTGTGTCAAATTTATTGAGGTAATGACCAGAAAGTACCCCTTGTTACAACATTGTTACCACATAAATTCATAGTAAATACTGGCTGAACAAAGCTCTATAAAGGGTAACCCAATGGTCTTTCCTAGACACAAAGGTCAGATATAAGACAGTCCTTGTCCAGTTGCACGCATCTTCACATGTCAAGGAAATGTATTCGCCTTCTTGCTGTTACAGTTTTGAGAGACACATTTCAACTACTGTGTAGAGGTTAGTAGAGAGAGTGTATAGGAATCGACTTTTGAGATTCAGCCACATTTTGCGTTTCAAGCAGTGACAGGAAGTGGGAAGGGTCAGACTTCTCACCTCTGAGACAGGTATCTGCTTATCCTTCAGAATGTCAATCTCTCTCAGTATGTTATTGGTGTTGTCTTCCAGAGCTGCATTTATGACAGCAGTAACATCCTGTAGAAAGAGATTGGAGATTTAAAGGAGTGGTTTGTGTGGTTTTGAGACTACACATGAGTGGTTTGTGTACAAGTCTTCGAGTACTACAATAGCTAACTTGCATCTCGAAATCAAGTACCCAGACCACTGAGATAAGATCCCGACATGTCAAGTGAACAGGTCATAATAAACATTTGCTTGAAAATAATTGTATTGAAAATAATAAATAATAAATAATAACAATTTATAAAACAAGAAAAAAATTCAGACAATATATCATATTTATGAAATCTTAATAAACAAATACAGTAGCCTACAGACTCTAAAAGAAAAATTGGCCCCATCAACAGGACTCAGCCCCTTGGTCAGCAGCAGAAAGACCCGTGGTCATCATCTTATATACAGTGCATTGTGCATTGCATTGGTAGTAGATGTCTCAGGAGGGACAGTACAGGGGGGTAGTAGATGTCTCAGGAGAAACAGTACAGGGGGGTAGATGTCTCAGGAGGGACAGTACAGGGGGGTAGTAGATGTCTCAGGAGGGACAGTACAGGGGGGTAGTAGATGTCTCAGGAGAAACAGTACAGGGGGGTAGTAGATGTCTCAGGAGGGACAGTACAGGGGGGTAGTAGATGTCTCAGGAGGAAATCACAGCCTTATTCCCGATGGGTCTGAGACTGATGGCTGAATCTCAAAAGTCGGTATAAGTTATTTTACCACCCGGTATAAAGCAGGCACTAATCTTGCCCACAGCTCTCTCTCTCTCTCTCTCTCTCTCTCTCTCTCTCTCTCTCTCTCTCTCTCTCTCTCTCTCTCTCTCTCTCTCTCTCTCTGTCGAGCTGTCTGTTTTCAAAACAACTCAGAATTGGACTCGACTTGAAGCCTATGGCAGGAAGAGATTTAATTGGCTGACCTCTCAGTCCATCACCATCTGGCGCAACCCTAACAACCTACAACAAGGTTTGCAGCTCTGTCACACTGACATGATCATGTTGATATTTGGCTGCCAAACCTGCTCTCATCTTCTCCACAATCCTAAAAATTGAGACACTCATAAAAAGCATAAAAAATAATCGGTTTTAGGCTATTTTTGCGACTGGTCACGTTATCTGTACATATGCAAAATAAAATATAATATAAACAACCACAACATACATCCTTTGGTGGCATACCTCTGCTGTTTCTACCTGACTGGAGACATTAGAACTCTCTCCCTCAACCACTCAGAGACTCACCCTCACTCCTCACTTTTAAATCCCACCTCAAAACCTACCTGTTCTCCCACGCCTACAGCCTCCCCTACCCCTAGCCATCTCCCCCATCCCTGCCACCCCCGCCCCCCCCCTGGACATGCATACAACCGTTCGTTAACTCTGTGTTCTATGTGCTCATGTTATCTGTTGCTTGTTGTTTCTGTGTTTTCCGTTCTTCCCATATTGTCAGCGTCTTTGAGCCTCGGAAAAGCGCTATATAAATCCAATGAATTATTATTATTATTATTAGTGTACATCAACGACTTTAGATAGTGTAGCATAGTTACTCTTGATATTTATTATATGATATTCTATATTAATGACACTCACAACTGTGTCAAATGTATTGAGGTAATGACCAGAAAGTACCCTTTGTTACAACATTGTTACCACATAAATTCGTAGTAAATACTGGCTGAACAAAGCTCTATAAAGGGTAACCCAATGGTCTTTCCGAGACACAGTGGTCAGATATAAGACAGTCCTTGTCCAGTTGCACGCATCTTCACATGTCAAGGAAATGTATTCGCCTTCTTGCTGTTACAGTTTTGAGAGACACATTTCAACTACTGTGTAGAGGTTAGTAGAGAGAGTGTATAGGAATCGACTTTTGAGATTCAGCCACATTTTGCGTTTCAAGCAGTGACAGGAAGTGGGAAGGGTCAGACTTCTCACCTCTGAGACAGGTATCTGCTTATCCTTCAGAATGTCAATCTCTCTCAGTATGTTATTGGTGTTGTCTTCCAGAGCTGCATTTATGACAGCAGTAACATCCTGTAGAAAGAGATTGGAGATTTAAAGGAGTGGTTTGTGTGGTTTTGAGACTACACATGAGTGGTTTGTGTACAAGTCTTCGAGTACTACAATAGCTAACTTGCATCTCGAAATCAAGTACCCAGACCACTGAGATAAGATCCCGACATGTCAAGTGAACAGGTCATAATAAATATTTGCTTGGACACAACAATAGTTTTTATTTGCCTACTTTCTGTAAAGAGTTACGATTTGACAACAAAGTGGCCGTACCTTTATATGTTGTATGTAACATACAATGAACATTTTATGTGTAGCTCTTTTGACACACCTTTATGGCAGAGAACCAATATATCACACAAATGAAGACAAAAAGTTAAGAGGTAGATGGCAAAGGGAGGAATGTTCTACCCTCATCTATTTTCTCTACCACATGAACCAGGAAAACCTGGAGGGCCCAGCGATACACTACAATTATGCCTTATGCTGTACAAACTTCAGTAATGGTTTAACAGATGCCCTGTGTCACTTAGAAAAATGGCACAAAGCATGGGATGAAGTAGGCGATAGCATATGGCCCCCAAATTAAATTATGTATTTTCTAGGTTCAGCGCAAGCAGTAGGTGCAATTAGCAGCACAGCAGCTGAAACATTAAAGCTGACAGCGGAGCAAGAGAGAGAACTCCAAGTTAGGATTCTCAGTTACTTCAGATTTGTATATAAAGCCTGGTACACACATAAAGGTAATCTGGACGATTTTGGCCCGATTTCTCCCCTTCTGACCAAGGACAGCAAACGCCTGATTATCGGATGGCTCTAAAGATTATCCTACAAGATTATCCTGTTGTGTGAGGTGTGTTAAGAGTAAATTTCTCCTGACAATCTGCTCGGAAAATGGTCGGGCCGACGATCTTAAATATTAAACGTGTTCAATATTTACGATCAAAAGTCCTCTTGTGTGTGGGCAACTCCCGAGTCCCAACAACTCTCGAGCAGGGTTGCCAGATGGGCAGTTTTTTTGGTGGAATTAGCGGTTTTTAGACTGTGGTTAGGCTGGAAAGTGTCAATCCCATCTGGCAACCCTGCTCCCGAGTCCGATTGTGACGTGGATGGAATGTAGCCAATCAAGAAGCGAGCTGACTTCTTTCGAGATTTTCGAGATTTCTGGCTTGAGTGACGAGACTCTACTGTCGTAGGACAGATCTTTATGTATGTTGTGTGCTGTATTGAGAATATCGGAACACACCACACACAATACGATCAAAACTGTTCAATCCATGATTTTTTATCTTCATGTGTGGGGTCTCTCTCAGATAAAAAATCTGTTAAGATTTAGAAAATCTTTATGTGTGTACCAGGCTTTAGGCAAGACCTGATTAACAAAACGAGAAGATTTCTACTACAGATTTCATATTACAGCTGTGTTTAGTGCTATTCAATGCACGATAGACACACTGGCTGGCTGAGGTCTGACTGAGGTCTTAAAACAGCTGTTATTTCATCATTCATTCATTAGGCTACAATTGAATATGCTTTATAGGTTTTAGGTCAAACATGGCCAATAATCACAACATTCTCAATAAAGCTCAAACATTACAAATAATGTATACTGTATACCCCTCCCCCTGGATTTGGATAAATATTACTTGACTTAATTACAACTGTTTCACCTTTCTATAACCAAAACACCAATAACTTAAGATAAGATCAAGCCTACAGACACCAAATGCATTAATGTTAATGTGTTTAATAATCGTGTAGCATAATATTTCTCATACTTTTCCATCTAAGCTGGATCTTCGTACACTCTACATTCTGATAGTTTTTTCTTTATTTTTTTCTTCCCTCGCTCGCCTCACTTTTCTGACAATTAAATCTGTTAAACAATGAATGAAGTTTGCCTTACCGTTTCCTTGGAAGGCAGGGTGACGACAAACGTGCTGGGGTACAAGTACCAAACGCCTGAGAGCCAGAGGGAGAAGGGAGAATCAGAGAATCGAAAATAGGACTGAATACGTTATCAAGTGGTATGCTCCACTATCCTCAACAAATCTGCAACATGCTCCATGCTGTCGGTTGATTGAAACAACACCCAAGCTGCTAGTGACAAAGCTACAATGTCTGTCTCTGAAATTCATGATATTAGCTTGCCATGTTAACTGGTGAAATAAATTATTGGTAGGGATGGGAATCGAGAACTGGTTCCAGTTGAGAACCGGTTTCAAATTGTTCGATCAATCGGAATCGTACGCCTCCAAGGATATCGATTCCTTTTATTGATGCTGTCATATTTTTCTTACAGTTTTGCGTTGCAAAAACTAATGAGTCATGACGTCAAACTCTGTAATAATCACAATACTATAACCGTGATTTATAGAAACTTCTCTTTTAATAACGTCCATGGAAAGAGGGCAATCAGATATGCAAATTGAAATTAAACAACGTGGAAATCTGTTGCTAGCAGCACAATCGCGGGTCTGTAGTTTAAACACATTTTTTATTCATTTGTTTGTCAAGTCTATTTATGTCTTGGAAATGTCTTTAGGATAACCTAACCCTACATGTTAATGATGTGGTAGGTCAGGTGGTCAGAACATATGTACTTCAAAAGGCACTAAAAATCTTTTGTGGAAAATGTACTAATAGGGCCAAAGAGGTCACATCATATATATCACTGTGAATAGCTTGCTGGTGGGCTAGTAACACCACACAAGTAGGACTTATGAATCTAGAATGAAATGGATGTGAAGTGACACTCACCGAAAGTCAAGAGGAGAAGAAGCAGGATGGCCTTCCTCACATCAATGTTGAACAATGCACCAGCTACAGGGAGAGAGAAAAAGGCTAATGTCAACAAACAAACAAGTAATGCTAACAAATGATCTACAGGAGAGAGATAATGCGAATTGTTAAGTATACATTACTTGATTAAACACATGCACGCACGCACGCAAACACACACACACACATGCACAGACACACATACACACACACGACCAACGTGCGCATACACACCGCAACGCAACACATCTCCATACACACCACAACATGCACATGCACACTGCAATAAACACGCACGTACACACACACACACACACACACACACACACACGTACACACACACACGCACACACAAACAATGGGATCAACGTTTGCGGAAGTGTTTGTGAAATGGTTTGCGGAAGCAAGATTTTGTGCTAATTGTAAGATTGTTGGTAAAAACAGACATTGTACATTTGTTTAATTATTATAATTTTTTTAAATATATTTTGGGTGTATTCAGCAATGGCATGTTCAGGTCAGAAAGAGGCATACAAATGAAAAAAGATCCATCCATCTATCCATCCATCCATCCATCCATCCATCCATCATTTACCATAAGAGCAGATCACATCCATTGTGCCCCTCTGTGTTGCTGCCTGAGATAAGGAAGTACAAAAAACTGTGGGCCAATGTCCTGTGTACGAATACTCATACTGCCTACCATTAAGTAGGCATTTTGTGTATGCAGGAATAAGAAAGTTCTGAAAGTATGCACAATTCAGTCTAAACTAATTTAAACTAAATTCAATGTGTCACTGTACTTACCACAGCTGGCAGTGGTAGTCCTGGCACTCTGGGAGCCATCAGAGGAAGAGTCCCCAGAGGTGTCAGTGCTACTCTGGCTTACCTGACTGGAGAGGCCCTCACTGGACGTGTGCAGGCTTGGGGGAGGAATACTCACCCTGGGGGGCACGGCTGGGGCCAGACTCACCCTGGGGGGCACGGCCGGGGCTGGGGCCAGAACAGTAGCAGGTGCTGGGGAAGCTGCCTTATGCGCACCTGTTCTCCTCTTATTGTATCTAAGAGAGAGAGAGAGAGAGAGAGAGAGAGAGAGAGAGAGAGAGAGAGAGAGAGAGAGAGAGAGAGAGAGAGAGAGAGAGAGAGAGAGAGAGAGAGAGGGAGAGAGAGTGGATGGGGGGACAGAGAACATTAGTACACAAGGATTTGCATACCTTGCTAATGCCTCTACATCAAGTGTGACTTGATGGCTTGCCCCTTCCATGTAGTCAAGCAGAATTTTGCACCAAGAGACGACCAAAATTGTTCACTCCCAACTCAATACTTCAAATAAGACAATTCTAGGTGCGTTTTATTTTTATTTTGAAGTAAAGAATGCTGTGTTCGTAAATTTGCTCACAGTGGTTCAACGTCATAGAGCGACCAAGTAATTTGCTTGGACTAGTCATAGGGTCTTGCTCATGTTCTTGGTCTTGAGGGCAAACTTGAAGAGGTTTGACACAAATCAACATTTTGTTTCCACTCACATAATAGCCTTCTCACAATATGCTTTTGATGCAGATGGGTTGGCTGTCAAGCAATGATTCGTTGGTATTACACATGGTTATTTCTCCATTGTGTCAACAGTCCAGATGGAAAGGCATAGTTGTGGCGCCATTAATTGTACTCTTTATCTTAGACAGTTCCAAAAAGGTTTTGTAGGTCTGCACATCCAGTTGTCCTGGTCTTCAACATGAGATGGTTCAGTAGTGACTTTGACATAGTCTAAAAAGATCCAACAGCTTAGTGAGATCCAGACGAAAAACCAAATGGTTCAGACCTCTTTTCCTCCGACATGACTATGACCTTTCTAACTATGGTTAAACACTATATTAATGTGTTTGACTGTTTTATTACGGTTGTAAGTACAATGTAAAACATATTGTCATTACTCCTTTGCCACATTGTAATTACAGCAGTGTAACAACAAGTAATAACAGTATTTGTTACACTGTACTTAGATGTTATAACGTGGTAAATAAACACATGTCAAAACAAACTGTTGTTTTTGAACTAAATCCCAAAGTCAGAATTTGAACCGTGACCTTTGGGTAACACTATATTACAGAGTTTGAATGACTGTGTAATAACTATTGTAAGTGCAATGTAACATGTTATCATTACTCTTTACACTATACTTACAACGGTGTAACCATGAGTAATAATACTATTGTCATTACTCCTTTGCTACACTGTACTTACAGCAGTGTAGCAACAAGTAATAACGGTATTTGTTACACTGTACTTAGATGTTATAACGCGGTAAATAAACACATGTCAAACCAAACTGCTGTTTTTGAACTAAATCCCAAAGTCAGAATTTGACTCGTGACCTTTCTAAGTTGGGGTAACACTATATTACAGTGGTTGAATGACCGTGTACTGTAATTACTATTGTAAGTGCAATGTAACACGTTATCATTACTCTTTTACTACACTATACTTACAACAGTGTAACAATGAGTAATAACAGTTACAGTTTTACAGTTACAGCCAGTGAGTTTACAGTTACAGCCAGTGAGTTTACAGTTACTGTGTTACAGTTACAGCCAGTGAGTTTACAGTTACAGCCAGTGAGTTTACAGTTGCAGTGTTACAGCTACAGCCAGTGAGTTTACAGTTAGTTACAGTTACAGACACTGAGTTTACAGTTACAGTGTAACTGTTACAGTCAGTGAGTTTACATTTACAGTGTTACAGTTACAGCTAGTGAGTTTACAGTTACAGTGTTACAGTTACAGCCATTGAGTTCACAGTTGGTGATACAACTGAAAGCTCAATCCACCTTGTCATTTAAGGCTCATAAAGTATATATACATTATGATGTAGTCTTTAAAGCCTTGTGGAAATGGATAGAAAACATTATTTAAGTGAAATCTGTAAGTATATGCTAATTAGTGGCGGCGACATCATGCGACTCAAAATGTCACATTTTAATTTAATATAAAATATTTCTGTTGGTTTAATTATATGTGTCCTATAATTATATGTGTTCTATACCTCTACCTCAATCAGTTCAGCTGAGAAGATCAGTGAAGATTCTCCCTTCTTATTCATTCAACAGATTACTGTCTCTGCTTCTCCGACTAAAAACATGTGGAAGAAAATGTATTAAATGCCATTCTGGTGCAGACCAGTGAGGAATAATGCCCTTTCATACAGTGCTCCATAGCTCAAAATTGTAATTTTACAGGATAAAATGAATATAATAGAAAAACAAATAGATAAATAAACATTCAAACCAATAGAATAATGACAACATTGATTAGGATATGTTGTAAAACATGTAAAAAAAAAAAAAATACCACATTGATAATTTGCCTAATTAAATAATGTTTATTACTCAGAATAATGGAAATAGCTGCAATTCATGGTCTTGGGTTTGGCTACAAATGATTTAAACTGGACGGAGTCGCCAGACTATCTTTTTTTAACTTACCGAATGAAGACGACTCTGTCTGCGAGCCAGATGTCCAGATTGCCATTGTCCGGCTGTAATTACTTGATATCACAGGGGACTTTCACCAAATCTCACTGTTCCGTTTTAGTTGACCGTCTTAACCATAGGTCTCACCGCTTTCCAGCAGTAAAGTAACTGAGGATTTGTACAATTATTCTATTGTTGTTTTAACGTTCTGTCAAAAAACGTCATAGATCAACTGTTTCCATGGAGCCGCCGTGCTGATGCCGTGCGTAATAATGAGTCACGCGCACCAATTTAGTTGATAAGTTGAAAGTCATGGTGAATTTCCAGCCATTCAAGAGCAATATACAGGAGTAGGAAGTGCCTATATTATTCATTTGTCACCAAATCACCAATCAGCCTACCCATGCACCATTTCTGGTCCTAGCTGAAGAGAATGTCATTACTTTGTTGTCACAACTTTCACATTACCCAGTAAGCACCGAGTCTTACTCTAAAATCACTGCCAGATAAACATTATTTTCCAACAAAACATTTTTTATTATAAAAAAAGTACATATGAATGAATGAATGAATGGTCTTTATTGTCATTAATACAGTACAGGTACCATACAACGACATTTGGGAGGGGGGGCTCCCCTGGTGCTAGGAAGAAAAAAAAATATAGGCCTACTAAAAACAAGAAGGGAAAAGAGCTGGTTTACATAAATAAAGGCTATATACACTATCCACTATACTATACTATACAAATAAAACACTGTGCTGTACTCTATGCTATGCTATAAATATCCTAACATTTCCTATCTCTGAACCTTATGTGCACGAGGGTTGTCACACACAGTATTATTGCACATTCATTTAAAGTGTCATTTGAAATGTTAGTAAATATGCTACGTTACGCTGTCTGCATGTTTCTCCCGCTATCTGAGTCGCAGCACGCACTTGCCTCAAGAAAATTCCGGTGCAGGTTAAGCGGCAGCAAGCAGCTGGAGCTATGCCTGGCAAATGTACATTTCAGGATGTGTGGCTCACTAAAGACATTTACAAGCAATGGATTTTCGGGTGCGCCGTCACCATAATGTAGGGTGCCCAGGGGCGGATTAACGCATAGGCTTACTAGGCTGCAGCCTAGGGCCACCACCACTAGGGGACCACCTAACATTGGATAAAAAAAATAAAAAAAATAAAATAAAATATAATAATAATAAAATAACATATTATTTTCTATCCTGAGGCGGCGAGGCCCCCCTATATTTTCTATCCTGAGGCCCCCCTATATTTTCTATCCGCTTGTTAAGTCTGAAGTTCAAAAGTGACGTTTAGCCATTTCCGTTTTGGAAACCAAACCAAACCAGAAATTCAAAAGTTGCAAAAATGAAGCGGACGCACATGAGTGGGGCCAAAAAACGAAAAGAACTAATGAAAAAAGAACTAAATATAGCAAAGTTGCCCAAGATTTCAACATTTTTTTCTAATAATGCTGCTGCGCCTGAAACGACCAATGTTGTCGAGAGTGAGAGCCACGAAACTGTTAGCTCTGGGTCGGGTGTCGCTAGCACAAGCAGCGCTGAGGCGAACATGGCCATGGGGGGAGAGATGCAGGCTGTCGAGGCTGAGCGCGGAGAAGAGGCACTAACTTTACCAGTACCACCACCAGCTGACAGTGACACTGATACCGAGCAGGACAATCAAGAAGAGGAGGCAACACGTGGACCACCAAGTCCAGACACAAATCCTACCACCACTTACAGCTCGGATCCTGGATTGTGGGATACAGTTGGTGAAGACATGAGAACATATTGGATTAAGATGGGGCCACAATGTTGTCAAAATGAAGATGCTAATGTCGCCGCTTCAGAAACACAGCACAAGCATCAGAAGAGGTATTTTTCAAAAACACTATTTAAAAGAAAAAAGTCAAATGGCGAAACCGTGCCTCGAGAATGGTTAATTTATTCACCTGCAAAAGGAAAAGTATTTTGTTTCGCATGTAAATTATTTGGTGACGGTGCTCATAAATTCAAAACAGGCTACAATGACTGGAAAAACGCAGCAGTGTGTCTGGCTGAGCATGAAGGTTCCGAAAGCCACAGGAAAGCTATGCTTTCCTATGTGATGCGCAGCGCTGCTGCTGGCTGTATTGACTCAGAACTGAAAAAGCAGTTTAACAACGAGTGTGCTTATTGGACAGATGTGTTAAAGCGAGTGGTTGTAGTAGTGAAGTTTCTTGCAGAGCGAGGATTACCATTGAGGGGACACTCTGAAACCTTTGGCCAGCCTGATAATGGGAATTTTATGGGTGTTTTGGAAGCGATCAGTGTGTTTGATCCATTCTTGAAAGCGCACATAGACAAATATGGAAATGCTGGCAAGGGAACCACATCTTACCTCTCATCAACAACATGCTTAGAATTTATTGAATTGATGGGAGAGCATGTCCTAGCTGAGATAATCAGTCAGGTAAAAATAGCAAAGTATTTTTCAATCAGCGTCGACTCTATACCAGATGTTGCACACACAGACCAGCTCACATTCATCATACGATATGTGTCACCAGATGGATGCGTGGAGGAGCGTTTTCTTAAGTTTTTGCCAATTCAGAGTCATTCAGGGGAGTCACTTTCTCAGTCTGTTCTTGGCGTTTTGGAAGAAATGGGCATTGACATCAATAACTGCCGAGGCCAATGTTATGACAATGCAGCCAACATGTCCGGCATTTACAGTGGTTTGCAAGCACGCATTAAGGAGATAAATAATTTGGCCGAGTGGGTACCCTGCGCAGCGCACACACTCAATTTAGTGGGAGTTGCCGGTGTAGATTGTTGCCCTGTGACAAGGGAATTTTTTAATTTTGTACAGACACTTTATAATTTTTGTTCCAAATCCACGGCGCGTTGGCAGATAATAACTGCGGGGCTAAATGTTATTGACAACAAGAGGCTGGAGACATTGAAAAGTTTGTCAGATACTAGATGGTCAGCACATGCGCAAGCAACAAAAGCACTACACCAGAACTATGCCAACATCCTAGAGTCACTGAAGAAGTTGAGCGATGACCCGATCCAAACTGGCGCTACTCGGGATGATGCCACGACACTTTACACAAAGATGGAAAAATTAGAGAACGCCTTTCTGTGTTCTATGTGGAACACCATACTGCAGCGCTTTCACAAAACTAGCGAAGCTCTACAGGCAGTAGAGCTGGATTTATGTAATGCTGTTGATTTAGTCTACTCATTGAGGGATTACGTGGCCAGTCTTCGGGACGATTTTGACAAGTTTGAGAGTGCTGCAAAAAACATGTCCCCGTTGTCCCAATACTACAAAGCAGACACACAGAGGCAGAGAAGACGAACAAAACAGGCAGATGAATCCACTGAACCTGACTGTGAGCGATCAGGCCGAGACAACTTTAAAGTAACGGTTTATATCACTGTCATAGATCGACTCGTCATGGAACTAGAGAGGAGGTATCACTCATACAAAGATATTCAGCAGACATTTGGTTTTTTGAACAATATTCCATCCATCTCCATGCTAGATCTTCGCACAAGAGCGGCTAATCTGCAGAAGAAATATGCAGGTGATCTGGAGGAAGATTTTTTGGAGGAAATCAGACAATTCAGGGAATTCATTAAAGAAAATGAGGACACCTCAGCGAGGTCACTGCTGAAACTTATAAGAGGAAGGAAAATACAGGCAGTGTTTCCCAATGTTGATGTTGCACTCCGACTGTTTATGACTCTGCCTGTAACGAATGCCAGCGGGGAGCGGTCTTTTTCTAAACTGGCACTTGTCAAAAACAAACTAAGATCCACAATGGGCCAAGAGAGGCTAAATCACCTGTGCCTGATGTCAATTGAGTCTGACATTCTGCGCACATTGGATTACACCAGCCTCATTAAGGACTTTGCTGCCAGAAAATCAAGGAAAAAGACCTTCTAAGGGTAGGACCATTTATGATTGTGTTGCCTTAATCTGGGCATCTATCTCTTATTTTGTGGATGTAATTTGGACTGTTGCTGTATTGATTTTGTGTGTGTGTCTCTCTCTCTCTCTCTCTCTCAGACAACAGGAGAGCAACAGAGAGACAGACAGCAGGAGAGGACAGCAACAGAGAGACAGACAACAGGACAGCAACAAAGAGACAGACAACAGGACAGCAACAAAGAGACAGACAACAGGACAGCAACAGAGAGACAGACAACAGGAGAAGAGAGCAAAAGAGAGACAGACAACAGGAGAGGAGAGCAACAGAGAGACAGACAACAGGACAGCAACAGAGAGACAGACAACAGGAGAAGAGAGTAACAGAGAGACAGACAACAGGACAGCAACAGAGAGACAGACAACAGGAGAGGAGAGCAATAGAGACAGAACTGAGGTGAGGTGAGCAACAGAGATAGTTCAGGATGATAACAACCTTTTCAGTGCATTTTTTATTGTTTGCATTATGTTATTAAAGCACAATGTGTTTTATGGTAAAGCATTATGAGTGGTCTGTGTGTGCAGGGTGCTCGTGAGTTGTGTATTTTGGGGAGGGGGAGGCTCGTGTATGAATGAATGAATGAATGAATGGACTTTATTGTCATTGCTACAGTACAGGTACCAAACAACGACATTTAGGAGGGGTGGCTCCCCTGGTGTTAGGAAAGGAAAAAAAAAAAAAAAAAGGGGGGGGGGGGGGGCCTCACACAAAGGAGTAGCCTAGGGCCACTGACCACCTTAATCCGCCACTGAGGGTGCCTGCCCACCCACTGGTAATAGAACGTGCGAAAACGGGCTTCTGCCAGGGTTGCTCGACTTAATCACCATTTAAAAATACATTTTGGGAAGATTTTGTCTTACATGTGTCAACATACATGTCCCATATGTATTATAGTTAATGTTTGTGTTGCTGCGCTCTGTGTAGAGCGCGTTATAGGTGATACAACCATCCAACCTATATTGTAGGCTAGTCTGCAAAGTTTTGCTACGTTTCCGTGCGTACTATGAAATCTAATCCTGCCGGCGCCACTGGATCCTACTATAAGAGCCATTTATGAACAGCACACACACATCTGGCAGAGGTACTGAAGGAGGTAGTGTCAGAATGGAAGTTGGAGAGGCCAGGAAGCACAATTCCAGACACAACAGATAATGCTAGAAATATTGTCAATGAAATCAGTGAAGCTGGACTGGGCCCCCAAATTGGATGTTTGCACACAAAATAAATTTAGCAGCACAAAAAGCAACAGGAATCAACCAGGTGTCCAGGGTGCTAGGCGGTCATAAATGTTGTGTCTTTCTTCCACCATAGCACAACAGCTGCACATATTGCAGAGAAAATACAATGAATATCAATACAAGCTGGCATGTCCTAATTGAATGAATTGATTTAATTGAATTGAATTGAATGGTCTTTATTGTCATTGATATAGTACAGGTACCAAACAACGACATTTGGGAGGGGGGGCTCCCCTGGTGCTAGGAAAAAAAAAAAGAAGGGAAAAGAGCTGGTTTACATAAATAAAGGCTATGTACACTATCCACTATACTATACTATACAAATAAAACACTGTGCTGTACTCTATGCTATGCTATACCTATTCTAACATTTCCTATCTCTGAACCTTATGTACCAGAGGGTTGTCATATTGCACATAGTGTTATTGCACATTCATTTAAAGTGTCGCAGTTTGCAGGTTTGAAATGTACACAGTTGTGTTTCAGTATTACACTTGATTTCAATCTAGTAGCTGCCATCAATTTGTCTAGATTGTCCAGGGCCTAGAACCTAGGTCTTTGCTGTGTTCAGGGCCTGAATGGCCCTGGGGTAGAAGCTGAGCTTCAGTCTGTTTGTCCTTGCGAACATGGTCCTGAACCGCCTGTTCGAGGGCAGCCGAGCAAAGTGTTCGTACCCAGGGTGGGATGGGTCTCTGGAGATCTTGGAGGCCTTCCTGAGGCAGCGTGTGTTGTACAGCTCTTCCAGAGAGGGGAGGGGGGCGCCGGTGATCTTCTGGGCCGATCTCACGGCTCTCTGTAGCGCATTCCTCTCTGCGGCTGTGCAGCTGGAGAACCAGATGCAGATGCAGTAGGTGAGGATGCTCTCCACTGCGCAGCGGTAGAAGGCCACCAGCATCTCCTGTCCGATGTGGTCTTTCCTGAGGACTCTCAGGAAGAAGAGCCGCTGTTGTGCCTTCTTGATGATGGCTGCTGTGTTGTTCTTCCAGGACAGGTCATCCTGTATGTGCACCCCCAGGAATCGGAGGGTTGAGACTCTCTCCACGCTCCCCCCATCGACGAGCAGGGGCTGGACCTCAGATTTTTTCCTCCTGAAGTCCACGATGATTTCCTGGGTCTTTGACTGGTTCAGCAGCAGGTTGTTAACCTTGCACAGCTTGCTCAGCTGCTCTACCTCATCCCTGTACGCCGCCTCGTCCCCCCCCGAGATGCAGCCCACCACGGTGGTGTCGTCTGCAAACTTTACGATGGAGTTGCTGGGGTGGACGGGGGTGAAGTCGTAGGTGTAGAGGTTGTAGAGGATGGGGCTTAGCACGCAGCCCTGGGGGGACCCAGTGCTGAGTCTGAGGGCTGTGGAGGTGTGGGAGCCCACCCGCACTCTCTGGGGGCGGTCAGACAGGAAGTCCTTGATCCATGCACATATAGAGTGTGATAGTCCCAGGTCTAGTAGTTTGGTCACTAGCCTGTCTGGAAGGATGGTGTTGAAGGCAGAGCTGAAGTCCACAAAGAGCAGTCTCGCGTAGCTGTTTCCCCTCTCCAGGTGGGATAGAGTGGAGTGGAGAGTCGTCGCGATGGCGTCCTCTGTGGACCTGTGGGCTCTGTTGGCGAACTGGTATGGATCCAGGTTGGGCGGGAGGCGTGTGACTATGTGGGCCCGGACTAGTTTCTCGAAGCACTTCATGATGATTGGTGTGAGTGCCACCGGGCGGTAGTCGTTTAGGCAGCTCACCGTGCTTTTCTTCGGGACTGGGATGATAGTTGAGGTTTTCAGGCAGGGTGGGATGGTGGCCTGGGATGTTAAAGTTGTTAAAGTTTAAGATGTTAAAGTTGTATTTATACTTTCTACCTTTTTGTACATAAAATAGTGATATGATTGGAACATGTACGTTTTTTTTAAATATTGGTCATTAATTATGTTAATTTATAGAACAGATGATATTTAATGAATATGTTTGTTAGAAAAATGAAATAGTGTACATAATACAGCTGAATATCCACCCCTTCATCTGTCAGTGGAACACTGACTTCCTCAGCAACAGAAGGCAGGATGTCAGGATGGGCCCTCACCTGTCTCAGCCCCGCACAGTTAACACCGGTGCTCCTCAGGGCTGTGTGCTCTCCCCCCTGCTCTACTCCCTGTACACCAACGACTGTACCTCTGTCCCCGTGTTGCCCCCCAGCGATGCCTACAGAGACTTCGCTAA
The DNA here is from genome assembly GCF_963989245.1 of Nansenia antarctica. Lineage (NCBI taxonomy): Eukaryota > Metazoa > Chordata > Actinopteri > Argentiniformes > Microstomatidae > Nansenia > Nansenia antarctica. The sequence goes on along the minus strand of NC_137689.1, from coordinate 66,237,446 downwards.
TAGGAAAGGATGGCCCAGTTTAGTGCTTCAAGGAGTCGTGGACGATAAATACTGGTAAGTTCTACAAAGATTACATGTCAAATCAAATTCATATCACCCCCCATCATGACACTTTTGGCTTTTGAAAAGAGAACTAATATCAGACACTTTGGATTACAATACAATTTATCTATGTATTCAACTCCGCCTTGTGTAAATCCGATAAGGTAGTAGTATAGAGCCCCCCCCCCCCCCCCCCTGGAGACTGTGGATGAAGGTACGAAGCCATGTTTGAGATCTCTCCACAGATTTTAAATAATATTCAAGTCTTTTTTAAAGCAAGATTCATTTTTATTTGTAACCTTTTACAGCTAGATATTTGATTTTTTGATTTTTACAGTTTCAAACTAATAAAACAAAGAAAGGCCACTCTAACAAGCCGACCAAGCCTATTCTTATTGGCCAATAGAACAGAGTCATCATTTTGGTGCACACATTAAAATAATTCAGAATTCAATAACTCAGTAAGAAAAGACGTTGTTTTACCTTCTCAGAAACGGCATCTGCATTAGCCTGAAAACACAACCTATTATCAGACACAGTACCCAAATCAATCTCAGTTCCCTCAATTCCTGGTCATGTGACTAGAAATGATTGTATATAAGGAGCAGCTGAGTAGAGAGGGGTATTATCTTGCCACTTGAAGGAGTCTGTTTGCTGTATGTTGAGAAGAGCAACACTGAATAACCAGGAGCACAATAAGGTCTACTAGAGTTGTGAGTACTGAGGATTGTTTATTTCTTGCTACTTCTGTAGTAGTGAACTGCTGTTGACCTACACTTACAAAAAAGGTTCCAAAATGGGCTACATGAAGAAACTTCTGTGGAAAGGCTTCCACATGGAACCAAAATAATCCACATGTAGCAATCTCTAAACTACTGTGGCTATCCATGACTCTTGGATGTGATGTCAAATTGACATTTATCCAATAGTTTTAGCAAATGTGTGTTTGAAGCGCATGGGAGGCAGCGTTGTTGAACTTATTATCTCATTTTTACAGCGGAGATTGAAAACAGGTGATTCAATGATGCCACAACAAGCCATGCAATGGGGTCTACTTCTCTACACTTTAGCAGGTAAGTGTCTAGTAACTGCATTTGATCCTAATAAAATGTTGCTGTACCTCATGTCTTCCATCTATCGCCCCTCCACCACTACTGCTGCACCAGTCAGTCCCCCACCACCTTGGTTATGTTCTGTATGCTTTCACTGCCTCTGCAAATAAATCCTGCTGGATGTATAATTGCCTTAAATGTGTAATTTGTTAATTCTAATTTTTTATTGTTTTATTTTGCCTCTTATATTTTGATATTATATTCTGTCTTATACGCACCCTAAATGGAGACCCCCCGTGTGAAAGTAACTCTCACGGTTGTACTTGTATAACTGGAGTGACAAACATCTTGTAAAGCATCATGATATGGACATTTCCACAGGAGTTGTGCTACCACAAGGCCTCCCACTGGAACTGGGTAAGAATACAACATTAAAGACTGTTACTGGCATGTTCAGTTAGATTGTACATTACATAAAGCATGTCTGACTATTGTAACCTTCTGAGATGTGTCTTTTTTTGAATTGTCAACTGACTCAAGAACATTGTGAATGATATCATGCTAGAGCCCCTCTAGGACTTAATGTGGACTCTCAGTGCACATAGGGATCACAATTCATGACTTCTCTTCTGTGTTTCACTCCAGAAAACGTAGCTTTGAAAGGATTGGCTGTTCAGTCATCATCTCGTCATAATGGTGCTGCTGCCAAGGCCATTGATGGGAACAAAAACAAAGACTTTCACAAAGGATCCTGCACCCACTCTCTGGAGGAGGCCAACCCCTGGTGGAGAGTGGACCTGCTGGATGTGTACAACGTCGCTACTGTGACCATCACCAATAGAGGAGACTGCTGTGCTGACAGGCTTAAAGGTGCTGAGATTCGTATTGGTATCTCACTGGTCAACAACAAGAATCCCAGGTGAGTCATGCAGCATTTCCTCCGGCTAAATGCAGAAGACTTCACCTATCTGAAGACATCTTTTGTTCTTATCCGTGCCAGTGCATTTTTATGGGTTTTTTACGTTGTTGAACTGACATTGACCTTTATCCTCTCGGTCTCTCTCAGATGTGCTCACATCCAGGACATCACAGCAGAAAACACCTACACCTTCAACTGTGGCAATCTGTTTGGTCGCTATGTCAGTGTGGTCATCCCTGACAGGACCGAATCCCTTACTCTGTGTGAAGTGGAAGTATTTGGCACTTTGGAAATTCGTCCTCCAGGTAACATTAACTAGATGTTGAGCCATACTCTACTTACAAAAGAAAGAGCAGCAATTATTTCTAAGGTCCTCATACAAAGTGCTTTTTAAAACCAAATATTTTCAGAACAATGGGAATATTTCTCTTATCTGCCAATCGTTTGAAGCATGTTGTGAATGATATCATGCTAGAGTCTCTCTAGGTCTAGGACTTAATGTGGACTCTCAGTGCACAGCTCAGGGGAGGCTGTGGCGCAGGAGGTAGAGCCGCCGTCTAATGATCGCAAGGTTGGTAGATCGGCGGTTCCAGTCCCGGCCGGCCACATGTCGAAGTGTCCTTGGGCAAGACACTGAACCCCAAATTGCTCCCAGTGAGCGGGCCGGCGCCTTGCATGGTAGCTTGCCGACATTGGTGTGTGAATGAGCGGCTGTAGTGAAGCGCTTTGGATAAAGGTGCTATATAAGTGCAGTCCATTTACCATTTAGTGCACATAGGGTTCACAATTCATGATTTCTCTTCTGTTTTTCACTCCAGTGAACGTGGCTTTGAAAGGAGTGGCTGTTCAGTCATCACAGAGTCATCGTGGGTCTCCTCTCAGGGCCATTGATGGGAACAGAAACACAGACTATCGTCAAAAGTCCTGCACCCACACACGGAAGGAGGCCAACCCCTGGTGGAGATTGGACCTGCTGGATGTGTACAACGTCGATACTCTGACCATCACCAATAGAGAAGACTGCTGTGCCGAGAGGCTTAAAGGGGCTGAGATTCGTATTGGTAACTCACTGGACAACAACAATCCCAGGTGACTCATGCAGCATTTCCTCCTGCTAAGTGCAGTAGACTTCAACTATTAGAATATCTTTTGTTCTTATCCATACCAGTGATTTTTTTTTTTCTTTTAAAGGATTGTTGAACTGTTATTGATATTCATCCTGTCTCTCAGATGCGCTGTCATCCCCGATGTCATCCCCGATATCACAGGAGAAAGCGTCTACACCTTCCAGTGTACTGGCATGGAGGGGCGCTATGTCAGTGTGGTCATCCCCGACAAGACAGAGTTCCTTACTCTGTGTGAAGTGGAAGTATTTGGCACTAAATGTTAGTACATGTACTTGTATTCACCAGTTTAACCATCTCCCCCTTCCCATGTGTCCACAGCACTACCTACCTTAATTAGGCCCCTATACTTTCTTCTATTTACCTTTTTTTGTTTCTTTTTATTATTACTACTCGATCTTTTCAGTTTGTAAAGCGTCTTTGAGTGTCTAGAAAAGCGCTATACAAGTCTAATGTGTTCTTATAATTATAAAGAAAGAGCAGCATTTATTAAACCAAATATCTTTGCTACAGTGGGAGTACAGTATGTCTTATCTACATGTTGTGATATGAAGCTAGAGCCACTCTAGGTCTTAACGTGGACTCTCCGTGCACAATTCATGATCTCTCTTCTGTCTTTCACTCCAGTAAACGTGGCGTTTGGAAGAGTGGCTGTTCAGTCATCAACGGCTTTTAGCGCTCCTGCTCTCAGGGCCGTTGATGGGAACACAGACCCACACTTCCACAGAGGATCCTCCTGCACTCACACTCGGTCTGAGGCCAACCCCTGGTGGAGAGTGGACCTGCTGGATGTGTACAGAGTCAGTGCTGTGTCCATCACCAATAGAGGAGACTGCTGTGCTGAGAGGCTTGAAGGGGCTGAGCTTCGTATTGGTAACTCACTGGAGAACAACGGCAACGACAATCCCAGGTGATGCATGCGGCATTTCCCTACCAAGTGCAGAAGACTTCACACTTTCATTTAATTCAACTATTTGAATACATTGTTTGGTCTTATCCATGGCAGTGTATTGTTCATGGATTTGTACATTGTTGAACTGACATATTGATCTTTCTCCTCTGTCTCTCTCAGATGCACTGTCATCTCCCCCATCCCAGCAGAACACACACAGACCTTCCCGTGTAACAACATGGAGGGTCGCTTTGTCAGTGTGATCATCCCTGACAAGACAGGATACCTTACTCTGTGTGAAGTGGAAGTATTTGGCAGTCTTGCAGGTAACACTCCATAAGTTTATGGAAAGTGCCCTCCATAAGTTTATGGAAAGAGGACAGATTGTTGTCTTTTAGTGCCATACTCCAAAAGTTTAGATTTGAAATTAAGCAATTACTTAAGTAAAGGTTCTCAGCGTTGTTTCAATGTTTTATATTTTCACCATATAGATATATGTCCACCCTAGTACAACAAACATAAACTCATTAAACCAGATGCTTGAACATGACAACCTGAAGTACCCCTAAATATATTGTGTTAAATGTGTCCCTTTTTTGTTATTTATTGCAGAGAGTTAGAGAAGAAAGATGAGTTGACGAAGAAGAGGGATGACGTCTACTTGCAATTGTGTCCCTTTCATTAAAATGTGTTGAACTTAAGATGCTTTTGAGTGCTTCCTTGTAAATGGATTATATATTCAAGGCACCAACTGGGACTTCAGATAATGCTGTTCAATAATCATTTCAATTCCTGATATTTATATTTGTCTAATAAAACAATTGCATAATGACTTCAGTTCTGCTGTCTTACCTTATCAAACTTAAAATATACAGTTATTCTATGTCTTTCTTTGCATACAATGTCTGTTAAACTATTGTTGACAACATCTGTCGACAATAAAGTTCAGTACATGTTGTCAACAGGCATTATTGATGGCAATGCATCTGTCAAAGGTCCAATGACTTAAAAGATAATAAGACTGCCATCATAGTCTACTGAACTGCATCTTGTCTCTTTCTCTTAAAAGAAAGTAAAATGGTAAACAAGAGAATCTGATACTATTCAACAAGTTATAGGTGTTATTCATTCTGTTTGAGGGATCCACAGCGTCAGTCCCTTCATCTTGCTGATCGCTGATAAAGGATCTCCTTTACTTTATTTTACCTCTTAGTACAAGTGCTAAAGTTTTGAGCCTCAGACAAGTCATGATATACATAACATTAGAAATGATCACATGCACTTTTCTTTACTGCAGGTCATTTTATATTTTGTCGCTCTGGTGTTGTGCCGTGTGGGAGGATGGGAAGTGTGGTTCAAGCCAGGTCTAAACCCAAACCCCACATTAAGGTTGTGCTGAAGCTGGGAATGAACAACAAAGACCTGGGGGCTATTCCACGTACCGTGATTAAATCTGATCCCGGTTTAAATCAGATCCTGGTGCTAATTTCAGCTTGTGTTCCGTTCCATCAATGTGGCTCAAATAATTTGCTGCTTGGTTGCTATGCAACCAATCCTTCTGAACAAACCTGGTAGCGAGCAGGTTTACAGGCTGGTTTAGGTAATACGTGCGTCAAAAATGTCTCGCAGGCGGAAACGACATCCCGAACGACGGTTCCGTCAAGTGTCTTTTTCCCGTGGCCTGGGGTGGTCCAGTGGTCTAGCACCGCGGTCTACAGTGCACACATATGCCCATGTCGGCATGGGTTCGAATCCAGCCCATGCCCTGCTGACATGCCCTCTCTCCCTTCTTCTCCTCACTTTCCTGTTTGTCTTCACTATATCTGTCTAATACAATGAAAAATAGGAGTGGGACTGCCTCACTCAGGGACATTTTTATTTTATTTTTCCCCCCACTTTTTACGAGATAGATAATTTGATATTTTGAAAGTGTGATCGATGGTTTATTGTGTGATAACTTGATATTTAGAAAGTGTGAGATAAATAAAAAAGGTATGTCTATCAACTTGCATTGCCAATATTGCCACGACTTCACCCCCATCCACCCCAGCAACTACATCGTAAAGTTTGCAGACGACACCACCGTGGTGGGATGTATCTCGGGGGGGGACGAGGCGGCGTACAGGGATGAGGTAGAGCAATTGAGCAAGCTGTGCAAGGTTAACAACCTGCTGCTAAACAAGTCAAAGACCCAGGAATTCATCGTAGACTTCAGGAGGAAAAAGTCCGAGATCCTGCCCCTGCTCATCGACGGAGAGAGCGTGGAGATAGTCTCAACCCTCCGATTCCTGGGACACAACATGCGGGATGACCTGGCCTGGAAGGACAACACTAAAGGCACCATAAAGAGGGCACAACAGCGGCTATACACCCTGAGATGCCTCAGGAAACAACACAACAAGAAGGAGATACTGATGGCCTTCTACCACGGCGCAGTGGAGAGCATCCTCACCTTCGGCATCTCCAACTGGTTCCACAGCTGCACAACAGCGGAGAGAAACGAGCTACAGAGAGTCGTGAGAACAGCACAGAAGATCACCGGCGCCCCCCTCCCCTCTCTGGAGGAGCTAAACAAAACACGCTGTCTCAGGAGGGCCTCCAAGATCTCCAAGGACCCGACCCACCCTGGGCACGAACACTTTGTCAAGCTGCCCTCGAACAGGAGGTACAGGACCCCGGCCGCTAAGACAAACAGACTGAAGAACAGCTTCTACCACAGGGCCGTCAAGGCCCTGAACACAGAAAAGGCCTAAGTTCTGGGCCCAGGACAGTCCGGACGGATTGTATGGCAGCTAGTGCTGAGGCACAAACATGTACATTTTCAAGCCTGCAAACTGTGACACTTTAAAATAATGTGAAAAAATACTTTCTTGTGCAATATGACAACCCTAGTTGACTATCTGTGCAGTATAGTACAGTGGATTGTGTACATAGCCTTTATTGATGTAAACCAGCTCCTTACCTTCTTGTGATTTTATGCATCTATGCTTTTTCTAAAATGTGTTTCTTTTTCCTTTCCTAAACACCAGGGGAGCCTCCCCTCCTAAATTTCGTTGTTTGGTACCTGTACCGTAGCAATGACAAATAAAGTCTATCTATCTATCTATCTATCTATCAATATCACAGTGGTGTGTTTGGCGCAGGGGTTATCTTATCCACGGCCCCACATTTGGGGCTAGAGTCGGGTCTATGTTTAATATAACAGATATAAAGAGCTTACCTTTATCAATAATGTTCATCGATATCGCAAACGATTAATTTGATTCCATTCTAAACGACCATATCGTTTTTTTCCTTGCCCAGTAAATACAGTGCGAGTCAGAAGCCCTTGTTTACAGCCACGTCACATAGCAAAACCGAGCCTGCTTGGTTTCAACCCCCGAATTTCCATATCATTGGTCCTCGAAAGTCATTTTTCCCGCCTCTGCTCGATTCTATTGGCTCTGACGCTTCAAATGAGTGGTCAATCATGAAATTTGACCAATGGGTTTGGGAGAAAATCCAGTGGTTAAACGACGCGTCACGAAGCTGGTGTGAAAAGGAGGCAGTTGCGCAATAGGAGCGCGCAGGGGAGCCCTGCTGGACGGAAACAGTCTAAACAGTTGGATTTGGATGCAATTTATACCAATAGTGATATGTCAATGAAATATAATACATTTTACAGTCTTGATACATGGGAAAGTCTGATACACTGATGTCTGACTCATCAGACCCTGGAGTACGGATTCCTAGATGATTTGGGCTATAAGGTCAGGTTTCCAAGCTGATATTCACTCTAAAAGCTGTTGTTTTTTTAGGCGGAGATTGAATTTGAGATTTTTCACAATGTTCTAGCTCTATTTACTCTGACACAGTAACATATATTTGGATTCTGACACTTCTACAGTCACCCCACAGGTATCATTTGATACCAAGATCATTATGAAGGCCCTTGTGATTGTGGAGATATTCTATATTCACTGTGGGCATGTGATTTCGAGCAGAAAACCTGAAAAATAGCATCGATAAGAAAGCAGCCAGCTAGAGGTCCCGCTTCGATACTTGATTTAATTTAATGATTTTTTTTTTTTACATTTAACCGAAGCCTTCATGCAAATCGATTTACAATATATATATATATATATATCTGTCTAAGTGAATCATCTATCCATCAGTAATCATAAGAAAAAATAATCTATGCCAAATCCAGGGTCCAGTTATAAGAACATAATTTACTACTCAGAAAGGCTTCAAACACCATTGTAATCGTGTCAGTTCTTGTAAATTAGCAGACACCATCATTTTATAGCCTACATACTTTTTTAGATGAGATTTTAGATTAGATTCAGACAACGAAATGCAGTAAAAAGTGTGTCAGAAGAGGGATTTGAACCACCGTCTTAAAATGACGAAATAATACTATGGCAGCGGTCAATACCAATATGCCATCGTGACAATATGACTGTATGTAGCCTGCTGCTGATATCACCACAGTAGTAAATATTAATTTATTAAAATATGAACATATAACAATAACTGGGGCTAGTATGACCTACGCATTTAATCGGTCAGGAGGGACAGTACAGGGGGGTAGTAGATGTCTCAGGAGGGACAGTACAGGGGGGTAGTAGATGTCTCAGGAGGGACAGTACAGGGGGGTAGTAGATGTCTCAGGAGAAACAGTACAGGGGGGTAGATGTCTCAGGAGGGACAGTACAGGGGGGTAGTAGATGTCTCAGGAGGGACAGTACAGGGGGGTAGTAGATGTCTCAGGAGAAACAGTACAGGGGAGTAGTAGATGTCTCAGGAGGGACAGTACAGGGGGGTAGTAGATGTCTCAGGAGGAAATCACAGCCTTATTCCCGATGGGTCTGAGACTGATGGCTGAATCTCAAAAGTCGGTATAAGTTATTTTACCACCCGGTATAAAGCAGGCACTAATCTCTCTCTCTCTCTCTCTCTCTCTCTCTCTCTCTCTCTCTCTCTCTCTCTCTTCTGTACTCCCTCTCTTCTGTTCTCTCTCTCTTCTGTTCTCTCTCTCTCTTCTGTTCTCTCTCTCTCTCTTCTGTTCTCTCTCTCTCTTCTGTTCTCTCTCTCTTCTGTTACCGTGTAGACCTAATGAACTTATTCAGCATAGTCTTGTGTTTCTACTCCCTTCATAGCCAGTGTTATACTTCCCGTAGTCTGACTCTTACCGGGGTTAATAAAATCTATCTATCTGATGTTCATGTGTCACAGTATCCTGGGTGGAAGTGATAGAATCAATCACACTGTCACACAGCTACTTCTTTGAAAGAAAACCATTTATTGCTTTGAGTGGAAAGTACATATTTGTTGTACTTCATACGTAGGTCTGTTGTATTTCATACGTAGGTCGGTTGTAGCAGACCTAGGAGTTGTTGTAGCAGACCTAGGAGCTGTTGTAGCAGACCTAGGAGCTGTTGTAGCAGACCTAGGAGCTGTTGTAGCAGACCTAGGAGCTGTTGTAGCAGACCTAGGAGCTGTTGTAGCAGACCTAGGTGCTGTTGTAACAGACCTAGGAGCTGTTGTAGCAGACCTAGGAGCTGTTGTAGCAGACCTAGGAGCTGTTGTAGCAGACCTAGGAGCTGTTGTAGCAGACCTAGGAGCTGTTGTAGCAGACCTCGGAGCTGTTGTAGCAGACCTAGGAGCTGTTGTAGGCGCTGTTGTAGCAGACAGAGGAGCTGTTGTAGCAGACCGAGGAGCTGTTGTAGCAGACCTAGGAGCTGTTGTAGCAGACCGGGGAGCTGTTGTAGCAGACCGAGGAGCTGTTGTAGCAGACCTATTAGGAGCTGTTGTAACAGACCTAGGAGCTGTTGTAGCAGACCGAGGAGCTGTTGTAGCAGACCTATTGGGAGCTGTTGTAACAGACCTAGGAGCTTAGGCTATTTTTGCGACTGGTCACGTTATCTGTACATATGCAAAATAAAATATAATATAAACAACCACAACATACATCCTTTGGTGGCATACCTCTGCTGTTTCTACCTGACTGGAGACATTAGTGTACATCAACGACTTTAGATAGTGTAGCATAGTTACTCTTGATATTATATGATATTCTATATTAATGACACTCACAACTGTGTCAAATTTATTGAGGTAATGACCAGAAAGTACCCCTTGTTACAACATTGTTACCACATAAATTCGTAGTAAATACTGGCTGAACAAAGCTCTATAAAGGGTAACCCAATGGTCTTTCCTAGACACAGTGGTCAGATATAAGACAGTCCTTGTCCAGTTGCACGCATCTTCACATGTCAAGGAAATGTATTCGCCTTCTTGCTGTTACAGTTTTGAGAGACACATTTCAACTACTGTGTAGAGGTTAGTAGAGAGAGTGTATAGGAATCGACTTTTGAGATTCAGCCACATTTTGCGTTTCAAGCAGTGACAGGAAGTGGGAAGGGTCAGACTTCTCACCTCTGAGACAGGTATCTGCTTATCCTTCAGAATGTCAATCTCTCTCAGTATGTTATTGGTGTTGTCTTCCAGAGCTGCATTTATGACAGCAGTAACATCCTGTAGAAAGAGATTGGAGATTTAAAGGAGTGGTTTGTGTGGTTTTGAGACTACACATGAGTGGTTTGTGTACAAGTCTTTGAGTACTACAATAGCTAACTTGCATCTCGAAATCAAGTACCCAGACCACTGAGATAAGATCCCGACATGTCAAGTGAACAGGTCATAATAAATATTTGCTTGAAAATAATTGTATTGAAAATAATAACTAATAAATAATAACAATTTATAAAACAAGAACAAAATTCAGACAATATATCATATTTATGAAATCTTAATAAACAAATACAGTAGCCTACAGACTCTAAAAGAAAAATTGGCCCCATCAACAGGACTCAGCCCCTTGGTCAGCAGCAGAAAGACCTGTGGTCATCATCTTATATACAGTGCATTGCTCATAGATGGCTATCATGTTATACAGTACATACCAGGGTTTTTCCTGGGTCAGAATGAGGGCTTGGTGGGTGATTTTGTGCGCGCACTACGCGCCCATTTTTTTGGGGAGGGACCCCCAATTGTTGTATTTGTATTGTAAATTGTAATTATTAATAATAATTATTATTATTAATGTACCTGGTTATGTTACAGTAGAGAAACAAAAAACAGTTACCAAAACTGAGTATTTACTAGCTAAGATTGGCAAAAGATTGGCGTGGTGCAACCGAAATTAGTAAACAACTAGTTTGAAACTAACTAGTAACAACTAGGGGTTTAGTAACTACTAAATGCAGTAGTAATGACTTACGCCATATTGGTGCAACCCAGTCCAGTAGGCTACCAGATACGATGTTGTAATGTATGCACATATTTTGCTACCACGGTTGCCAGACGGAATTGACAATGTCCAGCCCAACCGGTCTAAAAGCTGCCGAATCCACCCGTCTAGTGTGACCAAAAGTAGCCCAATCTGGCAACACTGCTTGCTACGTTCTTGCAGCTCGCGTGAACACAAGTTCTTCCATCAGCGCTCGCCTGCCGCTTCGATTGCAGACTCAAGTTAACGCGCGTGCAGAAAGATGCCACGAAACTCATGTCCGGTAGCTTTCTTTCAAGGAATTTCAAAAATAAAAGTCCCGTAAAACAATTGTTATTTCTCGCCGTGAGAAATAGAGATGCGGCGTGAGAGCGTGAGAACTGGTTGAAATGCGTGAGTCTCACGGTGATTGCATGAGACTTGGCAGCTCTGGTCAAAGCATTAGAACGTAGAACGGAAAATCGCACGCGCGCTTTGCGCACGGAAAGCCACCGGCCCCGATTTGGCCTGATTTCTTTTTTCCGACAGGAGATTTTTTTTTGCTTTAATCCCTGTAAATAAGAGGAATGGTGAATATAAATATATGTATAGGGTAAATATGTGTATAGGATATGAACAGAAGTATTATACAGCAATATTATACAGTATTATACATGACTATATGCAGGTAGGCTATGTCTATAAGCTATTTTACAGTTATTTTACAATTCTCACAGCTTTTTTCTGTAGTGTAATCAATGGTTTTAGAGTGCTTTTGTATGCATTCCCCCATATCTCCACACAGTAACTCAAATAATATTTTGGTAAGACAAGACAACAATAAAGAGTATACAACATCCTCTGTTCCAGAATATGTTTTGCCCTACACAATACACTCCTTGATACTTTGGATCTAACGTATCTTATGAGATTTCTAACAGAATTTACTGTCTAATATTACTCCTAGAAATGTGGATTACTCAGGTTGGGGTGTAAGAGGTTAAAGGTGACTCACATAGACTTGGATGTCCTTGGGGGTGCTGTCGATGCGTCCTGTGGGGGAGGTGAAGCGCGGGCAGGTGGTCCAGGGTGACGTGACTGATCAGGACGGGGTGGGACAGGGCGATCACCAAGGAACCCTGCGCCCCATGGAACGCCCAGCACTTACCAGGCTGTAAGACATGGTGACCCTAATGGGAGGTGAGGTTTGGAGAAGGTTACCGGGGTGGAAGGGCTAGTTGTGGCTACTGGGCTGGCCACTGGCCACAGTGTTCATGATGACATACAGTACATAGCTAGTTGATTGACATGCGGAGTAGACCATTAGCCTCGCTCCTCTGTGGCAGCCGGCAAGCTTAGTTTGGTTGTCAAGGGAACGTTTTTACTCACCTCTCCTGAAAAACAGTCGCCTCGGGGGAGTTTAATTTCCATCCCTGACATACTGATACAAATATTAAATAAAATGATCAAATACAGCAGTAAAAGCATCTGCATAGAAATAGACCCCCACAACAATGTTTGACACTTTTATTTACAAATTGCAAATGATCCTTTATGTAACATTTTAAAACATATCCACAATTTTCAAGAGATGAATATGTACACTTTAATTTCATTGATTACCACTGGCAGTCAGCAATTACGTAAGAATAGATTTACAATGCAAATACTGTCGTCGTATTCTGTCGAGGCAATTTCCAGCATCAAAATAGCTTTAAAATACACATGTATGATTTTGTTCCACATAAAATATGAATTCATTCATCACTTTCATAGTTCTCTCATAATAACCAAAGATTCTATAAAAAGGGAAAACATAGTGTAACAGAGAACAGGCGTTAATTAACAGAGTATACATGGGTTATCTTTGTAGAGGATAGCAATAACACTGTACAGACATTGATAATTATATCAACTTTATTCAAATAACAAACCTACAAAATCAATCAATCTTTGTTTAAAAATATATGGTAGTGGCCTAGTACCACGGTCTACAGTGCACACATGCCATGGGTTCGAATGCTCATGTCCTCTCACTTTCCTGTCAGTCACTATATCTGTCCAATAAAATGAAAAAAATAAAATTATGTATGGTGCATTTCTAGCACCTCTGATGTTCTGCTAGTGAGTTAGTGGTTTTTATTTTATTTATTTAGGGTGTTTCCACCCCTTAGTAGCTGCTTTCTGCAAAGGACTTGCCCAGTCTTTCCAAACAAAGAAAGCCATGTCTCAACAAGGTTAGATGCACCCTACTTGCAGTCATGCTAGTCTGGTTGTCATGTCAATACCTCCACCTGTCTTGTGCTACAGTACATGTCATTGTCAATCCCCAAAACCAAGTAGCTACACAATCTTAATTAAGCAGTGCTTAGCTTTAATTTAAAATAAAAGGCAAACTTGGACAGATGCAACCAAACATTTGTATGCTTTGAATGAATGAACAAACCAATGAAGTGCAAATTATTTTGGATTTATTAAAGGTTTCTACAAGGGGTTGCTGACAAGTATAAAACACTGACACCGGTTTAATATTCTTCCTCCTCATCTTCACGGCCATCATCAGAATCCAGGCCCACCTCCTCATAGTCCTTCTCCAGGGCAGCCATGTCTTCTCTGGCCTCAGAGAACTCCCCCTCCTCCATGCCCTCACCCACATACCAGTGTACGAAGGCCCTCTTGGCATACATCAGGTCGAACTTATGGTCCAGTCTTGCCCAAGCCTCCGCTATGGCAGTGGTGTTGCTCAACATGCACACAGCCCTCTGCACCTTGGCTAGGTCTCCCCCTGGCACCACTGTGGGAGGCTGGTAGTTGATGCCCACCTTGAACCCAGTGGGGCACCAGTCCACAAACTGGATGGATCGGCGGTTCTTGATGGCAGCGATGGAGGCATTGACATCCTTGGGCACGACATCACCGCGGTAGAGCAGGCAGCATGCCATGTACTTGCCTCGCCTAGGGTCGCACTTCACCATCTGGTTGTCTGGCTCGAAGCAGGCGTTGGTGATCTCAGGGACGGACAGCTGCTCATGGTAGGCCTTTTCTGCCGAGATGATGGGAGCGTAAGTTACCAAGGGGAAGTGGATACGGGGATAAGGCACCAAGTTAGTCTGGAATTCAGTCAGGTCTACGTTCAGCGCTCCGTCAAAACGCAGGGAGGCGGTGATTGAGGAGACAACCTGGGCGATGAGGCGGTTGAGGTTTCCATAAGATGGTCGTTCCACATCAAGGTGACGCTTGCAGATGTCAAAGATGGCCTCATTGTCCACCATGAAGGCACAGTCAGAGTGCTCCAGGGTGGTGTGGGTGGTCAGGATAGAGTTGTAGGGCTCCACTACGGCTGTGGACACCTGGGGAGCTGGATAGATTGAGAATTCCAGCTTGGCCTTCTTCCCAAAGTCCACAGACAGGCGCTCCATTAGCAGAGCAGCGAATCCTGAACCTGTCCCACCGCCAAAGCTGCGGAAGATGAGGAACCCTTGGAGTCCAGTGCACTGGTCAGCCTGAAAACAAGTGTCACACCCAATTCAACATTGAGACTTACTTCCTTGCAGAGATGGCAAAGAAATGGCCAAAGAACATGGATTAGTACCACATCACTTTTGTAGAGCCTTACCATTTTACGTATTCTGTCCAGCACAGGGTCCACAATTTCCTTACCGATGGTGTAATGGCCACGGGCGTAGTTGTTGGCAGCATCCTCCTTGCCATTGATGAGCTGTTCAGGGTGATATAGCTGACGGTAGGGTCCATTCCGGATCTCATCTAGAAAAGCAGTCACATTGAAATATATGCAGAAAATAAATCAAGGCAACTAGTCATTGGAGTACCACACAAGAGAAGTTAGGCTTCACATGCTACAAACACAGACTACATGTAATGCAGTCTCATTTCAGTTCTATGAACCATCTACCAGTGTAGGGCAAGCTTGCACATCCTTACCAATAACTGTAGGCTCCAGATCAATGAAAACAGACCTGGGCACATACTTCCCACTCCCAGTCTCATTGAAGAAAGTTCCAAATGATGAGTCAACCAATGCAACAGCACCCGAGTCTGCCTGGACTGTCCCATCTTTCTGGATACCATGTTCCAGGCAATACAACTCCCAGCATGCATTGCCCATCTGGACACCTGCTTGGCCGATGTGTATGGAGATGCACTCCCTCTGTTAAGAAAAACCCTTAATCTTAGACTTAAGTCAAATCGTTGTCATTCTGTACCAGCTACCATTTATCCACATTGTGTACCAACAAAATTAAGTCTGTGATAGGAATGGTGGGGCTCACCATGTCAAACTGAATTAACTGAGTATTCCAAATACTGTGTTAGTGTGCAAGCATTACAACTTCAGAAGTGCTAGAAATGCACCTTACATTTCGAACAAAGATGAATCAGTTCAAGGAGGTACACTTACCATAGTTCAGCAGGGACGTTCTTCTTTTAAATGAATGCTTGATAAACAACACCCTGAAACAAATATGTCACGCAAATCACATGAGGTCAACTACTTTTAAGAGTAATTCAGTTGTGTTAGTGATAGCAGCATGGCCTACTTGCTTGTATTACTCTACAGCACAACACAGACATTCTAGCTTACTCACCTTGAACACAATGCCTTCTGAGTAAATTCTGCTGATTATATAGGGCACTCACCTGCCCTCAATGCTGCAGTAGGCGTGGCATTCATAACCTCAACAATCAAGTGCAGTGGGAGTGGTATTCAATTGAACTTCATTTAAAGGAATAGTGAGTCCAGATGAGTGCTGAGCAAATTGCACATCACTTTGTAGTTACAATTGATTCTCGCTGTGACTCTTTCAATTTATGAAATTGGTTATTCCAAATCCTTTTCTGTATCTCTAAGTAAATGACACTTCACATGCTAAACATATCTCATAGAATAAATCTAATGTATTTCACCACTATAGAGCAAACTTTCACATCACTACCGACAACTGTAGACTCCAGATTAATAGCTCTAACCATATTCAGGGACGGAATTTATGGATTTGGGGCTTTGGCTAGCTGGGCTAATAGACAGGAATTGCTAGTAGCCTGGCTATGATGATACTAGCCCAGTTCATGTAGTTGTACAAGCGAGCGTATATAGGTCTATGGGCTGCTTTCACAGACAAGGCTTAAGCTTAGTCCTGGACTAAATCCTACTTTTTGGGCCGGTTTCACAGACAAGGCTTAAGCCTAGTCCTGGACTAAATCACACTTTCAATGTAAAATCTCCATTGAAGATGCTTTTTAGTCTAGGATTACGTTTTCAGCCTTATCAGTGAAACCGGCCCTGATAGGTGAGTGCAAAGCAGAAATAGACCTATATTTGCATTAAAATGGGAAAGAGTTTGGGAATAAATCAAGTCAGAGAAAGGCTCAAATAATTTTGGCAAACCTCTTTTTTGATAATTTATGTAGATACCTACTTATTTATTTCGCTAGTACAGAGTGTAATGTTCCAGGAATGTTTTACAATGTTTAAATTAGGTTGTAACAAAAACAGTGTAACAGGTTTGGCAAATAACAAGTTGATAAAATAACAACACACGTATTATTGCTTTAAAGAGCAAAAGCTATTCCTTTCCCCGCAGTTTTTGGGGAAGATGCTTTACAAGAAGACCACATCACATTTGTTGGGTGTTTGGTGAACTTCAGTGATTTGTACATATTACAATTCTCAACAACCTTAAAAGTCGAACTTCTGCTATGGGGTGGAAGGGCTAGTTGTGGCTACTGGGCTGGCCACTGGCCACAGTGTTCATGATGACATACTGTACATAGCTAGTTGATTGACATGCGGAGTAGACCATTAGCCTCGCTCCTCTGTGGCAGCCGGCAAGCTTAGTTTGGTTGTCAAGGGAACGTTTTTACTCACCTCTCCTGAAAAACAGTCGCCTCGGGGGAGTTTAATTTCCATCTTTGTAGAGGATAGCAATAATACTGTACAGACATTGATAATTATATCAACTATATTCAAATAACAAACCTACAAAATCGATCAATCTTTGTTTAAAAATATATGGTAGTGGCCTAGTACCACGGTCTACAGTGCACACATGCCATGGGTTCGAATGCTCATGTCCTCTCTTACTTTCCTGTCCGTCACTATATCTGTCCAATACAATGAAAAACATGAGTCTCAGAAAAAATAAAATAATGTATGCTGCATTTCTAGCACATCTGATGTTCTGCTAGTGAGTTAGTGTTTTTTATTTTATTGATTTAGGGTGTTTCCACCCCTTAGTAGCCGCTTTCTGCAAAGGACTTGCCCAGTCTTTCCAAACAAAGAAAGCCATGTCTCAACAAGGTTAGATGCACCCTACTTGCAGTCATGTTAGTCTGGTTGTCATGTCAATACCTCCACCTGTCTTGTGCTACAGTACATGTCATTGTCAATCCCCAAAAACAAGTAGCTACACAATCTTAATTAAGCGGTGCTTAGCTTTAATTTAAAATAAAAGGCAAACTTGGATAGATGCAACCAAACATTTGTATGCTTTGAATGAATGAACAAACCAATGAAGTGCAAATTATTTTGGATTTATTAAAGGTTTCTACAAGGGGTTGCTGACAAGTATAAAACACTGACACCGGTTTAATATTCTTCCTCCTCATCTTCACGGCCATCATCAGAATCCAGGCCCACCTCCTCATAGTCCTTCTCCAGGGCAGCCATGTCTTCTCTGGCCTCAGAGAACTCCCCCTCCTCCATGCCCTCACCCACATACCAGTGTACGAAGGCCCTCTTGGCATACATCAGGTCGAACTTATGGTCCAGTCTTGCCCAAGCCTCCGCTATGGCGGTGGTGTTGCTCAACATGCACACAGCCCTCTGCACCTTGGCCAGGTCTCCCCCTGGCACCACTGTGGGCGGCTGGTAGTTGATGCCCACCTTGAACCCAGTGGGGCACCAGTCCACAAACTGGATGGATCGGCGGTTCTTGATGGCAGCGATGGAGGCATTGACATCCTTGGGCACGACATCACCGCGGTAGAGCAGGCAGCATGCCATGTACTTGCCTCGCCTAGGGTCGCACTTCACCATCTGGTTGTCTGGCTCGAAGCAGGCGTTGGTGATCTCAGGGACGGACAGCTGCTCATGGTAGGCCTTTTCTGCCGAGATGATGGGAGCGTAAGTTACCACGGGGAAGTGGATACGGGGATAAGGCACCAGGTTAGTCTGGAATTCAGTCAGGTCTACGTTCAGCGCTCCGTCAAAACGCAGGGAGGCGGTGATTGAGGAGACAACCTGGGCGATGAGGCGGTTGAGGTTTCCATAAGATGGTCGTTCCACATCAAGGTGACGCTTGCAGATGTCAAAGATGGCCTCATTGTCCACCATGAAGGCACAGTCAGAGTGCTCCAGGGTGGTGTGGGTGGTCAGGATAGAGTTGTAGGGCTCCACTACGGCTGTGGACACCTGGGGAGCCGGATAGATTGAGAATTCCAGCTTGGCCTTCTTCCCAAAGTCCACAGACAGGCGCTCCATTAGCAGAGCAGCGAATCCTGAACCTGTCCCACCGCCAAAGCTGCGGAAGATGAGGAACCCTTGGAGTCCAGTGCACTGGTCAGCCTGAAAACAAGAGTCACACCCAATTCAACATTGAGACTTACTTCCTTGCAGAGATGGCAAAGAAATGGCCAAAGAACATGGATTAGTACCACATCACTTTTGTAGAGCCTTACCATTTTACGTATTCTGTCCAGCACAGGGTCCACAATTTCCTTACCGATGGTGTAATGGCCACGGGCGTAGTTGTTGGCAGCATCCTCTTTGCCATTGATGAGCTGTTCAGGGTGATATAGCTGACGGTAGGGTCCATTCCGGATCTCATCTAGAAAAGCAGTCACATTGAAATATATGCAGAAAATAAATCAAGGCAACTAGTCATTGGAGTACCACACAAGATAAGTTAGGCTTCACATGCTACAAACACAGACTACATGTAATGCAGTCTCATTTCAGTTCTATGAACCATCTACCAGTGTAGGGCAAGCTTGCACATCCTTACCAATAACTGTAGGCTCCAGATCAATGAAAACAGACCTGGGCACATACTTCCCACTCCCAGTCTCATTGAAGAAAGTTCCAAATGATGAGTCAACCAATGCAACAGCACCCGAGTCTGCCTGGACTGTCCCATCTTTCTGGATACCATGTTCCAGGCAATACAACTCCCAGCATGCATTGCCCATCTGGACACCTGCTTGGCCGATGTGTATGGAGATGCACTCCCTCTGTTAAGAAAAAACCTTAATCTTAGACTTAAGTCAAATCGTTGTCATTCTGTACCAGCTACCATTTATCCACATTGTGTACCAACAAAATTAAGTCTGTGATAGGAATGGTGGGGCTCACCATGTTTGATTGAAAACTTTATTAGAAGATTTGCAGAAGTAGGTACATGAAAGTACATATTACATACAAGGTCAACTAACAGGATAAAAACCCAAGAAAGCCACTGGCTTATTTCAATTGGGGTCCTTGATTCTCAATTCATCGTTACATAGTGCTGTCCCAAACGACTATTTTTCTAACGATTAATCTAGCGATTATTTTATCGATTATTCGATTAGTCTAACGACTAATTTATCGATAAGTCTAACGATAATTTTTGTACTGTAAAAAAAAAAAAAAAAAAGAACGGATTTGTCTCCACCTCACTGCTATGTTTAGCCAACTTGAATGCCAACATGGCCATTTAGAAGTCTGTCCATCACCACAACACATAGCTAGCTAACGTTACTCTCGCTGCTATGTTATGATTAGCTAAATTGATGCTAACGTAGCATGCGAGCTACGAGCTAGATAACGTACAGTAGGTGCTCGCACCACAATGACAATAGGCTACCGTAGCTAGCCAGCTACATAGCTAACGTTACTAACACCAGAAGACAAGACATACGAACTGTGGTGAGCTACATTGCTTGTGTAACATTAGCTAGTAGCTATCAATTTTTCACTCATACACTTAATTGTCTCGCCTGGTAAAATAAAGGTTTAAAAAAAAAAAAAAAAAAAAAAAATCGCCATTTTGTTTATTTACGACTAACCGACGCATATTACGCTAACCGACGTATTGACGTAGTCGATGACGTCGACGGCGTCGAATAATCGTAACAGCCCTATGTAAGACAGACAAAAAAAACTAGTACTATCTACAAGATAATACAGACAAATAACTATTACTATCTACAAGATAAACATACATCCATCATGGGAAGAACAATACAACAAAACATAAGGTATGTACAGCGGGTAGGACAGGTGGGGACATACACCACCGGTGGGGGCGGGGGACAAAACACAAAGTATGTACAGTGGGTAGTTCGGGTCTTTTAATCTGATTTTTGATTTAGAGGGTCCAGTTACGGATTGCAGCCTCCTGTAAATGTTTTTTGAGAGTGGTTTTGAAGGTGGGCAGTGTTTTGCACTCCTTTAAGATTATAGGAAGGGCGTTCCACATTTTTATGTCAAACTAAATTAACTGAGTATTCCAAATACTGTGTTAGTGTGCAAGCACTACAACTTCAGAAGTGATAGAAATGCACCTTACATTTCGAACAAAGATGAATCAGTTCAAGGAGGTACACTTACCATAGTTCAGCAGGGACGTTCTTCTTTTAAATGAATGCTTGATAAACACTGAAAAATATAGATATAAAACTTGACTGGTGGATAGTCCAAATCACTGTGGGTAGTCCAGTTAGAACTATGATGTCCCTTTATGCGAAGATACAATAACCAGGCCAGGTTACTATCAAAGGTTTTAATGAATGCGTGAACTTGTGGTTCTGCAAAGACAACAGAATGCAACTGTAAGAACATTACACAGACTCCACTGAACATACATATATACACATATACCTATGCCACATGCTATCTACCCTATAACACATATATACATATACATCACAGCACATCAAACATACACCTAGCATACGTACAGCACATGGGCAGCAGTGCGCACGCGCCAGTCATAACACCACACCCCAACCGACAAACATTCAACATCTAATACACATTTATCTACCTCACAGAACTACTCTCAATGCTGAGGAAACACGGAGGATTACTCACTTTATCGTGGACGCACAACTCACGATACATAACAAACTTAACTAAACTCTACTGGGTTAACAAAACTAATAGGTATTCGCAACTTTCTCCGCTCGTGGTGTTGCTCAACCTGCCAGTATTCTTTCTCCGCTCGTACTTCCTGGTCCCGCCCTCTGCTGGCCAGTGATTGGCCGCTTTGACCACTCAGTCCTCCACAGCCTACTGTACATAGCTAGTTGATTGACATGCGGAGTAGACCATTAGCCTCGCTCCTCTGTGGCAGCCGGCAAGCTTAGTTTGGTTGTCAAGGGAACGTTTTTACTCACCTCTCCTGAAAAACAGTCGCCTCGGGGGAGTTTAATTTCCATCCCTGACATACTCATACAAATATTAAATAAAATGATCAAATACAGCAGTAAAAGCATCTGCATAGAAACAGACCCCCATAACAATGTTTGACACTTTTATTTACAAATTGCAAATGATCCTGTATGTAACATTTTAAAACATATCCACAATTTTCAAGAGATGAATATGTACACTTTAATTTAATTGATTACCACTGGCAGTCAGCAATTACGTAAGAATAGATTTACAATGCAAATACTGTCGTCGTATTCTGTCGAGGCAATTTCCAGCATCAAAATAGCTTTAAAATACACATGTATGATTTTGTTCCACATAAAATATGAATTCATTCATCACTTTCATAGTTCTCTCATAATAACCAAAGATTCTATAAAAAGGGAAAACATAGTGTAACAGAGAACAGGCGTTAATTAACAGAGTATACATGGGTTATCTTTGTAGAGGATAGCAATAACACTGTACAGACATTGATAATTATATCAACTATATTCAAATAACAATTCTACAAAATCGATCAATCTTTGTTTAAAAATATATGGTAGTGGCCTAGTACCACGGTCTACAGTGCACACATGCCATGGGTTCGAATGCTCATGTCCTCTCTTACTTTCCTGTCCGTCACTATATCTGTCCAATAAAATGAAAAACATGAGTCTCAGAAAAAATAAAATAATGTATGGTGCATTTCTAGCACATCTGATGTTCTGCTAGTGAGTTAGTGTTTTTTATTTTATTTATTTAGGGTGTTTCCACCCCTTAGTAGCTGCTTTCTGCAAAGGACTTGCCCAGTCTTTCCAAACAAAGCCATGTCTCAACAAGGTTAGATGCACCCTACTTGCAGTCATGCTAGTCTGGTTGTCATGTCAATACCTCCACCTGTCTTGTGCTACGGTACATGTCATTGTCAATCCCCAAAACCAAGTAGCTACACAATCTTAATTAAGCAGTGCTTAGCTTTAATTTAAAATAAAAGGCAAACTTGGACAGATGCAACCAAACATTTGTATGCGTTGAATGAATGAACAAACCAATGAAGTGCAAATTATTTTGGATTTATTAAAGGTTTCTACAAGGGGTTGCTGACAAGTATAAAACACTGACACCGGTTTAATATTCTTCCTCCTCATCTTCACGGCCATCAGAATCCAGGCCCACCTCCTCATAGTCCTTCTCCAGGGCAGCCATGTCTTCTCTGGCCTCAGAGAACTCCCCCTCCTCCATGCCCTCACCCACATACCAGTGTACGAAGGCCCTCTTGGCATACATCAGGTCGAACTTATGGTCCAGTCTTGCCCAAGCCTCCGCTATGGCGGTGGTGTTGCTCAACATGCACACAGCCCTCTGCACCTTGGCCAGGTCTCCCCCTGGCACCACTGTGGGCGGCTGGTAGTTGATGCCCACCTTGAACCCAGTGGGGCACCAGTCCACAAACTGGATGGATCGGCGGTTCTTGATGGCAGCGATGGAGGCATTGACATCCTTGGGCACGACATCACCGCGGTAGAGCAGGCAGCATGCCATGTACTTGCCTCGCCTAGGGTCGCACTTCACCATCTGGTTGTCTGGCTCGAAGCAGGCGTTGGTGATCTCAGGGACGGACAGCTGCTCATGGTAGGCCTTTTCTGCCGAGATGATGGGAGCGTAAGTTACCAAGGGGAAGTGGATACGGGGATAAGGCACCAGGTTAGTCTGGAATTCAGTCAGGTCTACGTTCAGCGCTCCGTCAAAACGCAGGGAGGCGGTGATTGAGGAGACAACCTGGGCGATGAGGCGGTTGAGGTTTCCATAAGATGGTCGTTCCACATCAAGGTGACGCTTGCAGATGTCAAAGATGGCCTCATTGTCCACCATGAAGGCACAGTCAGAGTGCTCCAGGGTGGTGTGGGTGGTCAGGATAGAGTTGTAGGGCTCCACTACGGCTGTGGACACCTGGGGAGCCGGATAGATTGAGAATTCCAGCTTGGCCTTCTTCCCAAAGTCCACAGACAGGCGCTCCATTAGCAGAGCAGCGAATCCTGAACCTGTCCCACCGCCAAAGCTGCGGAAGATGAGGAACCCTTGGAGTCCAGTGCACTGGTCAGCCTGAAAACAAGTGTCACACCCAATTCAACATTGAGACTTACTTCCTTGCAGAGATGGCAAAGAAATGGCCAAAGAACATGGATTAGTACCACATCACTTTTGTAGAGCCTTACCATTTTACGTATTCTGTCCAGCACAGGGTCCACAATTTCCTTACCGATGGTGTAATGGCCACGGGCGTAGTTGTTGGCAGCATCCTCCTTGCCATTGATGAGCTGTTCAGGGTGATATAGCTGATGGTAGGGTCCATTCCGGATCTCATCTAGAAAAGCAGTCACATTGAAATATATGCAGAAAATAAATCAAGGCAACTAGTCATTGGAGTACCACACAAGAGAAGTTAGGCTTCACATGCTACAAACACAGACTACATGTAATGCAGTCTCATTTCAGTTCTATGAACCATCTACCAGTGTAGGGCAAGCTTGCACATCCTTACCAATAACTGTAGGCTCCAGATCAATGAAAACAGACCTGGGCACATACTTCCCACTCCCAGTCTCATTGAAGAAAGTTCCAAATGATGAGTCAACCAATGCAACAGCACCCGAGTCTGCCTGGACTGTCCCATCTTTCTGGATACCATGTTCCAGGCAATACAACTCCCAGCATGCATTGCCCATCTGGACACCTGCTTGGCCGATGTGTATGGAGATGCACTCCCTCTGTTAAGAAAAACCCTTAATCTTAGACTTAAGTCAAATCGTTGTCATTCTGTACCAGCTACCATTTATCCACATTGTGTACCAACAAAATTAAGTCTGTGATAGGAATGGTGGGGCTCACCATGTCAAACTGAATTAACTGAGTATTCCAAATACTGTGTTAGTGTGCAAGCACTACAACTTCAGAAGTGCTAGAAATGCACCTTACATTTCGAACAAAGATGAATCAGTTCAAGGAGGTACACTTACCATAGTTCAGCAGGGACGTTCTTCTTTTAAATGAATGCTTGATAAACAACACCCTGAAACAAATATGTCACGCAAATCACATGAGGTCAACTACTTTTAAGAGTAATTCAGTTGTGTTAGTGATAGCAGCATGGCCTACTTGCTTGTATTACTCTACAGCACAACACAGACATTCTAGCTTACTCACCTTGAACACAATGCCTTCTGAGTAAATTCTGCTGATTATATAGGGCACTCACCTGCCCTCAATGCTGCAGTAGGCGTGGCATTCATAACCTCAACAATCAAGTGCAGTGGGAGTGGTATTCAATTGAACTTCATTTAAAGGAATAGTGAGTCCAGATGAGTGCTGAGCAAATTGCACATCACTTTGTAGTTGATTCTCAATTGATTCTCGCTGTGACTCTTTCAATTTATGAAATTGGTTATTCCAAATCCTTTTCTGTATCTCTAAGTAAATGACACTTCACATGCTAAACATATCTCATAGAATAAATCTAATGTATTTCACCACTATAGAGCAAACTTTCACATCACTACCGACAACTGTAGACTCCAGATTAATAGCTCTAACCATATTCAGGGATGGAATTTATGGATTTGGGGCTTTGGCTAGCTGGGCTAATAGACAGGAATTGCTAGTAGCCTGGCTATGATGATACTAGCCCAGTTCATGTAGTTGTACAAGCGAGCGTATATAGGTCTATGGGCTGCTTTCACAGACAAGGCTTAAGCTTAGTCCTGGACTAAATCACACTTTCAATGTAAAATCTCCATTGAAGATGCTTTTTAGTCTAGGATTAGGCTTAAGCCTTGTCTGTGAAACTGGCCCTAATGTCAAATCTCCATTGAAGATGCTTTTTAGTCTAGGATTAAGTTTTCAGCCTTATCAGTGAAACCGGCCCTGATAGGTGAGTGCAAAGCAGAAATAGACCTATATTTGCATTAAAATGGGAAAGAGATTGGGAATAAATCAAGTCAGAGAAAGGCTTAAAAAAATTTGGCAAACCTTTTTTTATAATTTATGTAGATACCTACTTATTTATTTCGCTAGTACAGAGTGCAATGTTCCAGGAATGTTTTACAATGTTTAAATTAGGTTGTAACAAAAACAGTGTAACAGGTTTGGCAAATAACAAGTTGATAAAATAACAACACACGTATTATTGCTTTAAAGAGCAAAAGCTATTCCTTTCCCCCCAGTTTTTGGGGAAGATGCTTTACAAGACCACATCACATTTGTACATATTACAATTCTCAACAACAACCTTAAAAGTCGAACTTCTGCTATGGGGTGGAAGGGCTAGTTGTGGCTACTGGGCTGGCCACTGGCGACAGTGTTCATGATGACATACAGTACATAGCTAGTTGATTGACATGCGGAGTAGACCATTAGCCTCGCTCCTCTGTGGCAGCCGGCAAGCTTAGTTTGGTTGTCAAGGGAACGTTTTTACTCACCTCTCCTGAAAAACAGTCGCCTCGGGGGAGTTTAATTTCCATCCCTGACATACTCATACAAATATTAAATAAAATGATCAAATACAGCAGTAAAAGCATCTGCATAGAAATAGACCCCACAACAATGTTTGACACTTTTATTTACAAATTGCAAATTATCCTGTATGTAACATTTTAAAACATATCCACAATTTTCAAGAGATGAATATGTACACTTTTATTTCATTGATTACCACTGGCAGTCAGCAATTACGTAAGAATAGATTTACAATGCAAATACTGTCGTCGTATTCTGTCAAGGCAATTTCCAGCATCAAAATAGCTTTAAAATACACATGTATGATTTTGTTCCACATAAAATATGAATTCATTCATCACTTTCATAGTTCTCTCATAATAACCAAAGATTCTATAAAAAAAACATTTGTGTATTCTTATAGATGACAAGACATAAAATCAACTGTTCTTATGTATGCATTAAAAGGGGTAGCAGCCAAAGAGGGAGACCTCAAGCGAACATAAAAACATATACATAGACTCCTTTAAGGATTTACATTCATGGAACAGAATGTTTTTAAGGCAATAATATATGAGCTGGAGCTGTGGATTTGCAACCACTGCTTTCTTGTGTCTTTAAAGGTGCTGTGTGAACTCTCCTCAGTATTTGTTCAGCTCTCACCAACAGGAGGGGGACTGTTGTTTCATGTGAGTTTCAGTTTGCTATCCTGAGATCTTCTCCTCCGCTTGAAGACATCTGAGCACGTATAAGATCACTTGATAGCAGAAAATGTATTGTTCCTGAGTGGGGAAAACATAGTGTAACAGAGAACAGGCGTTAATTAACAGAGTATACATGGGTTATCTTTGTATAGGATATAATAGCAATAACAGGGGTAGTGGTGGTCTAGTGGATAGTGAGTTGGACTTGTGATCGGAAGGTTGTGAGTTCAAATCCCGCCTGAAACCACACCACTACTAGTGTGCCCTTGGGTAAGGCACTTAGCCCTCAGTTACTCCAGGGGGAATGTCCCTGTAATTCGTAATTGTAAGTCGCTTTGGATAAAAGCGTCCGCTAAATGGCAAAATTATTAAAATTATAACACTGTACAGACATTGATAATTGTATCAACTATATTCAAATTACAAACTTACCTCTGTTTGGACCATCCCTTGTCTCTGGAGCCTCATATTGCGTACCACATCTGAAATATCAAACTAAAACAAACAAATAAATGAAAAATAAATGGGTTAGGATTAGGTGAAAATACAATTCTTCAGAAATAGAAAAACAAGATTATATAAGCATTGGACTTTCAGCATGACAAAAGCCATCTTGTTATTTCCATACGTACGTCCGAATCTTTGCTGATAAGCCCCAGTACCACGTCTATGCAAATAAGGGTTCCTGATCGGCCAATGCCTGCACTGCAGTGCGTAATAATGGGTCCCAAATGGTGGATGTGCCTCATATAGGATATGAAGGTTAGCAGCTGTTCTGGCTGGGAAGGTGTACCGTGGTCGGGCCAGCCAGTATAGTTCAAGTGGGTGACCCGCTGGATCTCATCGGTCTAAAGGAGCAAAAAAACAATACACAATACATCTTTACCATCCTCAGCTGAACAGAACACCCTAGAACACCCTACCCTACACAGGATCCATAAGCTTTCAACTTTAATATTACTACTACCGTATATTAGCCAGAAGGCTAATTTGAAATTGTTTTGTCCTTGGTAGTTAAAATTAAAACAAAGAAAATCTCACCTGGGTGTCTTTGACCTCAATAAGGCGGATGACAAAGTTGTCCAGGTGCTGGTCCTTGACCAGGGTGATCTGTAGCCTGTCATCCACCATCTCGGCCGTTTTGGGGGTGTCGGGCCAGTAGCGTTGACATTTCACCTTGCCTCCCTCCACCTCCTGGGTCATCATGGCTATGACGTTAGACTTCTGCTCCCACACCATTTGCCAGAAGTCGCCCAGAGTGGTGGGTAGGGGTCCTTGGCAAGCGATGTACATGAAGCTCTCGTCCTTCACTGCCATGTTGATGAAGTTGGCGTTGATATAGCCGCCGTCTTTACCCAGGACAACTCTAGTGGTATCGACTGGAGAGAGGTGAGGAAATAGAGTAGAAAACGTTATATTGTTTATTTACATAATGTTGTTTGTTTGTTGTTTACATACTGCATTGGGTTACTGTTGAAGACATAGAGAAATAACTATGCATTTGAAATGAGATACAACGGTGTCTCTCAACCGTCTACCAGGCTACTGGAGTTGGAAATCGGGGAGGAGCTAATTGTAATGGAACGGAATGAGGCATGGTATCAAACACACAGGATTCCATGCATTACAATGAATGTCCTCCGATTTCTAACTTCACCAGCCTCCCCTGCATTCAACACTATACCAAGTCCCTCACGTGGACACGGCTCTCCGATGGCCTTTGTCCCATCCCACTTCTGACACCAATGTAGCGAACGGGACCGGGAGTGTAACTCGCCCCATGCGGCAGTCGAACCCCGATCTCCCGCATAACCGCGCTAACCACAACACCAAGAGAGTTAACTCACTTGGTGGAACTGCTAACGGACCTTATACAGGTTATACAGTATACTTACATGGGACAATGTTCTTGTAGCGATTCTTCTTCTTGTTTTCCTTTGTCTGACCAATCAAACAGTCATCCAGAGGTTGCAAATTCTGCAAATTCTGTGGAAAAATCAGAAACCTTTACTGATTTTGCTTTATACAATTTACACTCATTTCATATATTACTTTTACATAATGTATGCGTCAAAATGATCATTTGTAGCCTGACCACATGCTAGCTGATCATAATGTAGGATGTACTATCACATGGCTCTAAACTTGATATGATATGAGTCAAAGTTAGACAGGGACAAAGTACCTCAAACTCCTGCAGAGGGATCTTCTGCTCCAGCAGTCCTCTCAGCATGCGTACCACTGTGTTGAGTTTGGGCCCGGTGTACTGGCCATCCGGTACCACCTTCACCAGGGGCAGGGAGGTCAGCTCCTCCTCGGTGATGATGGGCCCATCTGATGGCAGGGACAGCAGAGAAACACACAGTCTGATTACTATACAGTACCGCCCTATGATCACAGATGAACTCATTTAAGGGTTTGTAGCCAATCAAAGTATTGTTGCTAGGTAAATACCACATAAAACACTCTTGGTGGTGAGTGTTCCGGAATTCTTTGTCAGTTAGTGAGTTAAGCCCAGTCCTAGACTACATCACACGTTGAATAGCGATTCTCCAGTAACTTGTTGGCCTCAGACTATCCCTGTGCATGGCATGTCAAAGTCAGGGTAATTGACTCAATGCACAGTATACTGCATGTCACAGGGGAGGCTGGCGGAGGTAGAAATCGGAGGACGTGCTCATTGTAATGCACGGAATAGAATGAGGTGAAACCTGCGTTTGATACTATTCCCCATTCTGTTCCACGCATTACAATGAGCTCATCCTCCGATTTCTACCTCCACCAGCCTCCCCTGGTATGTAATGACATGTGTAACTGCTAAACTCTGGCTGAAGGCTGGCTCACCCTCAGTGAATTTGGAGTTGATGTTCTCTATGGGCAGGTCATCACTGCCCCACGTGATCTCATCCTCATCCGGCTGCTCGGCACTCATCTGCAGATAGCTGTCAACCACACACCAAGAAACAAAGAAACAGATTTAAACAGATACATTTGAGAACACCCTCGTCTGGGTCTCTAGAAATATTAGATTAATATGAATCTAGAAAACATTCCGTTCTCCTTACCTTTCGTTCAGCGGGTTGTCTACACTTTCCTCTTTCCATTGTGCTTTCCGGGAAGTCTGGAAGACAACCCACACAAGACACCGTACTTAGATCAATTTGTACTATTGGTTTTATAGCATGCACGCAAACTGAGAGCAGTGAATTCCTGGTGGGCTACGGTGTGTGTGCATGTTCTTGCCAAGGACTAACACACTTGCCTCGCTGTCTCTGCCTTGGTCTTGACAGAAGACCACAATTAGTTGATTAGTTAGATCAGGTGTATGTGTGTGTGTGTGTGTGTGTGTGTGTGTGTGTGTGTCATACACAGGATTTGCTCTTGTGTAACTATTCAATTGATTCCATTGTGCCAAGAGGAAGATAAACCAGGTGTACCAGGTACAGTAACAGAAAAAATAAAATAAAATACTGTTGTGAGCCAGGTGTGCGTCTGTGTCCTTCCAAAAACCACACCAACACTCAACGGAATTTGAGTGGGAGATGCCTTAAGACCCATAGTGACTATACCTCGGGGGAGTCTTCTGGTAGAGAGGACCCGTCACAGTCTGTGTCCTCAGACAGCTCTGTGTTCTCTTCTGCCTCTCTCCCCCTCTCCATGGAACCCGTATCGTAGTCTGGGTAGGAAGGGTCAAAAATGTGAGATTGTTCCCCGTGTTCAGCAGCTGCTGTCACATGACACAGGTCCATATGAGAATACCAGCACAGACATTATGAGAACTAACAACTGTGACAGGCATATCAGCCATTCTCTGTGTTGCCATATCACAAGTTTAAAAACCGCCGTAAAAAATATGATGCACTCGTAGTGCAAGTTAAACTTCATTTAATTAAAAAAATAAAGAAGAAAAACAGAGAAAGCAAGAGTCAATGCTCAACATTAGGGCTGGTTGTCCTTCTCAAGAGCGAGGCCATTATTTCCCCCTACAGTGGAGGCAGAAATCAGAGGATGCACGCAATGTAATGCATGGAATGGAATGAGGAATGGTATTAAAAGGTGTGTTTTAAATGAGCCTGTCTTCCGATTTCCACCTCCACGAGCCTCCCTCTGGTCCTATAGACCATAGTGCGAAGGCCAGACGGTGTTGCAGCCAGTTACCTATTGGGGGAATGGCGGGAGGGCTACTGGACTTGTCCTCAGGAGGACTGCCCACTTTAGTCTTCACTCCACTGTCCTCACTGAGGTCTGAAATCACAACGGTCCTATAGGTTAGACTGCAGGAACAGCATAACGACACTGAAACCATACCACAGCATTTAGAAAATGACGGTTAAATTATTGGCCAAAAGTGTGTGTCTATTAATCGAATGTATCTGCATGGGCCCTTTTTACAAAAATGTTTTGTCACAAAGTACAATATAAACATTAGCCCGACTGTAGAGCCCCGGTCGGGGCGCAGAATACTGACTGTGAGACACATCACACAAGGACGATCAGTGTCAGTGTTTTAAGGTGCTGCTCCCTAATACGGTACCTGTGTTGCCGTTGCATTTGTCAGGGTTGATGGGGAGATAAGCCAGGTAGGTGGTGGGGCTTTGGTCAGGCGGCCGGGACACGATGAGGTGCACCAGGCCTTTGGCCTTACGAATAGTGGTGACGGCCTTGGTGTGAGATACTCCGGTCATCAGTTCCTCGTTCACCTGGACGCACGCACACAGACACAGACACACGCACACGTGCACACACACACACAGCTGTAAAACCTCGGCCCTGTGTTCCATTATAAGAGTCATGGTCTAAGAGCACCGTCTAGTGGCCAACATTTGTCATTTCAGGCTTAAACATGCATAACAGTAGAGTCAGCAAGATTGATATCGTCATAAACACTGGGGCAACTTCCTGCTTACGGACATCAATAAAAAGAGGCGTCAAATCTGCCTTGACTTTCATTATAAGCTATTCCAAAATATTAGCCTTCCTTTGTGACATGACCCACATTTAATGGGATTGTCGTTGATGAGTGTTCACAGAAGGTTGCCTCAGTGTTTTCTGCTGACGTCATCTTGCCGAGTCTACTTTCACAAAGCACCTCTCCTCATGATGACTCGGTGGATCAAACTCACTTTGAGTAGTCTGTCTCCCACTTGCAGCCTCCCTGTGGCGTCTGCTACGCCCCCGGGGGTGATGGACTTGACAAAGATGCCTCTCTCTCCTCCGATGACGGAGAAGCCCAGGCCCCCGGAGACCGGCTTCTCCAGCTCCAGCTGAATGATCTCCTCCTGGACGCACAAAAGAGGACTCTTTTTCAACTCCATTCAATACACTTTATTGATCCCCAAGGAACACTTGTTTTTGGGTGTCTGTGGCCAGCGATGTTCTCTACTCTCATCCACATCGTCTCTGAAAAGAGTCATATTCTATTTTTCCGCCCAACCTGATGCATTTGTAAATGTGTTAGTGAAGTACCAACACTCATATAATGGAAAATAATTATTAAGTACTGAATTATCTATATGTAAACAACAACAATAATAACAACAATAGTAATGTGTTACCTCTAAAGGACATAGTGTTGACAAAGCCTCGGCATCTCTGTGATCGCCCCCATGGATATAACCTTCAACAACAACAACAACAACAACAACAACAACAGAGGACAGGCACTGTAACACCACACCCACACACCATGTAAATAACAACACACTGTTCAGAACACAAGTACAAAGTTACAAAAGTTGTTTCTTTACACATAAGAAAGTCCAACACTTAAAAGGGATCAAATCGCTGACTTCTGCTTTTCAAGTGATGCATACCATTCATACTGGTGGAGACTTTAGGGCTGTTGTTGTTGTTAAGAAATGAAACGCTCTTCTGGCCTGGTAAAACAGGCTTTCCATCCCTGTTGCAAAAGACAAGCATAGGATATGTCATCAGCGTCGCCCCAGGATAATTACCTTGTATTTCCCCCAGGGCTTCTTAAGAGAGGGGACATGGTACATGTAGGATTATTGAGTCATTCATTTCTCATCACAGAGTCAAACATACAACATGGTCATTGTCTTCTCTCAATGACATTATGATAATAATAATAATAATAATAATATCTTGGTTTTATATAGCGCCTTGCACAAACCCAAGGACGCTTTATGATCCACTTGACTTGGCTACTTCTGACACTATTCAATTAATCCCATTCATTGTGCAAAGAGCTAAATACAACCAGCGTACCTAATATGTACAGTAACTGAAAGAAGATGTGTGTGTGTGTGTGTGTGTGTGTGTTGCTTACCGAGTAGCCTTGAGCGTGAGGTCCTGGAGGGAAAGTTCCAGCAGCCTGCAGCTCTCGTTGAGGGTCAGGTCTACTGTGGGAGCCCCGTTGATGTAGTGGATGAGGTCCAGCTGCCGAAGACTACCCTCCTCCGACGCCGCCGAGCCGGGCAGGACGTCCTTGACGAAGAGCACCCCGTACACGCTGTCGCTGCCTCCGTCCAGCACCAGACCTACGGAGGACGGACGGACGGACGGACGGACGCACGTACGCACACACACACATACACACACACACAAACCCTCTTACTGAATGCTATTGAGATTATCCATCCCTTCTTTGCTGGTGGTTGTCACATACAGTTGGTTAAGAAGTTAGAAGCTTGTTCCCCATCCACAATAACGTAAGCTAGAAGTAAGGCCAAGCCAGCCGATGGTAAGGCTGACCTTCTGGAGCATGCGGTGCCTAGACAGAGCCAGACAGTGACGACTAGAGCAACGCTGGTCTCACAAACATGGATCTGTAACTCCCTTTCCGACTGCAATCTAACAGGCTCACATCGCTCTGCTGCCCAGAAAACATGAACCCCGCCCATGTGACGTACAGGCTTGGCTTTGTTTTTGATGATGGTTATCTAGGCGGACGCTGATAACGTGAGGCTGACAGAAGTCTCGACACACAACAGCAGGAACGAGAGAGTCTCGCAACGACACTAGAACACGCCTCGTGGCTCCTTCGTGTCACTAAGCCTACGACACAAAACATTTGACTAATCTGAACAAACATTTGACTAATTATGTAGACGTAGGATAATATCTGGATGTCTTGGACAGGATACTGACTGGCAGACTATAACGACTTAGACCTCGTGAGATTACAGTCCCTAGTTCTGCAAAGAGTACTCCCGATTTTTAAATGGTTACTTTGACGATTTAGACTTTTTATGTTTTTTGGGGGACAACTGAGGGCTAGTAAGTTACCCAGGTTTTCTTCTAGGCACTGGAAGGAAATGTCGGCCAGGAGGTGGGCGTCTATGGGGGGCTTGGGGGCCTCCAGGACCCTGCCCACCACCAGGTCCACCACCCTGGGGGCGGCTCGCACCAGGTTGACCACCTCCGTGTGGCCCATGTTGGACACGTCCGTGTTGTTCACCTGCAAGACAGGAGGCTCCACACTTAGAATAAGTGAGCTAGTATAGTAAAGTTACCTTCACACAGGAAAACAGGAATGAGTATTTCCAGAGCTACACAGGAGGTGTGGTATCCAATGCCATCGAGGATTTAGCGCGTGCGGTAGGACCAGCATTTTAACCAAATGTTCAATAAGGGGCGTTACTGTACACACTGCAGGGCTGACCCGAACCATGCTGTGCTGGCTTGTTTATTTATGCATTGTCATCTCCTGCACCGGAGCTCTGTGGTGTGACTGGGTTGAGCTCTGTGGTGTAACCGGGGTAGAAGTGTACCATTATCATCCTATCCCCGGGCCTCAGCCTGCCGTCGCCCTTGGCCGGGTCCTGGATGATGTCATGGATGTAGCAGCCCTGGTCAGGACAGTTTCCTTTGGTCAGGGTAAACCCCAGACTTCCTTTCTCTGACTTGACCAGGGACACTTTCAGCTCCACGTCCTGAGATAGAGACAGAGAGAGTGTGTGTGTGTGTGTGTGTGTGAGAGAGAGAAATAGAGAGAGAGAGGGAGGTGGCACACTGGCATTTGATCTCATGGTCAATAAGGTTTCTTTATCTCAAATAACTAAATAAACACTATACAGGTACGCCTATGGGGAGACATTTTCCCATGAACATTTAAGGCAGCCATCACCTGCAGTGTAATGTGGTTATGACAGCAGAACGAGCGTTGTCCTTGCTTTGACTAATAACACTATACAACTGGCCTGCAGGACTGTAACTGATGGCCTTAATAACTACTATCAGATTGGCACTGACCGCCCAGCAAAATCACCCCATGTGGGCGAGATAAGAGTGCTTTCTGCTTTCAATGGAATTTAATTGAACAGATAGTCTTGGCTCTTACAGGCACAAACTCGTCCATCTCCTGCCCGTTGTCTGGGTGGGTGAGGTTGAGGGGCATCGGCAGAGGGGGTGGCAGGGGGTCCGGACTGGGCGCTTCCGGGGAGGAGAGCTTGGGCTGGGGGGTACACTCCAGCTCTGAGGACAGGGGGGAGGAGGGACACCTGGGGAGACATACAGAAGGACACGGTGACTTTCTCAGCCTGCTGGGCTTTGCTTCTCCATAGACATGCATGCACGCACAAGCACACACAGGCACACACACACAGGCACAGGCACAGGCGCGCACACACACACACAGGCACAGGCGCGCACACACACACACACACACACACACACACACACACACACGCACACACACACACACACACACACGCACACACACACACACACACACACACACACACACACACACAAACACACAAACACACAAACACAAACACAGGCACTCACAGGCACACACACGCACGCTACATCATTGAATGGAAAAACTATGTGGCTTCTCATGGTTCTGGCTAGCGATGTGGATCAGTGCATTTGACACCGAGCAAGAGACAGCTGATGCTTATCACAGACAATAACCTCATAACACCAACACAAGAGTTCCCTGATCTGAACCCATCCAAGAGGAGCCATGAGGTTACAAACCATCAGAGGGCACTATTGAAACAGTTATCGCACGAGAAACTAGGATAAGGATTATGCAGTACACACACACTGAGGCTTTATATTCTACTGTAATAACACACTGTACACATCAAACTGTCACCATCCTGCCAAGCCATCCTGTCATATCCCTCCCCCACCCCCAATGGACCTCCTGTAATGGTACAACCCTCCCTTACCTCTTGCCGAGGTCAGACCGGCACAAGGACAGGTTGGGGGAGTAGTAGGCTGAGCGGATGGTGTCGTCCAGCGGGCCGGAGGGGGTCTGGTACTGGCTGAGGCGGCTCCCTCCTGACCCGGGGGCCAAGTTGTTACTGGGGGTCTGGTAGACGCTGTGCTCCCAGGAATGCCTGCTCTGCTCCAGCTCCAGGGAGGGGCTGAAGGCCTCCTCGACCTCCCCGTCCTCTTCCTCCCCTCCTTCCCCGTCCGTGCTGTCGCTGTAGCTGTCCCTGCGGCTGGGGGACTTGAGCAGAAGTCTCTCCAGGGCTTCCTCCACGGGGCCCAGTCCCAGGCTCCTCTTCTCCTCGCTGCTGCCCGTCGGGGAGGCCGTCTGGGACAGCCTGGGGTCCGCCTGGGGCTGGGGGGGATGGGCCTCCTTACGTGGGGATGCCATGGGAGTCTGTGGAGATGAGAGGTCGTACCAGGATGCACTCAGTAGACATAGTATATGGCGCCTCTCCACTACTGTCCCATACTGTACCGGAACCCGCGCGCCCACTTTGTTTTGCTTTCTATTATGGCGATGTGCTGTGCCTATGCTAGACCGTTCCACAGTCCAGCACGCTTCGGGTTTTGGAGCTCAGCAGTAGAGGACAATAATAGCAAAACTATTACCTGGGCACATCCTGTACTGGCCCGGTCTGGTCAATGGAGAAGCGCCAATACAGTAGTATATTCAGGGCCAAGAGTTTTTCGTAATCATAACAAGCTCTGTACACCATAGTTACTGGTCTTAACTGGGTTTATCCTTGTTAGGTCATGTTAGGTCAATGTTTTGACTACAAAATTAAGCATCCTCATTTATGCATTTTTGGTGAATAAAGTCACCCTAGGCACTCTATAATGTTGACCATTTGGGTGACTTTATTCACTCTTGACACGTAATGTCTTAATGGAGGTTGTGGACAACAGGGGTGTGGGCGAACCTCACCAGAGCGGAGGTGTCCATCTCAGGTAAGACCCCCAGTTCTGGTCTGCAGAGACGCAGAGTCACCTCCTGACCTGTCCCTCGCAGCGCTGAGATCACCTCCTACCAAAGACAAGACAACGCACTATTCAATAACAATGATCTGATGACAGAGGTCATGAAATATGTGAAAATACTTGAAAGTATTTGGAGTGATTCATTCAGCTTGGGAGTTAGTTATTAAGCAGTTTTTCCATTCGCTCCATTTTCAGTATTTGACAAAATGTCTGCAAGGTAGTATTTGAAACAACACCACTGTTGGGACCCATCCAGATGACACATACATGCTGTGAGAGGCCTTTGAGAGGGGTCTGATTGACGCGGAGGATCACGTCGCCCACGTTGATGAGGCCACTCTCAGCGGCGGGTTGCCCGGGGAACAGCTTCTTGACCCGGACCATGCTGGAACCGAAGGGCTCGTCTGGGAGGTTCTCCTCGCGGCTGAAGCTGAAGCCCAGGCCTGACGAGTTCTTCAGCAGACCGACCTCAAACACATTGTCTGGGAAACAAAGACAGACACACACAGTAACATTAGACATCAGAGAAATATGAAATATCAATGGTCAATGAATAACTGCTGATGCTGATGACACCCCAGGGTTCTCCTCAGGATGTTTGTACAACATGACCATCGATTGCATCATCAAACCCTTTTTCTCATTCCCTCATGTAAAAAAAACAATAAGAAAAACAGATAAATTCATTGACCACACCAAGGCAATTTCCTGTATGTGTGAATATACTTGGCAATGAAAAGAATTCTGATTCTAAATATTCACTGAGGAACATCATAAGGCTTTCTCTTTTGCTTTTAACAACGATGATCAAAGATAGTTACTATCATTACTAAAAATATAAATTAATTTGCCTTGAAATGTTAACATAGTGCCACTCTTAAATTCTTTGGGGAGTACCCTGTGACTCATTTGGCCAATGAAAGTGTGTTCTGTATGCGTGCAATCAACAACAGCCAAATGAGCCTTCCTAGCCTCTCTCACTGTGTTGTATCTTTTTTGGGGGGACATTTCTTATTTTACATGTAAAACTATTTCCAACTTAGCGGCTTCTCCTCTATTGTCTCTTTATTAACTCTCCCTTAAGGGCACCAGGACTGTCCACGTAGAGGAGCTCTGAGGGGGTCTTGGTACTGCTTTTTTAGGCCCTGGTCCTAGCATAGATTAGTTTTTCTTATGATGACTGATATCCAGATGATTCACTTACTTAGACAAATGTACTTGTTGTAAGTCGCTTTGGATAAAGGCGTCTACTAAATGCCTAAAATGTAAATGTGTTGTTTTGTACTGTAGCGCTCACCATCAGTGAGGAAGTTGTACTCTGGCTGGACCCGGCTGGGCTCTGGACCCTGGTCTGTCTGATCCTGGTGTTGCTGCTGCTGCTCCTGCGGTTCATTCTGTACTGGAGGGGTGCACTGGGGGGTCAGGGGCGCATGGACGCTGTCCGCAGGCAGCTGGCCCTTCTCCAGCAGCAGGTGGACCATCTGAATGAGGAGGGGACGACGACCTTGTAACCAAGTACCTTGCTCTGAGGTGTTATAGTGCAGTAGAAGGTATATTCATAGATCTGCTCTTAGAGATGCAGGGCATTATGAGACTGGGACATACAGACTAAGGCTTGAAATGCTCCTTAACGGTGACATATGGCAAATAAACCACAGGCTCTTATGTGTGCTGGAAGGTAAGTGTTACTAAAGATGGCCACCATTGCTCAAACAACACAAGCCGTTTCAAACAGAGGAGCAGAGACTTCATCAGGACTTTGAGTTGTTAACTATGCTGTAAGGACAATAAGAGTCACCTGTCCAGTGTCTCTCAGTGTCTCCACTGCCTGCTTGTGAGTAGCTCCTCCCAGACTCTTCCCGTTGACCGCCACCACGCGGTCACCTGGCAATCAATCAACCAATCAATCAATCCAACTTTATTTGTAGCACATTTCATCCATAATTACAATACGATGCACTAAAGACAGCTACTATTGCTAGTCTGACTCTAACATGACCATTAAAATAATAAAAACAAAGTACAAAAAGCTCTTGTCCAAAGTCTCAGTCCAAGTCAGGGTGTGTGTTTTCTAAATCAATATAAAAAAAGACAACATTTCCGAGTGTCAACCTAGCATAAGTGTATTCTTCTGACAGGTGCTGCTAACTGACCCTTCTGGATCCTTCCATCCAATTCCGCAGCTCCTTTGGGAATGATGGCCTTCACATAGACGCCTCCGTGTCTGACGGTGGTATTCAGCCCTCCCTGGGGAGCAAAACACCATGTTAGTCAACCCTACCAACGTAATGGTCGGCCAAAATGTAGAAAGGCTACTATTCTCTAGGGGGGATGGATGTCTGCAACAATTGACTCTTGTTTCTAGGGTTATAGTGCAACTATCAGATGCATACTGGAACAATTGGGTGCTCATCTTTATCTGATTGGAGTGGAGTGTTAACATGAAATTTATTAATTAATGGCAAGATTAAAATGAAAGAGCAATGATTAAAATCTCACAATTATGACAGCAGAAAGGCCTATTATTGCACATTATTCAAAGTCACCATTATTCTATTGAATTTGTCTAAGGGACTGAATCTACCCGATCTAAGTAGCTCAGTATGGTGCCTTATATGCAACAGGGAGCTGTTGTTCCCTTTGCAAGAAAAGCATGCTTTAAAATCACGGAGATGCAAAGGATCAGTCAGAAGGAAATCACACTGGTCACACTCGAGCAAATCAAAGTGGTCAAGCAGCACACGTATAAGCAAGGCGTTAGTAAGAAGACCCCTTACATAAGTTGCTTTGTATGACAGAAGGATCGTCATACAGGCTCAAACTGCTGAGTACTTTACCTACTGTGCCATTACCTACATTTTTTCCTGTGCGTCCTCAATTCAAAATGTCTGAGAAAAATAAAATCAGCATGCAGAGACCTTCTATCCCCCAAATGAAGCACACGAAGCACAGAGCTTCAAAACGCAAAACACTGTAGCTACAGGGCAAACCACAGACACAAAATAACAAACACAAGAGTCATGAGATGAGAGGAGGGGGAAGAAGGATAGGAGAGAAAAAAAACAAGAGAGAGTGAAAACCTTTCCGAACAGTACCGTGACACTTATGCCCAGGCTGCTGTCCTTTTTGGACAGCTCAACGTCAAATAGATCTCCTGGTCGGAGACTATTGACCCCTGGGGCATTACCACTTAATTTTCCCATGATGCAGTGGGGAGATAACTCCTGCAAACAGAGAACATTGCAGGGTAAATGCACTGTTAACATGCTAGGGCATGCATGCAGACAGACGGAGAGGGAGAGAGAGGGAGAGGGGGAGGGAGAGGAGAGAGAGAGGGAGAGGAGAGAGAGAGAGAGAGAGAGAGGGAGAGAAAGAGAGTGAATAGAATTAGTTTTGGGGGGGGGATAACTCCTGCAAACAGAGAACATTGCAGGGTAAATGCACTGTTAACATGCTACGGCATGCATACAGACAGACGGAGAGAG
Organism: Nansenia antarctica; assembly: GCF_963989245.1. Lineage (NCBI taxonomy): Eukaryota > Metazoa > Chordata > Actinopteri > Argentiniformes > Microstomatidae > Nansenia > Nansenia antarctica. The sequence continues at coordinate 66,196,898 of NC_137689.1, read as the reverse complement.
AGAGAGAGTGAGAGAGTGAGAGAGAGGGAGAGAGAGAAAGAAAGAGAGAAATAAAATTCCTTTTTAAAGGAAAACTGCAGCTAGCTGGATGGATAGTGTACAAAAAGATGACATGCAGAGTTCTACTGTCTTGCATTGGCATTCTAAAATGCAGTGAGGCAATTAGATTAAGTCAAGTGAGCGTCAAGCATTTGAGAGGCTGTTAACTGCATGTATATGTATGTTTGTAGTGATGGTGATTTGGGGACACCAATACACACACTGTATGGGACATGTATGGGACTTTAGGGACATAAGATACTGTTTAACACTACTTAGTAAATACTACATAAATAACGTTTCTCTTGAATCTGAGCTTGTAGAGACCTCCATCCACGTTCCCAGGCCCTACCTTTTTGAGCTTTTGATTATCTTGACTACTGGAGTATGTCTCTTCATCCATGTCCGAGTCCCCCCTATCCGAATAATCCGGGTCTTTAGGAACCTCTGGGATCTTGGCTTTCCTGGTTTTGGGTGGCAAGGCTGGAGCAGCAGGGTCAAGGGTCATGGTGGGTGGGTCCGGGTGGTGGACTACGGGCGCGTTGGCAGCAACAGCGCCCTCTGCAGACGGGCTCCGGTGGATGCCGTTGACAGGCGTCTGGGGCACGATGGCTCCGTCTGTCCTGGAGTCCTGGGAGCTGAGGCTGGCGCTGTGCCTGATTGGGGAGGTGGGGGAAGGGGTGGTGGCGATGGGGAGAGGAGGGCTGGGGCTGGCTGCCTGCTCCTCCGAGGAAGACCCATAGTCCAGCTCCTGTCTCTGGTTGGTGAAGATGGAACTGGAGGATTTGCTTTTGTATGGGACGAATCCTGATGGAGTCTCTGTCAGAGAGAAAAAGAAAAACACCGGTTAGAAGATCAGTCCGCCCCTCTTTTAAAGGGATAGTTAAAAATATGGCACGTGACCAATACGGTCAGAACAGAGTTGAGGGTCAATTACATCCTTTGGAATTTTATTGAACCTTTATAGGGAATGTAAAGAAATGAACAATTCCAATCCTTATCCCCCCCCCCACCTTACCTTCGTAGAGTCTTTCTTTGGGCTGAGACACCACCAGTGTGACATCATCCGGAGCGTTGTGGAGGACGCTGATGGCTGCCTTGTGGGGGAGGCCCTCCAGGTTCACGTCGTTCACCGAGATCAGACGGTCCCCTGAGGAGGAACACTCAGACTATCAGCGACACTGCATTCTGCTGTCACCTTGGATGTGTCAATCAATCAGTCAATCAATCAACAAGTACATACTTGGTATCGTTGTCTTTACTGACTGTGCTTTTGTTTTACTTTTTATTTATCTGTCTATCCTCTATTTATCTGTTCTCTCCATAAAATGTAGTGTCATGGAGTACTGAGAAAAGCTCTGTACAAAGTAAATGCATTATTATTCTTTTCATTATTATTATACTTGTACATCATCCCACGTAATGTCAGACTTGCCCCCCTATATAGACTTCTCGGTCTCAGAGAGCTAGCGACGAGGTGTGTACAATAATATGCTTTTGTTTCAGTCCAGAACTACGGTAACTGACTAACACGCCTGTTTTAATTACCCAACTAATCATAGATCTTTAGTCTGGACCTCATTAGCTGAATCAGTGATCATCATATATCACGTGATTGGGACTGAAACTACACATCCCATGAACTCTCTCCAGAGTCACAGTTGGAGACCCTGCTAATCCTCATTGAGCCTCACATCAAATCTATCACTAGAAATGCTTTGTTATCATCTATCTATCTATTTTCTCTGGCAAGCTGATGCAGAAGTGTTAATGCATGCTTTTGTTATTACCCGTTTGGACTATTGTAACGGTCTCCTTTCTGGTCTTCCGAAGAAAGCTATTGGCCAGCTGTAATTAGTCCAAAATGCAGCAGCCAGAGTTTTAACCAAAACAAGCAGAAGAGCTCATATAACTCCTACTTTAGAGACTCTACACTGGCTTCCTGTTAAGTTCAGAATAGATTTCAAGATCCTTCTGCTTGTTTATAAAGCGCTCACTGGCACAGCACCAGAATATTTGAAAGACCTTTTGCTAGCATATCAGCCCAATAGAGCTCTCAGGTCTTCTGACGCTGGTTTTCTCTGTGTACCACATGTACAAAAGAAGAGGTTTGGTGAGGCTGCATTCTTATTTTATGCACCCAAATTGTGGAATGCACTGCCAGTTTACATTAGGGATGCAACCTCAGCAAATAATTTCAAGTCAAGACTAAAAACCCATCTTTTTCATATTGCTTTTTTAAATGACTAAATAATTAAATTATGATTATATAATGATTGGAGCACTTCGAGCTGCAACGTTTGCAGGAAAAGTGCTATACAAATAAAGGTTATTATTATTATTATTATTATTATTATTATTATTATACGGGTCATCCAGTGACAGTATGAGTTCCGGTGTTGCCATGCTAGTGATGTATTATGTTGTTATCAGTCACTGACCAGGCTTCAGGCAGCCGTTGATGTCAGCAGGCCCCCCGGGGGTGATGGAGCTGATGAAAGTGCCCAGATCCATACGGCCAGAGTTCTCACCTCCAACTATCTGAAACCCTGTGCAGACAACACAACGTTATCAACAAGAAAGGAAGGAAGACTGAAATCAACAGAGGCCTGCTTATCATGTGGAGGTATGGCCGAACATATACAGTATAAGAGATTTGAACAAACGTGTTTAGCCTTTTTATCTTTATACTGTAGTGAGAGACAAATATTTTAGATTTTGAATGTGCCACCGTTTCATATAAAAGTGGTGGAATAAATGCTGTTCAACCCCTTCAGACAATGATGGACAGCCTCTCTATCCAATTAGTATAGCCACGCATCTGTGGAGGTGGTAGATGGGTGGTACTAATAACCAGTATATATACATACACATACTGTATATACCCCTTGATTATAGAAAAATATAACATATACATGCCTTGTGTGACCATCTTATCCTATCATAAATCAAAATAAACATTTTTTATTTTTACAAAGACACGAACATAAACAAACAGTGTCTAGCTAGAAAAGTACTATCATTACTATCATCATACAGTAACTATTATGTGGATTTCATGGACTCTTAATCGTTGCAATCTAGAGCACGTCTATGAGTTTGGGGTTACAGACGAATCCCTCAGCTGTATAACAAAAGATAACATGCGACGGCAAGGCTTTTTTCCCTGAAAAAAGAAATCCCAGACTGTGGCTTTAAAACACTTTCCTTGATCTTTTAAAGAGCGGAAAAAGCATCTCCCTTCTATTTTTGAAATTCATTCATCACAACAGAATGTTGTGGAGGGGCATTTGGCAGCAGTGAACGAGGTTGTTTTTGTCTAAGCTAGGCTCTATCTAGAGCTTCTGGCTTGAGTCTGATAACCTCTGTGACTAAACCCAGCCATTTATCAATGTCTATGTGTCAACATGGCTGCTGCTCCCAAGGATCTATTGCTTCCCAATCTGTCATATGTTGTTCTGCACCACGAGATAAACACACACACACACACACAAAGACAAACAGACACACACATGCGCGTGCACGCACGCACAACACACACACACACACACACACACGTATACATGCACAACACACACACACACACACACACACGTACACATGCACAACACACACACACACACTCACCCAGGCCGTACTTCACATCTTTCTTCAGATTGACTGTGGTAATCTCCCTCTCTGGGGATGGCAAGGCGTTCAGTTTCTTTTTCAGAGAATCTGGGCAAGAAGAGAAGGGGGGGGGGGGGTATTTAAAGCCTCCTACACACTGGGCAAATTTGGGCTGTCCCAGACGAAAGATCACCAGTCGTGGCAATATCTGTGGTCGTGGGTCCAAAACGGTGGTCCTACGTCGTACTGTGTGTATGGTTCAAAGATGACTGGTCTTACGACCAAAGATAGCCTGGGACAAATATCTGACAGTGTCAGAAATGTTGGATGATCGTCCGCGAGCGCCTCGCAATGTGAATGCTGCTACGACCTACGTCAACTAACCAACGAATTAAAGATGCAGAATGGAATGACGCAATGATCAGAGCGACAGCACAGGTGCTAAACTCAAATGCAATGTTTATCGCTGCTGCCTGCTGCCATGGGAGCCGGACGTACGCTGATGACGTTTAATGATGACGCTGATGACGCTTCCTTGTAGCCTACCATTCAAGTTCGTGGCTCGTCGCACAGTGTGCATGCATCAACTTGATGGTCGTACCCAAGATTATTAGTTACATGTCGCACAGTGTGGCTCTCAATAAAGTTATAAGATCGCAAAAAATCTCACAGTGTGTAGGAGGCTTAAGAGGTACTTTTACGTACGTACTTTTAAGCGTGTGTGTAAAGCTACAGTATGAGTGTGTGTGTGTGTGTGTAAACTATATTTAACATTTCAGAGTACATTTATTCCCTCCAATCAAAACAGAACAAAAAGGTCGTAAATTAAACTCATAAAAGTTTATAGGCAGTTCCCTGCACTACAAAGAATTGGCTGCTTGTTTTGCGGGCAAACGAGGGGATCTCCGGTTACATAACACTGCGCTAAGCAGCGCATCAATCAGCACGACAAATCACTTATCAGGAAACGCGAAAGCAAAGTGCGATTGGACGGCGTTATCTCTGGTCGGCGACTGAGGCCGATGCATCACACCGGCTCTGCTCACAACTGGAAGAACAGCCTGTATTACATGGTCAGGAGCCTAGCGAATCGGTTTCACGGAGGGATCAAATGGCTTAGGACTTCAGTGTGTCCATATATCACTGTCACTCAGCCCAACAGTGGCCGCTGTTGAAGGCCCGGGGGCTTTTAGCGCCGGTAGCTAATGGGGGACTAACAGGGAGGCTAAGCTAGGATAAAAGGGAGGGGTCATGCGTTTCTGTGCCAAGCACTGAGGCTACTAAACAGAGGAACAGAGGGCAGAATTATGCACACAGCTCGAGCGGCCATGAGACACAGCGTTCCGATTTACGTGACTAGTTTAGAGCAGGCTAGGATTTCCAAAGAGCCAGGGGGAAGAACAGAGGTTTCGTCTCAGTTCTCCACATGAAGTAGTTATATGATGTATATAGGCCTACAGTTAGTTAGTTAGTTAGTTCATTGAACAGGGTGAGGGGTATTCTAGTTAAACACAATTCATAACAAAACCAGAGATGTACCAAAGAGATGTACCAAAGTAAACTTCTAACTTCACAATGGCAGCCCAGATAGAGGGAAGAGAAGAGAGAAGAGAGTGGGAGAGAGAGAGAGAGAGAGAGAGAGAGAGAGAGAGAGAGAGAGAGAGAGAGAGAGAGAGAGAGCGAGAGAGAGAGAGAGAGTCTACCTACCATTGACAGTCAGAGAGGCAGGCGTGGAGGCCAAGCCAGAGCTGCTGTGCATGCTCACTCCTAGGAGAGAAAACAAGGAGAGAGCTCAACAGAAGACACAGACAGCCTGCTTTCTAGACACACATTATGACTAACAAATGAGGAGGAAACAGACTGGATTATCATGAGACACCTCAGAGATGCAGCTACAGAATAACAATAGTTATACTGTATAAGCAGTGTTTGGTTTTGGTGTTTTTTCCTTGACTAATGCAGGACATCAAAGAACAGATGTGCGGGGGGGGATGGGGGGGGAGTAGTTCTGACCTCTGATCTGAAAGTATAGGGAAGAGAGGAGACAGGCCTAACAGGAAAGATGATTGCCAACAAAACTTTCAGCCATACAATGCCTCTGGCAATGTCACGCACGCACGCACGCACACTTCTGACAGACAACAGGACGACAAAAACAGCAGCCCATCCAGAGTGTCACAGCTGGCAGGAGGAGTCCTGACCTACGACGTAAGCGTGGCCACTCTCGTCCATGGAGGAGTCGGATTCCTTCTGGAACCTCTTGAGACTCCAGGCGGGGCTGCTGTGGGCCGCGGAGCCAAAGGCCCTGGGGGGAGGAGGGGAGGAGCAGAGAGAGAGGAAGAGAGGGAGGAAGGGAGGGAGGGGCAAATTACCACCCAGACTGAGCAGAACAAATGCAGAGTGTGTTCTTTTTTTATCCTTCGATCCTTCTTGGGGTGTGGGAGGGGGTATGGGGTACTAGCCTTGAAATTAACAGAGATTTTCAACATGAATGTATCCGAATCCCATCACTAATTAAGAGGTTTTAAATAGTCTTGAGTGTTCCCTCTGAAGTGATGTGTGAAGGATTTTATGCATGCAGAAATGTCTTCCAAAAACACCCCACCCAAATGAGATGAAGGAACTGCCACAAAAACAGGTCAGCACAGTGTCAGCAGCAGTACACGTACGTGTACGCACACACACACACACACACACACACACACACACACACACACACACACACACACACTCTCTAGAGGGCTAATTAAAACCTGGAGGTAGAGAGAAAAAGATCTGGCAGGCAGACAGAGGAGTTCCACAGTAATGAGTCTCTAGTAGGTAACCCCCTAGCCTAAGACTAAGGCCGCAAAACACTGTTATTGAAACAGTTTGGTATTCTACAGAGCACTAAAACTATGACTTGGCAGAGTTTGGTACTGAGGTACTGATTTATAGAGGGAAAGACAGCAGCAGATATGCAGATAATGACTGCCTGCCTTTTGCTACATTTGTTCTAACCTGACCAAACTCAACATACACATTCTAAAACATTTTAGTTTACATTAGCCACCCCCCCGCACCTTCTAACTCAGTTTCAGTGTTCGTTTTATATCAGTGGATAGTTCCCTATAGTTTTCTATATCAGTGGAGATCCACATCTTCTAGTAAAGAGCATATACCAACATCCTGTACGCTGTCTGAGGTGAGCGGTGTCCACTTACGTGTCCTGCTGGAGAGGGACGGAGATGGAGTCTGTATCAGAACTGGCTCTGTGGTGGGAGGCCAGCATCTGTGCCCGCTGGTTCAGCCCCCCACTCTGGGACTGGCTGTAGGGCACCGCGGCCACCGCTGCCCTGTGCTCCGGAGACTCTGGCACCTGGCCCAGGTTGTGGTGGGACCGGCTCATCATCATCCGGGAGTTAGAGTGGTGGGTACCCATGGCGAAGGCCGGGTAGAGGGCCTCGTCTGGAGAATGGAGGCGGCCCGACGGGGCCTTGTTCAGTGCTACTTCTGAGTAGGAGATCCTCTTGAGGAGGTCCGAGTCGGAGCGGGCCGAGGAGCTGGGAGCGAGGCTGATGGAGCTGACGGCACGGCCCATGCTCTCCACCCCTGTTGGGCTAAGGGAGTACTGCAGGCTGCTCAGGGGAGAGTTCTCTGTGGGGAAAACGGGAAAGTTGATAGGGAGTTGTTCTGTAGCGGTGCCTATTTGCTAAATGAACAACAACAGCAACAACAGCAACAACAGCAGCAGCAACAACAACAACAAACAAACAAACAAACAAACAAACAAAAAACTCCACGCTGTTCAAAAAACCTGGGGAGAACCCTGCATTATGTCTCCTTACCGAGGTCCTGCAGCTCCTGGTTGTTCTGGCGGGCCTTCATCTGCAGGTGGAATTTGTGCTGGGCTGAGCAGAGGTGCAGCAGGTACTGACATGTCTTGTTGCTGTCTGTCTGGAACAGGTGTTTGATGCCGTCCGACGTGTTCTGGAGGCAGATTTTCTTTTTCTAAAGGGAGAAGAAGAAGGACTATTCAAGTCGAGTCAGAGAAATACTCCAGAGGCTTTCCTTTTGATCCATTGACTTGAAATGTGGATACGCTGAAATAGACTCAGACTAGGGAAACTATTGTACCATTATACTCCATTCAGACACACTCTTCATTTCTCTCCTTCCTCTCCCTAGACCTTTCTCCTCCAATAAGCTTTGAGAAAGAGGCGAAGAGCGAAGTGAAGAACCAAGGAAAGTTCCGGAATCAATGAAATTCACTCACTCACACAAGTTCAGTGTGTCTGAATGTGTTAGATTACAGGAAATAAGTATTCAACACACAAAAACATTTTTATTCAACATATTTCCATTGCAGCTATTCACATAAAATTTTGACCAGATATTGGTATTAACTCAATAAAACTACAAAGCTAAAGAAATTGCTAACATTCCAATCCATAAATAAAGCTATGTGCAATAAAGTGGAATGAAACAGGAAAATAATGTAACGAACACAGTAAGAGAAAGCACTAAACCAACTTATGCCACTAATGAGTTCTCCTACCTGTGCTAATTAGAATCAGCGGCATGTTGGTATGTAAGTACTTCCAGTCTTTGAAAAAGGATTTCACACCTCTTTCACAAATCATTTGTCACCAAGCTTTCCTGCAAGAAACATCTCATGAAGGGTTGAGGAAAAGAGCTCTCCCAAGTCCTTCGCAACAAGATTGTTGAGCAGCATAGTAATGGCACTGGTTACCGAAGGATTTCTCAACTCCTAAATGTTCCTATAAGCACCATTGAAACCATTATCCGCAAGTGGAAGGAACATCACTCTATGCACAGGAGCGCCTTGGAAGATTTCTCACCGGGCAGTTAGCTAGAAGAGTACCCCGAGAGCCAAGGACCACTCGAGCAGAGCTGCGGGTCAGAAAGACCTGGAAGCAGCGGATACAGTTGTCACAAAGAAAACAATAGGCAATGTACTCCACTGCCACCACGGTCTCCATTCGTAATCACCCTGGAAGTCTCCGTTACTGAAGAAAAGGCATCGGCATGTTGAAGCTCGTTTGAAGTTTGCTACAGAACTTTGGAGAAGCCTGTAGATCACTGGGAGAATGTAGTCTGGTCAGACGAGACAAAAATCGTTTTTTTTTCAGCAACAATACGACAAGCCACGTTTGGAGGAGAAATGGCTTTGCATATGATCCTAAAAATACCATACCTACAAAGAAGTTTGGAGGTGGAAGCATCATGATATGGTAATGTTTCTCTTCACATGGTACTGGTGGAATCCAAATTATCGAAGGGAAGATGAATGGAGTCCTGTACCGGAAATTCTTGAAAATAATCTGTTGCCATCCACCAGAATGATGAGGATGAGATGCGGGTGAATCTTCCAGCAGGACAACGATCCAATACTTCTTTCCTGTGTCATTCCCCTTTATTGCACACATTTTATCCATATATAAACATCTATGGATTGGAGTGTTACAATATCTTTAGCTCTGTAGTTTTATTGAATTAATACCTAAACTAAATTTCATGTGGATAGCTGCAATGGAAATATGTTGAATTTAAAAATGTGCTGAATACTTATTTCACCCACTGTATATGAGTTCACTTAGAGTGAATGGTGGAGAATATCTAGGCAGAGGAATCTCAGAGCTTCTCCTCTGGTTCTTTTTGAGAAACAGGTGAGGAGAGAAGATGTAAGAAGCACCAAGAAGTAGGGGTGGGCATCGACGATCGATAATTGATCGATAAGGATCTTGGTCGATCACAAAATAAAACATTTGTGATCGACCAAATGTTTTATTTTGTGATCGACCAAGATCCTTATCGATCAATTATCGATCGTCGATGCCCACCCCTACCAAGAAGACTTTGATGAGATTCACCCATACTCACTGTGAAGGAGATCTTCTTTGTCTCCCTCCAGGGGAACCTTAGAACTGGGGTGCGGTTTCCATTCAGGACCTCAAAGATGTGCACACCTTTAGAGTAGACCCCCAGCATGATGCCTGTCTGGGACCTCTTCTCGGGGAGGACCCGGTGGAAGTGGACCCCGTACTCTGTCAGCCTCTGGCTCACCTTCAAGGACAAACACAAGATCTAAGACTATGGCTCCAGACAGGGCTTAGCTATAGCCTACACAAACATCTCGTAAGAAACCGTCATGGCAGTCGTCCACAAGCATTGCCAATGGAAACATACAGTGTAGTCAACTGTGTTTTTTCCTACACTGACGTAGGCCTCCAGCAGAGGCTGTTGAAATCAGGAGGATAGGCCCATTGCAACGCATGGTATGGAATAAGGAATGGTATCAAACACGTTCTAACCACTGGCCTACACATGACTCTGTGGCCGACAGCGACAGATAATCACAAACTAAACAAGCATCTGAACAAACAAAGATAATCTGTAGGGAACCCCCCCCATCGTTTCAGATATTGTCTTGGGCTTAGGGCTTGGCTCGTACCTTGAGGAACTCAAACTCTGTTTCCGCCTCTGTGGACCCGTAGTATGTGCTGTGCAGTTTGGGCAGTTCTTCCTTGATGGATGTCTGGTCGATCTTATCCAGCACAGAGACAGGGAGATAGTGCTCTAGTCTGAAGTAGGTCTTTCCATGGAGCTAAAAGAGACAGAGGGATAAGATGGCCTCCATTAAGTACCTGAATGAATAAACAAACCAAACTTCTACACAACACACCTATCCAATAACATCTTAGGTAACAGGAGTGTAGGAAAGAGATGAGAAGAGGAATGGGACTGTGTCCATTTTTATAACAAATATGTATCAAAAAAGTGCACTGTCACGTTTCTGAATGTCTCTGTGGTTCACCTGACTGAGGTGGTGCAGCGGAGGAGGGATACCTTAGCTTGGTAGTCACCGAACTCCGCCTGCAGCGCCAGGGACGCCAACAACATGGCATTCTCCATGTCACAGCGCATCCTCTCCTCCAGTATGTCCTTCCTCAGCTGTAAGTAGTACTGGTGTTTTGTCATTGTGTGCCTGTGTAGAATGGAGAAATTATTAACAACATCTATCGATCACGATCGCTTCTCTGTCACTCTCTCTCTCTCTCTATCTATCCATCTCTCCAACTTTATCTGCCCATCTCACTATCTCTCCATATATCTCTTTGTATCCATTCATCCATCCATTCATCCATCCATCCATCCATCCATCCATCCATCCATCCATCCATCCATCCATAGAGTTGGTAGTTCTACTTTAGCATGAGAGTGAATCTCTTACTGTATGAAGTTGACGTCGTCCAGGAAGAACTTGATGCGTAGGAACAGGTTGAAGTGGACATCAGGCTTCTTCTTCTTAGGCTCCTCCTTCCAGCCCTCTGGAGCCACCTTGGAGAGCTTGGCGTCAAGTTCAACGAAGAAGAACTCGTTATCTGCAGGGGATGGAGAGAGAGAGAGAGAGAGATAACAGAAAGAGCCGTCAAGTCTGCAGCAGATTGACAGAACAGGTGGCACCTTTAATGAACCGTCAGGGGATGTGAATAAACAGCCTTGTTAAAAACCAAAACATCAAGTCACAGCACTTACAGGAACATGAACAGGGAGGCAGACTTAAGTGAGCTGCAGTTCATTCATTACATATCATTTTCAGATGAGATAATACGCCTACCACGTCCCCCAGAGACACCCTAGGCACTGGAAATGACCAGTAGCAACTAAATCTTGAGGAAACTGTGGCAGACATCTTGTTTACTTCTTAGTAGAGCAGAGCTGGGTAGGTGGTGGGAGTACAGTGTGACATTCAGATATCAGGGGAAACGTTAACTAGTGTCTGGACTTTTTGTATGGGTTTGTATAGGGCATCATCAGGGAAGCAGCTGCCAACAATAGCAGCAGAGGCACATGCACACACACACACATGGTCACGGACACACAGACACACACACACACAGTACCTTTAAGGCAGGCCAGGCCAAAGAGGTGGTGCTCCACCAGGCCCACGTGTGCCACCACCATGTCCAGCACGTCCTTACACACAGCCTTGAGGTCCGAGCTCAGCTCCAGCCTCTGGCCATTCAACAGCACAACGCCCACCTTCCTCTGGACCTCTTCCAGCTTCCCCCGCTTGTTCTGGAGAGCGGGAAGAGGGGGGTGACAGAGAGAGAGAGAGAGAGAGAGAGAGAGAGAGAGAGAGAGAGAGAGAGAGAGAGAGAGAGAGGAAGAAGAGGAGGGAGAGAAGAAGGAGGGGAGAAGAAGAGGGAGAGAGGGAGAGAGAGAGAGAGAGAGAGAGAGAGAGAGAGAGGAAGAAGAGGAGGGAGAGAAGAAGGAGGGGAGAAGAAGAGGGAGAGAAGAAGGAGGGGAGAAGAAGAGGGAGAGGGAGAGAGGAAGTGAGAGATCCATTCCATTACTAACCTCACTACACCCCAGTACAGGCCCTGACCAGCCTGCTCCACTAGCCTGGGTGGACAGCTCTCTAATCAGATTCAAAGAAAAGTTCCCTCTACAGTCAGATTAAATTGAACCATTTAAAGCCACGGGGCCTCACCATTATTGAAGCGGGGACACTTAACGGAACACACGGCTCGCTCGTCATCTTCACAAATTCAGGACCAAAGAAATTCTGCAGAAAGAGAAGGAGAAAGATCACAAATGGACGTTTGAAAATGGTTGATCAACAACCGTTGACTTGTGTGTCATCATTTTCCAGTATGAAAACCTATAGGCTACAGCATCTTCAGCGAAAGCATTCGTACAGTCTGTAATGAACAGAGGCAGAGATTATGAACTCACTGCTGTTCTGTTCTATAGCTCCAGACCTGAAAGTGTGTGAGAGGTAGCACAGGGTTCTCCTCAAAGAATGGAAGTGACACTGCGCCCGATGTGAACTTGGCGGCGCCACTAAGGCAAATTAAACCAGATATTTAGTCATGATAAAGAGTAACTATCTTTGATTGCCAACGACATCGTTGTTAAAAAAATAAAACGCAAGAGAAGGAGAAAGTGTTCCGATGTTCCTCAGTGAATTCAGCGCTTTAGCTGTATTACGTGTTATGCATTTTGACGTGAATAAAATAGTCAGGTATTGATAATACAAAATCTTGGGGGGGGGGGAAGAACCCTGTAGAAACCTTAGGTTTCCGGTGCGGTAGTGTGAGTGTGCCGTCCAGGGATTCCCTCAGGTCCAGCATGGAGGCGCGGGGGAGCTCATTTTCGCCGGGCCCGGGGTAGAGGTTGGAACGGGACAGGCGGTTGGCCAGGTGGGCCTGCAGCCTCTGGACCTCCTCCTCCTGCCTCTGCAGCATCAGCTCTGCCCCCACCAACCCCTCGTCGGCTGCCCCCTCGTACAGCCTGTGGCAGACAGACAGACAGACAGACAGACACACACACACACACACACACACACACACACACACACACACACCCACAAGCAAGTACGTATAACCGAGTTGAAAAGGCGATAAACCCTGAAATTCCCTGTACAGCCTGCAGATAACATACAGCACACACATTGAGGTTTTAGGTTCAAGACTCATGTGGCCAACTCTGAGTGCTCACACAGGGACTGTTTGCAACAACTTGACATCGGTCACATCCGCATGCACGCACACACATACGCAAGCGCACACACATACGCAAGTACACATACGCAAGCGCGCACACACACACACACACACACACACACACACACACACGTGTAACCAAGGTGAAAAGGTGATTGTCACTCGTCAAGTTGAAACACCTACATCTACTCCATCAAATTGCAATCTTTTCGGTGGTGTAGCTGGTTTACATTGGAAAGGGGGGGGTCATGTCAATTCAGAGGTTGCAGGTTCAAGACTTGTGAGAAACATGATGGAGAGGTAACCAACTAGGTCACCTGGCTCAGAGCTGAGATTGGCCCTGTAGGCAAAACCGTAACCAAACTGACCCGAGAGACTGTCACACATAATATGCCTTCTCATACAAGCTTCACATTAATGGCACTGTCGTGTAATACTAAATCTTAATCTCAACGGCTTCAAAAGTAATGGTTCAATTATAAGAAAAAGATTTAGAGAGGATTTCTTTGTAATGCTTTTAACTTTAATGTCAAAGCCGATTTGGGCTAGTACTGCAATCAACACTGGCCGTGGAGAAAGGATTGTATTGGGCTACTGAAACCAGGCTGGGCTCCTTCACTCACACACACACAGCCCCTGTGGTGATGCCATTGATTAGCATTGAATGGGGTTTTGACATGAGAATGATCTCAGAGGACAGGCATGAGATGTTACCAGGCAGACCCAGCTGTGGAGAGTGGTGTTGGACAGTCTGCTCCATGACCCTGTGCACCCCCCCCCCACACACACACACACACACACAAACACACACACATACACCAACACCATGCTCCACACAGCCCACACCCAGACTGAGCTTACAGGTCACATACCAACCAGCAGGGAGTGCCGGAGAGCCACAAATAAAACAACATATACCTCACAGGTAACAGCTGCTTTAGGAAGTAAACATGACCTTTAGTTGGTGTAATTGTTTGGGAATGGCAAGGGATTCCAATGGAGGGCGGGGGGAGAAACACTATTTCTAGCATTCTAGCATAAACCTTGGACCTCCAAGAAGACGTTACTCCATGCGGTTGGCTACCCTCCGTGAGGTTGAGTTGTGTGCAATGTGAGTGGCGTGAGAATGAGCTCACCTCAAAATACCTCGTAGCTGAACATTAACAGGTGCTTAACCAGGGTCAGGGGGTATAAGGCCTTGGAGGGAGGAGGGATCCTGAGAGGTCTGTGTTGGGGGGGGGTCTACTACGACCCGCATGAGCAGCCAGGAATGTGTATCTATGTGCGTGTGTGGGAGGGGGCTCGGGTGGAGCTGTTTACGGTCAAGCGAGCTAGCGTAGCGACGTACCTGTGCCTCTGTGCGGTGTTGTGGCTGGCGAGCGACATGGCGTCGTGCTCAGAGAGAGCCACCTGGGAGCTGTACCTTCTCACTTCCTCCGCTTTCTTAACTGTGGGATAAGAGATAAGACCAGAGAGTTCTGTTGGTTCTAGATTACAGCATTACACACACACACACACACACACACACACACAATGACTGGGGGTCACGTGGCTAGAGAGAAACTGAAACCGAGAAAAATGACTCAAGAGTAAAGTCCTACCACTCCCAATGATTAATGGAACAATCTTGATAAGAGATATATTTAGATGATATTCCGTATTTGTGTGTGTGTGTGTGTGTGTGTGTGTGTGTGTGTGTTTGTGTGTAATATGTACTTCTGTATTATGAATGCCCAGTGGTAACTGAGGACGTGTGTAGCCAGTACCTTGTCTGTAGTCTGGGTCTGAGGAGGTGACCGATGGGCTTTCACTGGAGGAGCTGTAGTCACTGTGGTACCTCCGGTGAGTGTGGAGAGGGTCTAGGACACACACAGACAGTCAAACATTTACTGACGCAGCCAAGGAGTGAGGGTGAAACTGACTGACATACACTTTCATGGTCAATATTTGAAGCAAATAGACTTCACTACTACTTGGGTTTGTTTTTGCTTTGTGTGGTATGGGAAAGCTATTCATTTCTTTATTATTCGGCAGTAAACATTCTGTCTTTTCACACATTCGGCCGAATACCGAATGTGCTTTTTTTTCCTATTATTCGGTCGAATACATTCGGTGGTCGAACCTTCGGTGCATCCCTAATTTGAATCTACTGGAACACGGTCCAGACGCGGCAGTCTCTTTCCAACTGCAGGAATTTGAGTCTCCAAATACTTACACTTAATACAAATGAGCATAACCCAAAGCCTGGAGACTAAAGACATACAAATATCTGCCATGGCAGATAAACAAACATGTAAATTCGGCATGAAAAATCCCTATAATCAGACTGAAAGCAGCATAAATAGCTGTTCAAGCCAAACAGCTTATACATTGCCAAGTGTTGTGAATTGCCCTGCCCCTTGGGGCTGTGTGAGAGCTGACTGGTTGGAACCAAATGCATTGGAAACTCTACAGGCCAAGTTTCCCTCTGACTGTTTGACCTCTGCTTCTGGTGACAGACACACAGAGACGGATGGTGGCGGAACATCCAACGTTTGTTTGTCATGTTGGATTGATACCTAGGAAAGATGTCTCTGTGTGTCTGTCATAAGATTTTTGTCATCAGTTTATGTAAACAAACTACAACAAAACCCCACTGTGCGTGTGAAAATACCGCAACCCTTTGCAAGCTATTTTATCTTCCGTATAGCTGACAGAACCAGATCGTCCTGCTAGAAGTATCAGTATGCGCTGCATAGCTCAAGTAAACGACATTCTTAAACGACTACTCACTCTGTTTCAAAGATACATCATCGCACCCCCCCCCACCCCCACCCCTCTCCCTGGTCTCTTAAGAGGGCTGATTTAAAGTCTTTTTTTTTTTTTTTTAAGATAAACTAGTTCACCTGTCACCTAAAATAGCTTTTGACTTCAGTCACTTCCTGTCATTGTGACTCATGATCTCTGTGAGAGTGGCCACACAACGGGCTCGTGTGATCTGTGAAGCAATATTTCCTCGACTGTTTACTACATTTACTATGGTGAGGGAGGGAGGGAGGCAGGCTCGCTCACCCCCCCTAACCCCCCCCCAGAGCCAGACAAATGGACTGCACTTATACAGCACTTTACAACAGCCTCTCATTCACCCATTCACACACGCATTCACACACCAATGGCGGCAAGCTACCATGCAAGGCGCCGGCCGGCTCACTGGGAGCAATTTGGGGTTCAGTGTCTTGCCCAAGGACACTTCGACATGTGGTCAGCTGGGGCTCGAACGGCCGATCTGCCAACCTTGCGATCATTAGACACCATCTCTACCTCCTGCGCCACAGCCGATCTGCCAACCTTGCGATCATTAGACGCCAGCTCTACCTCCTGCGTGCCACAGCCGACAAAATCTTGCTTAACCGTGACTTCATTCTCATAGAAGAGTTGTTGTCATCTGTAGTGTCAGCTGCAACAGATGTTTGCCTGAGTGCATTGTGGCCCTTCTGAAGAGCATCTACCTAGGAGATGTGTTGAACTGCACTCAAGTCGGGGCTGCACTCAAGTCGGGGCTGATTCATCCCGATATCGACTCTGATTACGACACTGATTTCAGCCGGTGAGCACTATCAAGATATGGACATGGTGTTTTTGTTTGATTGGATAAACGGCACATTGAATACACCGAAATCCTCTCTACTTCGTGGAACACTAGTGTAATACATGTTCAGAATTTCTGTGGCCTGGGGTGGTCCAGTGGTCCACAGTGCACACATATGCCCATGTCGGCATGGGTTCGAATCCGACCCATGCCCTGCTGACATGCCCTCTGCTCCGTACTTTCCTGTCTACCTTCACTATCTCTATCCAATAACATGGAAAATATGAGTGGGACTGCCCCACTCAGAAGAAAAATAACCTTTAAAAAATAAATAAAGGATTTCTGCTGAAGTAGTGGGTTGTTGTGACATGATTATAATCAGTATAACGGATATAAAAGGGCTGCTGGAGGAGGGAGAGGAGGAGGGGGATAGGGTTAGAAAACACATGCCATTCCTCATTCCGTTCCATGCATTACAATGAGCCCGTCCTCCGAAAACCATTATACTGATCTACGTCTGTATAACCTTCCACCTCCACCAGCCTCCACTGTCTGAATGTTTCCACCAGCATTTAAAACGGACCAAATACTTCGCTTCCCCCACCAGTCGAGTCTCAGGCCATTGTTAAGAGTGACGCACTAGAGGCAGATGACTCACGAATGGTGGAAACGCTCTACAGATCCTGACTTGAGGCAGGCTAAGGCTGATGCTGGTAGGATCATCACTGTGCCCTGTAGTAACCCAGTATGTAGGAGTCGGTACACGCCTGCAGATGTGCTGGCAAGTCTGGAACTGTCTAGGTGTTTTACAGGGGCTGTCTCTCTCTCTTGATGTCAGGGTTGAAGGGAGTTCGACTCAAAGAGGGATAATTAGCAGTCTTCGGCAGAGTGATGGAGAGATTTATGGCCCACACTGGGTAGACCAGGTTGAGGTTGAGGTTGTGCCATCATTCTGAACACACTGGCCTGATATGTGGTCCCAGTTCTGTGGCAGATCTAATCTGGAGATGGAGAGATATATTGCCCGTATTATATTGGGGCCTACAGCAGGTTGACAAGGGGGCCGTCTTTATGAGTACACTAGCCTGATCTCTGAGGTCAGTTCTGTATGACCAACAGGGGGTGACTCATGGCCATGACCTCTTATAAAACCATTTCAAACAGCTGTTCTATTACTTTTTTTAACCACTTTTTATAACCTTTTAACTCAATTCAGACAAATTAAAATGAATCTGTTTATGTTGGATGAACCTTCTGGCAATGAGCCCCCCCCCCCCCCGCCGCCCCCACCCAACAGCTATGAGGAGGTGCAACAAGGTGTCAAAGCAGACGTGGTGTGTTTTGGGCTGCGGGGGCCGGTCCCAGAGAGTGAATGCTCCCTCTGGAGGCCACTTCCATCTGCAGTCCACACAGGTGCTTCC
This sequence comes from Nansenia antarctica, assembly GCF_963989245.1. NCBI lineage: Eukaryota > Metazoa > Chordata > Actinopteri > Argentiniformes > Microstomatidae > Nansenia > Nansenia antarctica. The sequence continues at coordinate 66,178,749 of NC_137689.1, read as the reverse complement.
TGACTGCCTCTCCTCTCACACTGTCTGCTGTCAAGAGAGTCAAGCGGAGAGTAGAAGAGCGCCTCCTTTCTTAGGGAGAGCAGCGGTAAGGGGATCTGGCCCTGGTTTAGCCATCAGTGGGTTAGCCGGTCTGTGGTGGTGTGGGAGGGTGGCAGGCACGGCCAGGAGAGAGGCCATGGAGGGAGGAGGCGTCAGTGGGGTCGGAACACACCCCAAACTAATCTGGAATGAACATTTCAGCATGAGCTCACTTCACTCTCTCCCCACGCCAAAACAGAGAGAGAGAGAGAGAGAGAGGGAGGGAGGGAGGGAGGGAGAGGTGGGGTGAATGTGAGAGAAAGAGAGGGTGGGGGTGAAACAGGGACACAGAGAGAGAGAGAGAGAGAGAGAGAGAGAGAGACAGAGACAGAGAAGGAGAGAGAGAGAGAGAGAGAGAGAGAGAGAGAGAGAGAGAGAGAGAGAGAGAGAGAGAGAGAGAGACAGAGACAGAGACAGAGAGAGAGAGAGAGAATGGCACAGGTACAGGTGGGACAGAATGTTCTCTCCCCCCTCCCTGGGGTGTGTGTTGATGATCATTACTGCCTGGGAAGCAGAAAATGCAAATAGTTTAAAAATTGAGACAAAAGATTAATGAAGCAATTATGAATGGATCCACCCAGATGGATTAGAAGTGCCTTGATTCTGTGTAAACTATTAATCTTCCAAATTAACTTGTATGAGCAGTACCAGGAGGTATACAGACAGAGGTAGGAAGGCTTGAGCTACTGAGAGAAAGAGAGAGAGAGAGAGAGAGAGAGAGAGAGAGAGAGAGATAGTGTGTGTGTGTGTGTGGGGGGGGTGAGAGAGAGAGTAATTTTTGCCCATTATCAGCAGTTGTTTTTCATCTGAGCTTAAATGAGTGTGCATACTGTGCTTTTTATCAACAGCGGGACACCATCCATAATTTACACTCCAACTGCCTTTCGATCAATCAAACGCCACTTCCACTGTGGCTCTGTCAGTTGAAGATCCTGGACCAGCTAAAAAAACAAGCTCTTTGAGAAAAAAAAAAAGGAAAAAAAAGTCCAGACTGAAGCTTTTTCAAACACATTAACCTTCTGCTTGTGTTATACTGTCTTCTGGTTCCCCCTCTTCCTGTGAAAAAAGCATATGCTGCTACTACTACAGGATTTGGGGGTGTTTCAAGCTGAGACGGGACACAACTCTAGACACAAAGATTATTTACAGTCTGGTGGCCCCAGGGAGAAGGAGAAGAAACTCCCACCCAAACATATGCTAAGTGGATAATCATAGCGTGCTTTAATTCAGCATTTCCTCAAACTTTGCTTTACGCAGCAAAAACACATACAAAGAAGCCTTGTGACAACCGAAATGTGTTTAACTCACTAACTGCCAAATCGTTTCAGAACAGTCATCACCTAGAGGGACAAGTGTTTTATGTGGTAGCAACAATACTTTGACTACTTTGGCTACAAAATGAAGCATCACCATTTATGCATTTTTGGTGAATAAAGTCACCCTACACTAGAATGTTTACCATTTAGTCACCCTTGGCACAAAATAAGTTTAACACACACACACGCACTCGCACACGCACACCGTGATATGGTGTAACATATTATTCTGTCCTTTTGATAATTTCAGTATGATTAGCGTAACCAAAACTAGAACATGAAGGTTGTGTCTGCCTCCAATCTTGACCAAGATTACACAAACAGAACAACATTGCATCAGAGGAGACGCCACACTGCAGGGATCAGGACAATCGATGGCCTTGACTGTATATGTTATGTATTGCGTCATGGTGTGTGAGTCAGCTGCAGCCCGTCTCTTCCCTAGAAAGCCCTGTGAGGTAAGCTCACTAGCCCAGGTTCCTCTGTGGCACATATGTGACGACAGCTGGTGAAACCGGGAACAAGTCGGGCAAACAATCAAATTGTTCTGACTTTTATTCAGAAAAATATATTATAGGAAGACCAGTGAGGCTATGGGGCCAGTCACAAGCCTAGAGGCCTTAAACCTAACGAGCGTTTGCCAAACTGCCAGGTAAGAAATGCTGGTGAGAAAACACTGTCTCGGTTGGCTAGGCCTGAATCTGGACATAGCTTGAGCTCGGACCTTTGGCCTCTCGGTGACAAAACACAAAGCTTGCGACAGCTTTTTTTTCAACAAGTCAACAAACCTTTTTCTTTTTTTTCTTCCAATTTTGAAATCTTTACGCCCCTCCCCAACCATAACACTTCCTCAGCACCACTCCCCGGGCCCAGCCTATCCCAGCCCGGAGTCACATGACCCACTGCCAAGCACCGGAAAGTCCAATAACGTTTGGAATTCCCTCATCCGCTACACATGACTCCAATTACAGGGCCCTCAGAGCCGGTAGGAAACTTTGTACTGATTGAAGCACCTTGGCCCTAAAAGAGGGAGGAGTGTGTGTGTGTGTGTGTGTGTGTGTGTGTGTGTGTGTGTGTGTGTGTGAGTGTGTGTGTGTGTGTGTGAGTGTATGTGAGTGAGTGTGTGTGTGTGAGAGTGTGTGTGCGTGTGTGAAGGAGAGTGTGTGTGGAGCGAGCCAGAGCTTAGGCTGCCATGTAAATAGGAGGAAACCTTAGAGCATTAACCACTGCTGTGCCATCACTTTCATGTAAAAAAGAAAAGAATAAAAAGAAAAAAAAGAAAGAAAAAGAAAAGAACAGAGGAAACTCAGCCAAGTAACACAACTATGAGGTTTCCGACAAAACGCTCTGTGCTCAATTACCCCCATTCATAGCGGAATAGGGCTGGGGTTCGAATACAACAATATTTTGGTTCCAGACATCATAAAGTATGCGCACTTCCGGCAAGTTTAATGGCCGCCGACATTCCTTTGCGTCAGCATTGGTCTCTAATATCATCCATTATTTTCTTATCAGGGGTTGAGAGCAGTGAGAAATGAACAGTGCGTTGCTACACACTCACATAGGCAGCTAGGCAGGCAGGCAGGCAGGCAGCGCAATACACTGGGCTCATTCACCATTCTCACTGCTCTGGTGCATTGGAAGGAAGCTCTCCTTTCTTCTCATCACACCCCCATATTAAATAAAAGAAGAAACAGCCTCAGATATAATCAGTAGATGGAGAAGGGGGAGAGAGAGAAGGGAGGGGATGGAAGGAGGGGGGCAGAGCCAGGGAAAAGCCACACTGTCAAGGAAAAGAATGCCTTTTGGTTGGTGGCTCAGTCAACGTTAAAAATAGCTGCCAAAAAGCTGGGAGTTTTTGGAGGAGGAGGAGGTGGAGGAGGAGGAGGAAGAGGAGGAGGCCGGATCGGAAGGTTGGTTGGTTTATTATATGAGGGCTGTTGGTGCATTACTCCTCACTGCTCTGTAGGCCTGGCTGGCTCCAGGTGGCCACCAGACACAGATGAATTAGGAGAGGATGTAAACATTAACGCGCCACATGTGAGTGCACTTCTCAGAATTCAGTAAGCACCTCCAGAGTAGCTTATGGCTCTCGTGGCTACACTGCTGCTGCTGTGTCCAAGCACCATTGTGTCTGTGTGTGGTAAGTGTGTAGTTTGTCCGTGTAGTTTGTGTGTGTGTGTGTGTGTGTGTGTGTGTGTGTGTGTGTGTGTCAGTGTGAGAATGAGAATGAGAAAGAGTGTGTGTGTGTGTGTGTGTATGAGAGAGTGTGTGTGTGTGTGTGTGTGTGTGTGTACATATATATGAGTATGTGTATATGAGAGAGAGAGAGAGAGACTTGGCTATATGTGTGAGAGTTAAAGGGCTAGAATTATCCACGTCTCTAATTAGAAGCAGGCATTTGGAAACCACGGTCACACTGACTCATGCGCTCTGGCAAAACAGAGCCACACCACAGTATTCACTTGAAAACCAGCTTCCCACATAGTATTTACTGATGGACAGCCAGAAACCTCCCTCTCTAGACCAGCCAGTCTTCTCTGTCAGCAGTCACGTCATCTCTCACACATTTTCACCTTTCGAAAACATCGCAGCAGCGGACCTAAACTCCCTCTGGAGTCTTTGTGAGTTAGCCTAGCTAGCGATATATCCCTCATCACATTTGTCTGAATATAGACCCACAAGACGAAGACTTTTGACACTCTTAAATCCAAATGAAGGAGGTCAGGACCTCCACATGTTTGACGTTTAGCATTTACGGCTCCAGCGGGCGTGGGGGGGGCGGGTGGGGGACTCACCGTCCATTGCCTGCCGCAGCACCTCCAGCTTCCGCTGCCTCTCCTTGATGCGGTCGTAGGCAGTGGTGAGTGCCGAGCTCACCGACAGGGCCGAGTGGTGGTGGGCCGCCTTCCTGCCACTCTCCAGCCCCCCAAAGTCCGAGTAGCGGTGGGTGGCGTCCCTGGTGGCGCGCGAGGCCGACTTATGTCTGCTCGCCGAGCGGGTGCTGAGCGCGCTGCTGCCCCGCCTAGCGTCCTCCAGAGCCCCGAAGCGGAGCATGTCCGGGTCGATGCAAGCCAGGTCCACCGACGAGGCCCAGTTCTTCCTGGCTTGGCCAAAGGGGTCTCCCCCCCGGTGGGGCAGGGACCTTCGGTCCAGCTCCACTGGTCTGCCTCTCGGTTGCTGCTGGAGGGGCTGTAAGTGCTGGTGGAGGGGGTGGGGGTGGGGGTGGGCGTAGAGTTCGGCGGAGGACTCGGACCCAGGGTGGTAGTCCGAGGGAGAGTACTGCAGGGCTGTGCCCCCCACCTCCTCTCCTGCTCCTCCTCCTCCGCCTCCTCTCAGCAGGTCCTGGATGGGGAGGGAGCCCATGGAACGACTCAGGCCACGGTTCAGAGACGCCTGGTCCTGGGTACGGGCGCGGTAGCGTTCCAGCACCCGCGGGGCTGCACTCCTCCCTGAGAAAACAGGGACAAAACAGGAACTTCCATCAGCAAACACATCAGTGACTCAGCAGCTTAGGATAAATGCAGTGACTTTACAAATCAAGTTATGACAAGCATCGTCATTTAAACTGGAGTGACTAATCACTAAATAGACCACAGCTGTTCCAGATGGAAATACTGTTACCACACAGACTGTTGATATATTTCATACTGTAGCATATCTACTCCTTTCAATGATGCATCACAAAACATAAAATATAATTCCTTAATGAGTACTTTAAAATAGCCAACAAAATCTGGGAGATAATACATCAATCAGTTGGGATTCATTTCACCGGGGGTGGTAGGGGAATTAGAATTGGTTTTTAATTGGTTAACTGAGGAGTTCAGCACAATGGGGGCCTTCTTGTGGCTAAGTGCTTCTCCAAACTCCCTCTTAGTTCTGCTACTGTCCCACCATGACATGACTATTAGACACGGCAATTGTAGCGCTGTCAGTCCCAGTGAGAGGGAGGGATGCTAGGCTAGGCTAACAGATGGTTTTCCCTTAGCCACACTACAGCCTCAGCGCTGAGGAGACTCTACAGAGGGCCTTTATTCTGGGCCTTGGGAACACTGCAGTATTCTAGAGGCCAAACTCAAAACGCCAGCTACTTCAATCATTGTCAATAAGAGGCATGGTAAATGCATTACGATCGATGACCCAGACAGTTAGCGAACGTCTCATGATCTCGGTACAGCACCAACGCCGCGAGCCAAATACTTGTTGTGTCGGTATCCAGAATTAATGTTCAAAGGAGGAGGAGCCGGGGGGGAAACTAGAATGGGGCGAGGTCTTAGAATCGGCCATTGAGGACGCTTAATCAGGTCAATTTACTGAATAAACCTTTCACAGTGTACGCCGGAGAAGCAGAGAAGATCAGAGACGTCTGCTCCAGACATTAGCAGGGTATTGGAAGATCACCCAACTCGGATGAGGTTCTGGTTTGTTGAATAGTTTCAGATCAAAATACGCTTTTGTATAGCTACTTGTACCATTGCAACATGTTCACTTCAAAACAAGATTGTAACAAACGTCTCCAGAAGATTCCTCCCCGCATACTTGTCTAGGCAGTGCTTTTGCTCTTGTGACTTAGAACTTTGATATCGTCTTTCCAGACGATCTCTACAGACAGACAACAAGACCTTCTGTTTTAGACAGAGAGGGGATAGTGCATGTGTGTGTGTGTGTGTGTGTGTGTGTGTCTGTTTGTGTGTTAGAGAGAGAGAGAGAGAGAGAGAGAGAGAGAGAGAGAGAGAGAGAGAGAGAGAGGAGAGAGCTGAGTGAGAGAGGGGCGAGAGAGTGACAGAGGATACGAGAGAGAGAGAGAGAGAGAGAGAGAGAGAGAGAGAGGGGGGGGGGGGGGGGGGGAGAGGGAGAGGGAGGGTAGGCCTATAAAACACTGCATGTGGTGCTTTAATCTACAAAGCATATGCTCCCCCTCTTTCCAGAGAAAAGGAGAACATCAAAGAGAGAAACTCTTCCAGGAACACAGAGGAGGCAGACTAGGACAAGATTGATGGCAAGAAAAGTGAAAATCGAAACGAGCATTGTTTTGAGAGTTCCTCTCCGTCTTGCAACATGAGAGATATGTTGCCAGAAGTTTATCTACCATTAGTGGTGGGTAAACTTTCCCTCCTCAGACGACTGGAGTTACGCAGTAATAACGACAAACATCAAACAACCCATGAAGCATGAAAACAGCAGTTTCTTACAATCGAAACTCTACCATTGAAAAAAATGTACTCCTTTGAAAAAAAAAGACGAGAGCTTAAGACAAGTGAGTAAGGCTCTTTGCATGTACTTTTCCTCTGGCTGGCCATGACCCCTAAGAAACAAAGCACCCGATACAAGCAGCCAGACCAGCTTAGCTACTCTGAAAAATGTATCTCTAATCAATACCATGCGCCCTGGTTACATAACCAGGATCTCTCTCTCTCTCTCTCTCTCTCTCTCCCTCCCTCCATCTCTCTCTCCCTCTCTCCCTCTCTCCCTCTCTCTCTGGGGAAAGATTTGGTCATATTTTCCAAAAGTAAACCCTGTTCTGGTTTTGCGGTGCGGTGCTCCTCGTCTAGTTTCACTTTCTACTCAGACGATCCAGAGCCAGGGTGTTGTTATTCCCCCTCTCAGGGAGTTGGCAGGAGGAAACGTCAGGGTTGGTTTTCCTCCTGTGTAAAGCATCTTAGTAAATGGACTGCACTTATATAGCGCCTTATTCCAAAGAGCTTTACAATGGCCTCTCATTCACCCATTCACACACACATTCACATTCACACACCAATGGCGGCAATCTACCATGCAAGGCAAGGCTCATTGGGAGCAATTTTGGGGTTCTGTGTCTTGCCCAAGGACACCTTGACACTTGGCCAGCCGGGGATCGAACTGTCGAACCTGCGATCATTAGATGCTGGCTCTACCTCCAGAGCCACAGCCGCCCATCTTAGTAAGAGAGCAGGGCTTCAGAGAGGATGAAGAGGCTACATCTTAAAGTAACACAGAAAGATCCGGGATGTTCATGCCCAGAGGAGCACTTAAAACCTCATTTTACACTACGTGAAGACGTTGGGACAATATAAAGGACTAAGTCTTTGCAGGCATGGAAGCATCGCCTTCAGTCAGTTCCTCAGCTAGACTTCACATACAGTACACTTCCTCTGATTTCTACCTCCGCCAGCCTCCCCTGATACACCACACTTCAAGCACCTTTCATGGCCTACTACAGTTCTCCTCACACGGAACCTCTTTTTGACAGCCAATCAGTCATGATCTCAGCCTTGGCCGCAGTTCAGAACAGTCAGCATTAACGACAATACAGCCCATTAGAAAGAAAGCATCATCAACAAAACAAAAAGTACGCCGTCCAGACTTGTCTAGGCCAGCCTGCCGCCATATGAAATGGCTCTGCGCTTGCCTACCGAGTGCTGAACAGCAGGGGCAGAATTCAGAGGACGGGCTCATTCTAATGTATGGAATGGAATGAGGAATGGTACCATTCCATGCATTACAATGAGCCCGTCCTCCGCTTTCTGCCTCCACTAGCCTCCCTTGGGCCTGGTGCCACTCCCTTACACGGTTGTGGCTGCTGCGGCCTGCCACAGCCAAGTCTGTTTACATGCTGAATCACTTCCTGTCCCAGCACCAGTCACGTGTCTAAGCTACAGGAGATCTAATCAGATCAGCTCCTCAGGTTCATCCACCATGACTGGGGACTCTCCACTATGAAAAACACCTACAAATGGACATCACAACAACACTCCAAATTGCATTTTAAGTTCTTCCAACATCCAATTATTGGTGGTGCTGGGAAACATTAACAAAACAAGTGGTAATGCCATGGAAACACTGTGAGTAAAACTGCTTCGATGCAACTCTGTTTGGGCTTAGTAGGACAATCAACAGGAAAACCTCAGCCCACAGTTCCCAAAGGACATCCGCTCTCGTGCAGCTGATTGGTTAGGACTCTTGACACAGTGGTTGCCCTGAAAGTGGCAAAGTGACAAACAGAGATAGACAGACAGACAGAGGTTTCTCTACTGTTACTTGTAGCCTCTATACAGGAGGTCTAAACACAGAGGAGCTGGTGCTACTGTACCTGAGGGAAGGTTTTTGCCCCGGAGCCTCTCCCGAATCTCCTTGCTCCGTTCCGGAATGGACTCCCTCTCACTCTGGGAGAGCAGACCATCCAGCTGAGAGGGAGAGAGAGAGAGAGAGAGAGAGAGAGAGAGAGAGAGAGAGAGAGAGAGAGAGAGAGAGAGAGAGAGAGAGAGAGAGAGAGAGAGAGAGAGAGAGGGTGGGGGGGAGAGGGGGGTAGAGAAGAGAGAGAAGGAGGGGTTAGAGTAGAGAGAGAGAGAGGGAAGAAGAGAAAGAGAGAGAGAGGGGGGGGGGGGTTTAGAGAAGAGAGAGAGGGAGGGGTTAGAGAAGAGAGAGGAGGGAGTTAGAGAAGAGAGAGAGAGAGAGATAATGGCTCAGGTTGATGCAAAGAGCTTTCTCTTTTAGCTGTAGGCGACAGCATATCTACAATGCTTTGTCTGAAGTATCATAAGCATTGTTGTTGACATTCTTCATTTTGTGACATAAAACACTACATTGTGCTGGGAATGATCATATAATGACTTATTAAGAGGTAGTTTCACCCCTATGGTAGCACTTAGCCAACACAATGCAACGCAGTGTGACATAGATAGAGGATACTGGATCACGTCATACCACTCAAACCCTTTACACCGGCTACCAGGTGTGTGTGTGTGTGTGTGTGTGTGTGTGTGTGTGTGTGTGTGTTTAAGCATGCACTTGCATGCCTGTGTTTGTAAGCACACATGCATATGCATGTGCCTGTGTCTGTGTGTGTGTGTGTGTGTGTGTGTGTGTTTGTTTGTAAGCAGACGGGTATGCCTCTGTGTGTGTGCCTGCGTGTGTGCCTGTGTGTAAGCATACATGCGTTTCGCTGCATGTGTAGGTGTGTGTAGTAAGGGAGCTACCGCACCTGCGAGAGGCTGCCCAGCACCAGGCGGACCAGCTTCCTTATATAGGTGAAGGAGGGCTCACAGTTGGAGCTGCGGATGTGTGCGCTGCAGGCGTCAAGCACGGTGCGCACCGACATGCGACTGAGCGTGGTGTCGTCACACATGTTGAGCAGCATGCTGTTCAGGTGCTCTCCCAGTTTCATGGGCTAACACACACACAGACACAGACACAGACACAGACACAGACACAGACACAGACACAGACACACACAGTTAATGAGGGAGGACAACATAATACCACTAAATAGCATCTGTTAGTGAACTAAAACATGGCTGTTGTATGGACATACTATTATCATTATTTGCATACAGACTTTCAGATGGCTATCAGGAAAGATTTAGCATTGGTTGAAGTTGTACCTGACTTTGAGGAATCTCGTAGTCTGCTCCCCAAAAGAGGGTCATCCCAAGTGAGTACATGTGCATCTATAAATAATGGATACCAAAAAGGATGTTATTACACAAGGTTATCAAAGAAAAGCATCAAGGCATTTCCAAGATTTCAAAACACTAAAGTTGAATGAGACCCTACGCACACATACAGAAATATGAGTGGGCGAGGGACCGTCGTATTTAAGTACTGTATGACTCAGATGAATCTAAAGTATAACCTCATTTAGAAACAGCCAGGTCTCATTTAAATCAAGTACACTTTGTTAGGTACTATAGTTGAGTGGAAACAGAGGAGGAGAAAATAGAACCTCTGACTAATAACAACACGATGACCCTTTGTTCTGTTCAGTAACAGAGCTAAAAGTAGATGATGTGGTACAGTAGTTGTATGTCTCATCTCAAATGTTCTGAGGAAAACACGCTGTCATTTTAATAACCGCTCGGACCATGTGGGCTAAATTCAGTCTGCGTAGGTCCTTCATGCTTAGATCCGAAACATTTTTCCATCTTCCTGCCCTAACAACTCTTAGCAGGCTTTCACCAGAGGAGAAATCACTTCCCCTTGAAAGTTGGGCTTGGTAAAGGAAAGAATAACTTTGGAGATTGCCAAAGAATGCAACGCACGCACACACACACACGCACACACACACACACACACACACACACACACACACACACACACACACACACTTCAATGTCTTTCAGGAACAGCTCTCACCGCAACCTTAAAGAGATATGCTAGCATTTCAAACATTAAGAATGTGAAGTTCACAAACCCCCCCTGTACCACAGTTCTAGTTGTCATCACAGAGCTGACCATAATGTAGCTATTAAAAACTGAATATCATACAAAGCATTTTCATATAATAAGTCATAAACAAACACAGTTAACCACATTCTGATGAGAAGGATACAAAGCTCATTGTGTCCTGAACAAACCCAGCTGGAATGAGAAGGCACTGACTGACTGTGAACTGACTGAAAATGGACTGTGCACAACACTATGTGTTGAGGTATGGGTTTCCTTGCCAGAGAGAAAGGAGCCCATCTTATGACACAGGGCTCGCCTCTTACCCTTGGATACCCTTGGATGGACTTAGATAGGCAGAAAGACAGGGAAATGATGCATTCCATGATCTGGGCTGTGTCATACAATCTGCCTTATTTTGTTTTGTATAGGCTGCACTACGCACGCAAAGACACACACACACACACACACACACACACACACACAGACACACACACACAGACACACACACACACACACACACACGCACACACACACACACACACACAGGCAGACACACACACAGCTACTGTACCTTCTCTATATCAGAGAGTGAGGCCAGAGCAAGGCCCTCCAGGACCTCCGGAGCGGTGAAAGCCCTGAGATCCTGCTGCGTGACGTTCTCGTCTGTGAAGGAGATGCTGCCAGAGGGCATGAGCAGGAGAGACCACGGGGAGATGATGAAGCCCAGGGCCGAGGGATCTGAGGACAGACACAGCACATGTTGGAGCAGAAGACTACGATAACCAGAATGCAACATTGAAAATACTCCGTTCAGTGTGTCAGATGGATTAGCATGAGAGATCACCTCTGCATTAAGCCTGAAACTGACGGATCTGAGGGGATACAGTGTCAATAGACTAAGCTATTACAACAATCTTTATGTATCATCATATATGAGTCCGTAATACTAGAGTTAGAAAAACCACTGAATAAAACTTGCTGGAAAGGAACAATGCCCAAAAGGCATAGACATATATCATCATGTCATATTGACAGTATATCTACCATAGTGACAATCACAAGGCTGATTGATAAGACTAACATCATGAAGGTTACATTTCTTGCTTTGGCTTTTGGACCTTTCGTACACGTTCCTTTCTAATCCGTGCAAGAACGGTTGAAGACCAACAGAAACTGAAAGGAATGTCCCCGCACAAATCGAGTAATTCTCTTTTCCTACAAAGACACACACTGAGGTTTGGGTTACAAGTGAGCGCTTTAAAAAATATACAAAGGAATGTTTGAGCAGCACTGCAACATTCCTTTCTTGCACTGATATTTCACTCCGTGGGGAATATAAGGGGTTATGATGCGCAACACAAAATATACGTTTTCTCGCAGGGCGGAATTCACAAAGTAAATAAATGTTTCCTGTTGAACACTTGCGAGCATCTTGCCAAGATCTCACTGGAAATGGGACCATTTGATGTTATTTAATCCACAAAAGATCTATACCACAATCATATCAAATGTCCACAGTTGGTAACACCCATACTGGATGGTTTTAAATCTAATTCTGAACGAACTGTCCAAAAAGCAATCCAACAAGCCAAATACTGTATACAATGGCCTTGAAGGAGAGACCCTACTGGATGCCTTGTTAGTGCACCCCAGGCTGGCCCATCTGATTAGCTGCTATCTGTGGAGTTGGAACTGAGACAAATTATCAGGCAGAGGGCCAGGAAGTAGCCTAAAACTGCAGTGATAGGCAGAAACTGCTTCTGGCCTGGCCCCTTAGTACTCAAAACATTACTTAGTTAAACAAATCACATCATACTAACATGGCAGCAAACCGCTACTATTGACACATGAAATATGAGCGCCTCAGGGATGGTGGGGTGTTTGGACAGCATGGCTCTTTCACAGCTACAGTGTGGTATCCAGGGGGTGTCTTCCTTGCAGTTTCTCAGAGTGCATTCCTGACTGACAATCCTATGGGGGCTGGTTGTATACAGCCTTTGCTTGAACTTCCTTAAAGTAACACCTGGTTTATCATCACTGCAACAGCTGAGTCTTATCATACAGGAGGACCACGTAATTCACAGTTTCAAGCAAATAATATATCATATTATTAAACTGATCCGTTTGACTGACTAAGAAGGCACAGACCAATTTGTAATTTGAATTTCTGAAAACGGTAGGTGAAAGACCTCCTCTCAATACCAAGGTCTGGAAATCCAGAAGAACTGGTTTTGACATCTGGTTCTCATCGCAAATGCTTAACTCAGCATTCCCAAACCATGCACACGTATTAGGCCCGATTTATTCATCATGGCTGTAACTATATATGGGGAGCAGTCGCTGACAGTGCCAGTCTTTTCTGCTTCCAGTAGTCTCTTCCAATTGCCCCATTTCAGTTATTGCCTTTGTACAAATTGCCAGCTGTTCAAGATCACAACACCTTGAGGTCTTGAGGTCAAATTCAAATGTCTGAATGTGAGGCATTATGACAAGTTTGCAAGGAATTGAAAAATTGTATTAGAGTGCAGAGGACCTTAGAATTACAGAAATGTTTGTATGTTGCGTTGATAAAAGCTCTTAAAATCAAGGTCGTCTATTGTTAAAACTTGAAAGAAACAAAGCTCCTCAAGGACTGCAGCTTGGAGGAGCCCCAAGGCTAGACTTTACGTCACCGGACAGTAGCACTCCTGAATCCTGAGATACATGCCGAACGGGCTGCAACACCCCCCCCCCCTCCCCGGGGGTCAGATAGAGGGCCAATTATACAGAAGCGACACTGACTACTATAGCAGGTCGGAGAGAGGCCATTTGGATCTCTGGTGTGAAAGAAGCTGAGGATTGTCTACTGACCACTCTGACTCAGAACCATCTATTGAAGAAGAAGACATCAAGGGGTCTGATGCATATAGATCAGATCAAGGGGTCTGACCAATCAGTGTTCAAGGAGGCTGGCATCCGCTCAGAGAAGAAGAACCGAAGAGGTCAGGCCTTTTGAACCTCCTCCGTGTGAATAAAGGAAGGCAAGCATTAATAAAGCAGCCTTTGTTTCAGAGCTAGCCTGCAAGCTAGCTAGATAGCTAGAAAACACATCCCCCATATCCTTATGGACACTGGGTTGTTCACCAGCAGTTTGGGATGAGTCAGTCTGGCATGAGGCATGTCCTTGAGCAAATTAATAGGAACTATAAAAGAAAACCTAGGCAACGGCTATACTTATTCAATTAATTCTGCAATAGAGTACCTCAATCACAGACTGGGCATTAGGGCAATGACATCTGCTCTCATTTTGCCTAACACAGAAGACAGCAACTTTTGACAGCAGCTTACACTCACAAACACGATATTGAAACAAGCACAACCAGTCCATATGTGAAATATGAGAGAAGAGTGCAAAGTCCTCTCAGTTAGTCTAAGCACTTTGAATACAAAACCCTGATTACATGTCTTTAGTTCTTGTCCTGAAACATGATGCCCGGAATGACAGTGCTTCTGCCACTCTCGAACTAGATGACAATACACGCAACTAAACAGAGTGACAAGAAATACTTCCACCAGATGATAGTCATGAGGTAGAACAGGGAAAGTGGGTTAGAATCAAGTGGTCATTGGAGGGTGAGGGACGGCAGAGTTGAGGGACAGGAGAGGGGTGAGGGACAGGAGAGGGGTGAGGGACAGGAGAGAGGTGAGGGACAGCAGGGAGGTGAGGGACAGCAGGGAGGTGAGATCCCCGTTTTGCCCAGATGTAAGATGGCAGTGAACCATTCCATCCATTCCGTTGTTAGCAAGGGATTGGGAAATTGTGTCCCCTCCAAAGATTCCCTCCTTCAAGTCAACAAAAAACATCCCTTCAGCATATCCCTTCAGATATCACATAATTCGTTGCAATCATTAAATACAGTTGAACAGCCGTTAAAGTACCCAGACAGGTATGAAACAGCAACCACTAATGGTTGTTCGCTCAAGTAGGGCTCACTCACAGAAATGTCATCAAAACATCACTGAAGGGCACACTCAATAAGAGGGAGCAAGGGAAAAGGATGTGTCAATTTGGAATAGAAAGGAGTTCTGGTCTTCACAAATCATGGAGTGAGTTTGAGGTAGAGGAGAAGATTGGCAGTCACGTAAAAAGAAGGGGAAAATAATTATCTTGTTAATTAGGTGTACTATCCCTTTAAAAGGGTACAAGTATGACACAAGCAGTGCGTGGGTGGTGAAGGAGTGTTTGGGGCCAGGAGGAAAACAAATTAGTCAACCTAGATAGTGAAAAAAAAACACAGGCCCAAATCACAACAGTCAGCAGTGACATTTATCGTGCTGTAGATGAGAAAAGGAGGAACGCCAGGAAGGAGCGGTGTCTAAGGCAGGTTTTATCTCCGCTTTTCTGACCAGACCTGAGAAACTGGGGAAACAGGATGGAACAGCAAGCACAAGGGAGGAAAAGTAAATCACAAGATTCAGCACGTTTTCAATGAAGGGGTGCTTGTTAAAACACATGTGTGTAGAAGCCTGTGCAAGAGTCCATCTTGCAGTTAAACTGCAACCCATAATGCTTGGTAACTAAGGTTGACTTTGTTGACCTTGGGGGGAGGTTGACTGCTTTGTGATGGCTTGTTGCTTGGTTGTCCGGCCACTATCTTCCCTAACGACAGAACAGAGGGGCGGGATTTCCAATTCCCTGCAGATTCTTTACCATTCTCCCTGAAGAACCAAACCCCCCCCCCCCCCCCCGCTCAAAGCCCATGCTTGCACCAATCCAAGTCTTATAAATCCACGAGGTGGAGTGAACTTCCATGGAAGAGGGTAGAGGATCAGAATGTAGACAGACAGTTAATCTCAAAAGCCTTTCCTCAATCTCTCGTGTCTTCTACCCTCAGCCCCTTCTCAAAAAAGCATCACCATGTGTGTTTGAGGTTAGGGAGGACACAAAGAAAGACTTTTGAGATTCGTCCCAGAGAGTGAATGCTCCCAGCAAGGCCGTCCATGTGCCTGTGCATCCTCCCTGGTAGGTTAGGTTACCTCTGCGGAAGAGCTCCTGGAGACTCTCGGCACTCTGGCTGAGAACGGCCCAGACCTCCTCCTCCTGCAGCGGCCCTCCTCGCACCTCCAGAGCTTCTGCCAGAGACACATGCATTGTCCCTGTGGGGAAAAAAACAACCAGTTACAGAAATATAAAAAACACACATTAACAACATCAAGCAGTGAAACAGAAACAATTTCATAAAATTAGAGGGAATACACTCTAATACGTATTGTGTTTCAGTCAATGCAACTTAGTTCTAGGGCAGTTCCGTGGACCAAAATGTGAAATTCATCAGAGCATATCAAATTAGGTGTCAAATGAAAGCTAAGAGTCTATATTTTTGTCATCCATCATAAAAATAGGGATTAGCAAAGGCTTTTGACTTCTGGCCAAACATATGGAAAAGTGACTAGGAAAACATTTTCCAGAAAAAGTATTTAAAGATGTTTAGAAAGACATCAAACCTCAGTTATGTTCAAGTATAAACCCCGGTCAATTGTTAGAAGTAGTCCTTGTGCATATACTGTATTTCTATGGTATGTTAAACCTTTCCGGTTTTCATTT
Source organism: Nansenia antarctica (assembly GCF_963989245.1). Taxonomy (NCBI): domain Eukaryota; kingdom Metazoa; phylum Chordata; class Actinopteri; order Argentiniformes; family Microstomatidae; genus Nansenia; species Nansenia antarctica. The sequence continues at coordinate 66,162,624 of NC_137689.1, read as the reverse complement.
GAAAGTGAAAAACAGAGTCCCAGCATCAGTCTGTTAGATGTTATTAGATGTTCTGTTAGTTCCGTAGAATTGCAATTTCACAATCTTGGGATTACAAAAAAACAAAAAAAACTATAATGAAATGGCAGGAAATCAGAGCAATGCATCACAGCATAACAAATTATCATCAAATTATCTTCCTAAGAAGCACACATGAATCAGCCTTTCATTATCGAACATTCCACGGACAATCCTGTGTTATGAAAGAGTTCTTGAATCTGCCCTGAAATGAATAATGAAATAAAAAAATGTTCAGGAAATTCACTCATACCATAATTTACTAGGGTACGAGGACCTACCTTCTGAATCCTAATGCGGCAGTTACAATGGAATAGTTTCATAATAGAGACATTCTATGTGGGTCTTCATGGCCCTTTCGACCTCCCTTGCGCCGTTTGATTACAGAGTAATCTCAACCAATGAGTCCAATATCGCAGCCCTTTTCTCTGATTAATCCTATTAGCAGAGAAGCAGTGGCCGATCAGAAGCTTGTTCAGTCTTTTCTGAGAAAGAGGCCTGTTGCGTCAGCCCCACTCCCACCTCCAGCGCTGTGCCACCACCGCGTCATGGCAGGCTCTCAGGTTGAGGAGGGAGGACCACAAAAGAGCAGCTACCTAGGCTACTACTAGTATCCTCTGTTTACTGAAGCAGTGGGAGCTCACTTCTGCACTAGCCTGTAGACAAAGGTTGGGGACTTTTTTTTACTTAAAACTTGAGTGATGCCTCCAATAATAAACGACTCCCCAGTTCCCTCCTCGAACATCAGACGGAAAGGCAGAACACTGCATGGTTGTGGAAATTACGCAACTCTCACAGACACATCACTTTCCAATACTGTTGCTACAGTAGCCTAGCCTAAATGGTGTCATTGTGTGAACTGGAAGGAAGCTTCTCCTTAGCCTTCATCAATACCTAACAAATGAACATGTGCCATTAGTACTACTGTCCTGGAGGGCAACCTCAACGACTTCTCGTCATGTCTGATAGCTAGAATAGCGTGCAGGCGTCACAAGCCAGTGGCTGCTTGACACAAATGGATTCACTACCTCAGAGCAGCCACAGCCTCATTGACATTTACAGGACAGCATCACGTTCACATGCATCGGTCTACAGACAAGTCTAAACAAGCTTTGCTTGGGAGCTAGACCTGTCTGAATTCATTTATTGAGCCCCACTGAGCAGGCTGCTTAGTAACATTTTCATACAGTGAGCAGAGAAGGATGATTTTAGAACCTTTTGGACTGCATTCAAACACACTTCTGAAAGTGTCCCGAAAGATATGTTCGGATATCCTACAGTAGTTTTGCTCATGTATGTTTTGATTGAACTAAAGGTTACAGCCAGTTGCATACCCAAAAGAACCCGTCCATGAAAACCTCTCGAATGAAAGAGAAAGGAGGGGTTTGCCTTGCAACGAGACATGTTCATCTTTCTGTCACAAAACCCCAGTGATAAAACCCAGCTGCTGCTCTGCGTTGACAAAGACGTTTAAATCCTAAAAATCCCATCGCGACGTGATGCAAGTGAAGTATAGGAAGCTCGGGGTTTAAAGGATTAAATTTGACTAAGCAAAAACCATCACCACCTAAATAGTTGTGTGTCACATTATTTCAATTGAAATGTGGAGTCAGACACTCTGGGGGGCTGTGCATTGAGATATAACACGGCATGTATCACTTACAGCAGAGGTTTGTTCTAATGCCAGTGTTGTGAGTTTACAATACCACAGAAATCAGAGTTATCAAGACAAATAGCCTAAAACATTTGGTGCGTAAATAAGTTTGGAGTAGCACTGAAATGCTAAAGCATTATAGATGGTTGCAAATATTCCATCCAGCTGACTATGGGCCAGTTTAGCACAACTCCAGACAATTCCTATGGAATAACTATACCTGTCGATGTAGAATATAAAAGATAATCAGTGCCATAATCTATAACGCTTATCAACTTTGTGGGTGCAAATAGAGACAGTTATTCTGATGGGTCACTAATAGGGAAAGCTAATGAATACGCATGTCATACATATTTATGCAGGAATGCAGGTTAAATACTTTGGTCAATGGGGAGGCGAGAAGACCAATGGAAAGTGGGTTACTACCCCATCCGGATCATTAAACATCCCAATGGGTGAATGAGCAGTGTGGGGAAGACCTTGGCCCGATTGTTTTGCACCCCTTGTTATTTCAACAGAGACCTACAGTGGAATGTTTTTATCCCCTGCTGAAGCTGCTATGGAGGCCAGGACCAGCTCCCATTGGTGCATTGTACTGCTCATTATTGAGGGGCTTAGGGGCAGTGGCCCAAAGCAGACAGCCTCCAGCCAGAGAGTCATTTTCTTTTCAAACAGGGGGGACGTTTGTTCCAAGGTATTCCCACACTACGTCGAGGGGCAGAAACATAAACAAAGACTATGGTCAGGTCTTGGACACAGTCACAAGGATTTTTAAGAGAATAATCCTTGAAACGTGATCGTTCTCCTCTACTCTGAGCTTGTGTTTTTCCCCTCTCCTACTTTTTCTCTCGCTGGTTTGAAAACAACTCTCTGAAATGATATTAGCATGAGTGTTTTCAAGAGAGCAAGTTAGAAATGTTGTAATAATAACTGAAAGTTACTGATCTTTATGCATTGGTTCTATGATAAAAGACGCAGCAAGCACATCTTTTATTTCTTTCCACTCCCTTGCCAAAATTTAAATCTCTCAAACTCGGAGTAACCACAGCTCTCGAAGTAGGCCTAATCAAAAGAAAATGCTACCGGCTACAGTTTCCAACAGCATAATTCAAAGATTTGAAAACAAGCTGGTTAATTTCCCCCATACATTTAGATTAAGCTGAGGTTGGAGCTGGTAAAACCATTTGAATAAGAGGGCAGGGCAGCAAGAAAAAAAAATCAACTGTGTATATATGCCAGTTGAGGTGAAAATCTTTCAGAGGACACTCATGCCAGGAAAACTCAGCAACAAACTCGAGGTGAACCTTATTTTCCCAGAATCCTCTGATGCAAGCAATATCTCTCCAAATTCAAAACACACGCAGTTTAGCATGCCAGTCAATCTAGCTGGAACACTCCAAAAAACCTTTCATCAATCATCAAAGACTGATGATTCCTCCACATTTCAGTCTACAGTGAGTGACTGTACTGAAATGCCAAACATTTTAAAATGTAGTAAATCGACTCCTTTAGGATTAGCTCTTTACTTGCATTACTTGCACAAACTTACTTACTTGCACAAACCAAAGATGCACGATCAAAGTGGTTCTCCCAACTAGGCCTATATTGTGTGACTATGAACAGGCTTACTGCTAGCTGTCAAAACATGACATCATAAGAGGGGAACTTGTTTAAGTGATAGATGCATGGAAACGTGTGTACTAGTATTGCCATACACATATCAGTATTCCTACAAATCCACTTCTATGGAGGTAGATGTTTGGCTAGGCAGTCAGCTACAGTACCTAAAACATGTATAGTTTTGAAATGAATAGCGGTGGGGAAAAAAAGTGTTTCACTTTCCGTCAGTGACTCATTGTCATTGAAATGTAGGGGAGGACACAGTGAAGAGCTGGTTTTGTGCTGTTGATGTTTTCATGGAAGGCCAGAGGCAGGTCCATCATTAAGCCCTTGGGTAGTGCTCTGGAGTTGGAGGCTTCAACACTCATTGGTCTTAACCTCATCCGCCCATTGCTGCTAATCACAGGGTTGCCATGGGGACCGTGACATGTAGAGCATGGTTTTACTAAACCAGTATTCACCCTACTGATTTACCCCCCCCCCTCTCTCTTTATGTCAGATACAGAACTCCTACCAACTCCTAGACCAAATGTTTCCCCCCCCCCCCCAAAAGCATCACATAATCATCAGTCACATATAAAACTGAAGGCCCAAAAATAGTTGTGACTTTTCTGGTGCAGCAATATTATATTCTCAACTGGGAGTCAATCTATACGCTTATGTCTTTGGTTGTGTGGATTTGAGGCCTAAATAAAGAGTTGTATAAGTGCTTATTCTGATCCATCTACACATCATTATGCAAATGTCTTTAGAATGTTATATTCAAAACATTATATTAAAAACCTGACACCCACCACTCCTATCATAAGAGAGGGAGGGAGTGAGTAAGTGAGGGATGTAGCTTTAGTTGGGATAAAGGTCAAATCTGGGAAGAATAAATGGGAAGATTTCAATTATGGTTTACTAATGAATATATATATTATTATTTTTTAAAGAATGCTCACGCTTGATTGGAGTACTTGCAATAGAATTCAGACGATCATTTCAACATGGTTACAATAACAACAGAGCTAGGAGTAGAACAGTTCATTAGTCTGCTACTTTAGTGACAGCGAGTTATTTTGTTGCATCCTTCGGCATCTCGTGCTCCAGCATTTGTCCTCGAGCGATACCTTCAGCAACGTTGTTGCGACACATTCCACGCCACACTCAGCGCGAGCCTGCTATACGTTTCCATGTAAAGCGCACCAAATAATCGCGTTTCAAAAGATACATATCAAAGTATTATGCTTTATGAAATATAGGGTGTTTCCGCAGATTCCCAGAAAGTCTTCCACAGAAAATTGTTGGCTTAAGCCCCATGATAACACAACTCCAGCACCATTCCTCTCCCTTTGGTGCTAGGCTGAGTTAGCCGCTCCTTCGTCAGCAGCAAACTTTGAAGCCAAACCTTAGCCTACAACACAAACCATTTAAGTTTCACAGTTTCTCGGAGAGTATAGGCAAAACGAGTCAACTTACCGGGCGAATTATTGCGACTAAAAGAGCTTGAAGAAAAAAATGGTTCGCACCCTTAGATTAGACTACAGAAGCGCAAACGAACGAGAGCGAGCGTCACCCCATCCACGATAGAACATCTTGGAGTTGACCGCGAGCGAGAACAGGCAACAGGTTTACCTCACGAGAGGAGCGCATTCGCACCAAAAAAGGAAAATCCTCTCAAAATCAATAATACGGTTCCGCTAATCCTTGTCATGTAATCATGTGGATACAAAATAATAGGTTTCTGTTTAGAAAATACTTTTAAACAGACAGTGAATGTTCAGTTTGTTCTTCGGGAACCTAGTAACCATTCTCCTTCTCTCCCCTCCCTTTGAAACCCATCTAGCTGAGGCTGACTGGGAGTAACCAGACACCTTACTCCCACTGTTCATTGGCTCTTCGCAGGGGGACCGTCACATAAGCAACTGAGAGGCGTCTCTATAGAAACACACAACTGATAATTTCTTATAATTTATTTTGTATCTATTTCTTTACTTAACGGTTTTTTACGACCATACAGATTTTTTTATATTTTTTTATCTACTCACTAAATTGTTGGTAAAATTGGTAACTTGTTTATATGTGTGTGTGGCTAGATGGACACATCTATGTATGCAGACATGTTTGAGAGGGAGGGGTGGGTGGAGGGCAGGGAGAAAAACAGAAAATATTCATGCCTTTTTCAATGTACATGACATCTATACTGGAATAAAAAATATTATTAAAAAAAGGAAAAAACAGTACTGTTAGGTCTATGATATACATAGATAGATAGGCAGGCCTACTGTCCTCCTGTGTGGTACAGTTGCTGTGATTATCTAAGCTATTGTACTTCTTTGGCCCTCCAGCCTTTGTATATTACTTAGCATCTCTTTTTCAAATGTATTGAAAATATTTAAACGACTGGTACTCACTTGTTTTCTCACTACTATAGAAATAATCAAAATAAGGCTAGACTATTCCATGATTCAAACTCTCTGTCGCCACAGGGACAACGTGGAACACACACACACACACACACACACACACACACACACACACACACACACACACACACACAGACATACACACACACACACACACACACACACACACACACACACACTTAAAAAAAACTCTCTTCCACCCCTATTCCTAGCAGACACCTAATCATGGTGTTCATAGTTATCTTGATACTAGTCCTTTGCTTTTCAGTCTGTAGTTACTGCTAAAAGAATTGGGCCCGCTGTTAACATCTCACCACTTTCATGACTAACAGAAGAAAAATGAAGTCTCACACCACAAATGGTGGGGTTTGGAAGGAAGAAATGGCACATCGGCCCTGTTGTTTTTCTTAAGCCTTGACATTTTTCTCTCAGAAACATAATCCAGAGAAGAGTGTTGGCTATTTTCAAGTAAACCGTGACATGTTTTCGTTTCAATTTCCCCACGATATTAAAAACTGAGGGTGCAACCATTGCCTTGAGGAAGAGCCCTATGGAGGTCAAGCTAACAACGATAGAGCCTATAGTTCTGATATTGTACTATAATTTATTATACAATAATTGAAATACATAATGTATTTAGACTTCCTTTTTTTATCCAACTGTGTATCTGTAAACCAATAATGTGTTATATATTTTTTGTTGTATGCATTTTGTTATATTTGTTGAAATTAAAAAAATAATTTAAAAAAAGAGCCACATTGCAGCAGAATAATTCTCTTCTCTTTATTGCAAAATATATCATAACCACAAGGAATTGAAGCAGACTGTTTGACTCAACATACTGGAAGCTGGATTAGTGGTCTGCCCATAGACCAAGCTCATTATAGCCTAGAGACCAGGGAAGGCTGGTACACGTAGAGGTAGAAATCTGAGGACCGCCTCATTGTAATGCATGGAGCGGAATAAGGAATGGTGTCAAACACACATTATTTGATACCATTCCTGATTCCATTTTATGCATTACAATAAGCCTGTCCTCTGATTTCTACCTCCACCAACCTCTTATAGATAGTCCAGGAAGGGAAGTTGGCTGTGTTGGTCACTTGTCATCTTGGCTTTGTAAATGATCACATCCTGGTCAGTTATGATACATTCACAAATGTAACCCTTCTATTTTCAACATGAAACTTTAAAACTTTAACATTAACCCTGGAAACCTGGAAAATAAAATGCACTCAAATCTTCCCTTGTCCCTTGAAGAGGTTGGCTGAGGTTGAATACAGTCAGTGACAGTAGGGCTATATTCTGTGATGTCTCTCTGCCCAATCTGTCCATAAAAAAAGGAAATTAGATTATCAACAGACTTGTTTTTACACAGCATCTAAAAATAGCATGTGCAGTGTGCCACATCAACTCTTTTGTTGTTTGGGAGTCAGATCCCATCCAGTCAGGAAGTAATTCACCACTGAGTATTTCCTTCCTCAAGGTTTGCGCCCAAGCCACTTGTTTCTAGCTCACTATTTGCCCTCTAGTGGTATTTAAATATCATTGCACACAGATTGTGCATGTTCTGTACCACACAGTAAAGGTTTTTCTCACAAGAATGTGTGATATTATCTCATCTGTCCAATAATGGATACAATAGATGATTAGATTAGTGTGGTAAATGGATAGTTGTGTGTGTGTGTGTGTGTGTGTGTTTGTGTGTGTGTGAGTGTGTGTGTGAGTATGTGTGTGCATGTGGGGCGCATGCGCGCAATCAAGTGTATTGGTTTGTGTGCGTGTGTGTGTGTATGTGTGTGTGTGTGTGTGTGTGTGTGTGTGTGTGTGTGTGTCTGTGTGTGTGGTCATGGTCTGTGGTGCTGAAGTCCTGCTGAGCAATCTGTTTTCATAAAGCACCCCAGAGCAGCCAGATGTAGGAAGGCTTGACACACCCAGGAAATCACAATGATCATGCTCCAAGAAGCACCAAGGCTCAGCACAAGAGTGGTTTAATGTTCAGTGGTGTGCATCATGTAACATGACACATGATTCCACCTGTTATCCTTTTGTGACAATAATGAGACACCATCAGCGTCTATCGTCTGTATAAATGGGCTTATACAGTACATTTTTGGTATTGTTTTATAAATGTGTTTCATTCATGAAATTATTTTCCACATCCTCTGGGTTGCTCTTTACTTGTGTGTTCATCATGGATCCTTTGCTGTTCATCAATTAGAAAGAAAAGCTGTGTGCGTGTGTGTGTGTGTGTGTGTGTGTGTGTGTGTGTGTGTGTGTGTGTGTGTGTGTGTGTGTGTGCGTGTGTGTGTGTGTGTGTGTGTGTGTGTGTGTGTGTGTGTGTGTGTGCGTATGTGTACAAGAGTGAGGCCTACTTACTTACATGGCTCAGAGGCTGGACTCTGCAATCCCTCTGCCCGCCTCTCCCTGCATACTCAGCGGTCATGTGCTCCCTGGGAGGACGGTGCAGGATGATCAGAGACGGTCTTCTCCACACCCCCCCTCCCTTCCAGCGCCAGTGAGCTGCGGGCCCTGACGTCACATGTGCTCCTTTCGGTTGCCATAGCAACCTATTTCCCTAACCCCTTTTCTCTTTTTTTCTCTGCCTCTCCTCTGGTAGGTCCACAATGGTACAGCAGGCAGCAGCATCTTGCAGCAGCACAATGGTTGCAAGACGGTGAGCAGAGCAGGGAGTGATTCAGCATCGCGATCTCGATTATTAAAGCCCTTTTTAGTTTTCCATCGCTGTTTTTCTCTCTCCATCGTCACGTTTGTAGGCTATTCTGCCCGTGCAACGTCATTAAATTAAATGTCTCCCGTCGGAATGTTTTGAACAGGACTGTCACCGTTACTCGGATTGTCGTCAGCTGGCACGGAATGGTAAGAGTCTGTGGGTCTGTGGGTGATGTTGATGCGGGAACCTGCTGAAGGGTGGGGTGATGAATATTGATCGCAACGAAGGTTAATGAAGTCGACTGATATGGCGATGGCACCGTGGGACAGCGGCATTAACAAACCCGTTTTGATAGCCTTATTACTTTGCTTATTTTGGTATATTATGTGGTCTGACTGTGCTGTGGAAACCAGTGATGTCGTTGATTTGATTATCTTGACGGGACAATGTTGTTGTCCACCCCCAGTGCATCCATGTCTTTTTCCATTTCTCGTCGATGCATGGAATTAGGAATTCCAACCTATGGCCATGCAACGAAATGTCATAACACATCTTTTATTTTATTTTATTATTATAGGCCATTCTGATTAATGGTAACCGAAATGGGCCATAGACAGCAACGGCTGTCTATTATTTAGAGTTTATTTGGCAATTTCAGTCTATTTCAAATTTGACCTCAATATCCCTTCAATAGTAGCCTATATAGGCTAATAAACATATTATATGTATCATTGTTATGTTTGATATCAACTTGATTTATAAACCTAGTCTACCATAATGCACTATTATTCCTATAAATTGGCCTTTCTATAGAGCGGAGCGCACTTTCATACGCACCGATGCCTTATAAAATGGATGTACTGTAACTTGGCGATAATGCCTGGCCTGACACAAAAACATTCTCCATCGTGTTGATCTAGGCCTGCAATTAAGAAGTACTAGTCCCAGGCCTGGACTCTAGCCTGTCCATGTGCGGTAGGCCTAGGCCTATTTACCATCCTAATTTAGGATCTCTCCACGTCTAAAACCAGATTCCAATAGGTCTATATGGAGGACTGATAACACGAATTCAATGAATGGACAACAGACTTATAAATGCAACATTAACAATTTCTCTATTGATGACGAAACGTTTAATTGCTTGATAGCAAGAGGAGGACTAGTAGTAATCGTAATGCAGCAAAGCGATTGATTACATTATGTATGATGATTATGACAGTTTACAGAGTAAACCCAACAACACAAATAAAATGAATAATAAAGAATGAAGAACATTACTCAAAAACAAAGTGATTCAAATTTCACTTCACAAATACAACTGTACTGCCGTACCATATTTAATATTTTATGAAATATCAGAAATGAAAGAGAGAACCAAAAAATATATTGTATTCAAGATAATATTACTCTGACAAAAACAGTATTGTATGATATATATCCAATATCCCAACGCCATCACCTCATCATTCTCACCTTCCCTGAGAAACCTGTCTGTGAGAGATGTTCACAAACATTTTTCTTAACATTCGACTCATCACCAATCCATTATTCATAACTCCCAGTTTTTAGGTGCCACTGTAGGCAGCTGTCCTGACTCCTGCCATATGATAGATGATGTCATTTGACTGTTTTGAAGTTGGAAGTGCATGGGAACTTCTTCCTGTGTTGTGTAATATCTTGGGAAAGACACACTCATCAGGTTTAGCATAGGCATACGTCAATATGTCTGTTAAGTGGTTGGAGTGATTGTGGTACAAAGAGAAGCAGGAACGAGAGAACTCACACTGCGCTATGCCAGGGAGCCAGCACAGGCACAGGCCAAAAGGTGTGTTACAGCCTTTGCATTCAAGGCAGAAGAGAGAAAAGAGCTTTTAAAGACTGTGACCTTGTGAGCTGAATTATTGAACACATGCCAGGAAGAGAGTGCTGCAGGGAGAAACTCTACAATTAAACAATGCATTTGTTTAGTGCTCTGCTTGACGTCTGTTATCCTAAGAGATAGACAATTACCAGCAGTAACTTTGTTTAAATAAGCATATTAAAGCTACAAAACAAAAATAATTGAACCCATCTGTTAAGAGATAGCGTATGACGTGTAGATAACATACCTGTAAATCATTGGCATTGATTTTGACGTTGACTAAGTAGCCTATTCTCAAAGGCCATGTTCACCCTCTGATTCGTTCCGTTTTGGTGACTTTGTTTGTTTGTATTGTGGCCTTTGGCATATGAGATAGCAGTGACTTTCATAATCCGATGTTATGTAACAAACGCCAGTGGGTGTGTAAAAAACAAGAGATGATACTGATGGAACTGCAGTCAATCCTGATCAGCAATGAAGTGTTGCAATGTTGCAATAATGGTCATTGGGAACAATACGAAACATTGTTTACAGTTTTATTATTGCAGCAGGTTGCATTATGCATTTGACACCCAGAGAAAACAGAAAAGCAACTATTTTTATTCAAAATGTTGTGAAATTGTTGGGAAAAAGCAATCAAAGGATTGGGCTGTAAACAAGGAATTCAGGTGAAGGTAATCTAGTGTGGTTTAGTGACGTAGCCTAATATCAGAGCTTCCTGTTTTGGATCTCTATGGTATCTCTATGGTAGGTTCTGGGCATCACGGGAGGCTGGCGGAGGTAGAAATTGGAGGACAGGCTCATTGTAATGCATGGAATGGAACATGTTTGATACCATTCCTCATTCCATTCCATGCATTACAATGAGGCTGACCTCTGCTTTCTACCTCCACCAGCCTCCCCTGAGTCTCAGAATTATTAGTCCCAATAGCCTAACAGTTACATCTCTTTGCTTTTAGTTGGATATGACTTAATTACAGATATTGATGTATGACTGACTGGAATACACAAGTCAGCTACAGTATCAGTAGAAAATTGGTTTGTGGGCATATTCGGTAAGCCAATTTTTTTATTAAACCATTATTGTCACAGGCCTCAACTAGAACATATTGTTAAGATGGAGATCAAATGAAATGAATAATAAATAATGGAGAACATTACTCAAAAATAAAGTGATTCAAATTTCACTTCACAAATACAACTGTACTGCCGTACCATATTTAATATTTTATGAAATATCAGAAATGAAAGAGAGAACCAAAACATCTATTGTATTCAAGATAATATTACTCTGACAAAAACAGTATTGTATGATATACATCCCAACGCCATCACCTCATCATTCTCACCTTCCCTGAGAAACCTGTCTGTGAGAGATGTTCACAAACATTTTTCTTAACATTCGACTCATCACCAATCCATTATTCATAACTCCCAGTTTTTAGGTGCCACTGTAGGCGGCTGTCCTGACTCCTGTCCTGCCATATGATAGATGATGTCATTTGTCGTTCATTATGAGGCTGTGGAAGGACTAGGTGCTCATTACCAGGGGATAATTATGCAGCCTGAGAGTAGTGAAGCCTGAGGCCCTTAGCCCAATCGCCCCAACCAAGTATTTCCCCCCCATCTCTCTCTCTCTCTCTCCACTGGGTTGAGTTGGATATCACATCATCAGGGATACTAGTATCCACTGTCACCTGAGTGACATCAGACACAGAGGGCAAACTCTCTCCAGCCCAAACTCACTGAGCCCATATCCAACTCCGACTGAAGGGAATGTTTTTATGCTGTTCGTAGAATCGATTATGGTCAGACATGTTTTGTAGTCGGTAGGCCTAGGCCTAATTATCAACACTTAGCCTCCATCAGATCATAGCACATAGAAGGTTGGTGATATCGGTTACAGGAAGGAAGTTATTAGATTGTTACTAGGATTCAAATGAATGGAACATTTGAGTGTCTTAGCACTGAGAAGGAGAGCCACCATAAGGAGGTTGTCACAAAACCTGCAGTTCACAGTCATTATGAAATTGGTTAGGGAGACACCCCATTGGTGACGTCCAAGATTGTGCATCAGGGGAGGCTGTGGGGGTACAAATTGGACGACAGGCTCATTGTAATGCATGGAATGGAATGAGGAATGCTGTCCAACACGTGTGTTGATATACATGCCATGATACTGTAGACTTTATTGACTGATTGAAGTATAGAGAACATAAAATAAAATAAAAAAGTATATAGAACATAAAAAATGTCCTTTATGGGCATAAATAACATTATTGTGTTATAGGAGAAACATTTAAACACCACTGACAGACAGTTGATTGAGTCTTTAATGTAGGCACTGGGCGGCTCCAAAGCTCTCAGCTAAGGAGCTTTCCAAAGTGTTCTTTTAGAGGAGAATGATTAGCAGCAGAGATATTGGTAGACCATCCATGCATTACAATGAGCCCGTCCTCCGATTTCTACCTCCACCAGACTCCCCTGCTGTGCATGTATAACTTACTACCTAGCCTGTAGCTCCAGCTGGCTGCACAATAACACTTCACGAGGAGTTGCTTTTATTGCCATATTGTAGTAATTACTCCAGTAACTATAACTCCAGATAATTGTTATCAAGAAACAACAAACAAACTCCAGTAACAACATTGCACAGATAGGTTGTTGTTGGGTACTTGAGTATTGCTATGTGCTGCTTGCATTGGAATGATGTTTAGTAAAAAAATTGGCAAAAGTAGAGCAAGGACCTTTGATGCCCATTCTGTATTCTCAACTCCATTAGGCTCCTAATTAACTCCTGAATTTAACATATTTGTCCTTTTTTCATCTTATGCTCGATAGTATTGAATAACCTCTCAGAACTAGGTACAGTACATGCTATATCCAACCCAACACACATCCATACGTATGTGTTTAGAACAAGACAGTTTGAGCCATGAAAGCTTGTCCTATTTACCGATCTGTTTGCCCCTGTTGACAAGCCCAGCAGTATGCCCCAGCCCTTTCAGTTACATAAATGGATTTGGTGTCTGATTTGGTTTTTCATTTGTCCCAGCACCCATCTGACTGAAGTTTAAGCTCTGTGGATCCCGCTGTGGTCTCCTGGATGGTACAGCACATCTGCAAACTCGTTAAGTGTCAAATAGCAACACAGAGGCCATGAACGGATTTGAAATAGAGCATAATCCAAACTGAAAGCTCACATAACAGATCCTGTGCAGCCACATGTATACAACGCCTTTGTGTTTGTTGAAAATGAGCTCCAAATGAAGTTTTGTGCCGGAGGTACCTTTACTCTTCCGAATTTATGAAACAAACCTGGTAATTGCTTTGTTGTAGTCAATGATACAATTGTTGTTGTCCTGTGAGCTCATATGTAAACAAACTGAGGAGATAATAATAATAATAATAATACATTTATTTTATAAGGCGCCTTTCATGGCACTCAAGGTCGAGATGAGAGACCCAAGCTGTTTGTCCTCTTTTGAGGTGCAGTGGAAAGTTGCAGAGAAAGTTGACTGCAGTTTTGGCACAACAGACATCAATACAAGATAATGTTGAACTTAATTTGCATAATGGTTATATTAAAATCAATGACCAATGATGGAATCAGGTAGCCTGTAGCCATGATAATGTAGACTGTATATGAGAATATTGAAATATTGGTCATAGAGAACATTATTGATAAAACAGACCTTTTCTCCACTGGACATTTATGAAAACATTGAAACATCATCAGCTCACAGGAGCTGTCCACACACAGTGTGTGTTCCTTTACAGCAGAGTGATTAGCACCAGAGAGCTAGACCATGGCAGAGGGTTTTATTGGTTCTGCAGCTCTGTTCAGTCAGAGACTCTGTTGCTACCAGGGGAGGCTGGCAGAGGTAGAAATTGGAGGATTGTAATGCATGGAATAGTATCACACACACACACTGAGCCTGTCTACCTGATGTCTACCTCCAACAGCCCCCCACTATTCTAGATCAGTAGAGGGGCTCGGCGTCTGCAGCAGGGGTGTTCAGGCCTGGGCATCCCTGGTATCGTTGGGTCTCAGGCGGTTGAACAGAATACTCTAGGATGAATGAGTCTCCATATCCATCCGTGTTCCAGCTCGCACAAACCGCACTGTCAGCAGGTCTCCATTCCAACATTGCCTTCGTTCACAGTGAGTGAGAAAGATGGGAGAAAGCTGGAAAAGAGAGAGAGAGAGAGATAGGGAGGGGAGTGAGAGGGAGAGAACTGTTGCTAGGTGTTGAGTTGAGTTCTACGGCATGGGCTACTTTCTGATTGCTCTATTTAGATTGATTCTTGCATCATGATGCAGTACCGACGCTTGCTATTTATTGTACCTCTTCAGAGTAATTATGATAAATTGAGACCAAATGAATCAAGGCCTTCATATCATCTGACTTTAATGCTCTGGATTTTTGCATTCAAAATGGTGTCATGCCTTTTTGTGTTTCATAAATAATCGCGGGTCATTTATGTGCCTGTGTGATCTACAGAGGCGGTGTAATTGGTCCCAGTTGGCTCTGTTTGCATGTTTTTGTGCAGCCAGTATAACCAGCTTAATCCTTAAAGGCACTGTCAGTCATTTTAAGTCATTCCAAATAATGTACTTGACATCCTTGATTGTGACAAATATGACCTTTATGAGAGTAGAACAACTGTCACACCTCATCATGTTCAAGTAAATAAGCACCTATTATGCTATCGTTTATGTTTTTGTTGTCATAGGAGACATTGTAAAAAAAAAGATATGTAGCTTCAAATCATGACTTTGATGGTGCTATTTTGGTGCATTTGCTCAATTATTTACATTCGGTTGGTGGCCCAGCATGTAAAAATGACTGACAGTGCCTTTAAAAGCCAGAAGGATTTCGCAAATATGAACATGACATTAACTCCATTAGCTCCAAGTAGAAAGGATATTGCACAAATTGTCATTTAGCTGACGCTTTTATACAAAGTGACTTACATTGCAGTGAGTGCATACATTCTTCAGCGTATAATGATATACTGTTCAGTACCGCAAATATATTGATTGGTCACTTGAACAATCACATATTATGGCATCTCAATCGATACTAGATGCAGTTTGCTTTTAGGAGTTATATAATTGTCAACATAAGATTGAGAATGTGTATGAATGGAAGGTTGAACCTGTCTGCACCATGCAGCAAATCATACACACTCTCCAACAGTGTGTGTGTGTGTGTGTGATGTACAGTACAGTAGCTTGGGTATTGGAGTGCTTTTTCTGGCCGGCAGGCCTGGAGCCTTGTCCCCTGGGCCCCAGACGGAGGAGGAGGCTAGGTCTGCATTGGCCAGGGCTACGCAGGGATGGCTTAGTGCAGCAGGAGCCAGGAGGAGGGCTGCTGAACCAAGCAGTCGCAATGGAACACGGTGGGAGGGGGAGGGGAAAGTCAGGGAGGGAGGGAGGGAGGGAGGAGGGAGGGGGAGGGGAGGGGGGGGGACAAAGGAGAGGCAGGAATGAGGAATTACAGGCTCTCTGCAGTATTGTGGATGGAGGGAGAGTGGGAGCAGGAAGGGAATCACTGACATATTCATGTGACGCTTGTAAGCTGCATCTAGGCTACAGAGCGCCGGATTTGACTAAACAGTGATGATCCGATATCGTTTGCACCTCACGGCTACACGACTCCGCCGAATTCGTGAGCTGAGACGGTGAGGAGGAGACGGTAACGCTGGGAGGGTGTTTCCGTATCGTTTTCGGAGTCGTGTGGTCGGCGATTGGGTGCGTTTTTTGATAACGATGACGCGGACACCCACAAATGTATTGTGGTTTACTTAATACTGTTCAGCACTTGAGGTTACATTCAATGCATGACTTGTGCTGTATAGGCTGAATAAAATTATGAAAGCGGCAAGTAACAAGTGTGTTCTAGGCATTAGGCACATCCAATGCTGTATAAATAAAGTTTGATTGAATGATGTATATGTGCGCATTGCGTTCGACCCAACCAACCTCATCCCTGTACGAGAACGGCCCAGAAGATCACCGGCGCCCCCCTCCCCTCTCTGGAAGAGCTGTACAACACACGCTGCCTCAGGAAGGCCTAAAAGATCTCCAGAGACCCATCCCACCCTGGGTACGAACACTTTGCCCGGCTGCCCTCGAACAGGCGGTACAGGACCATGTTTGCAAGGACAAACAGACTGAAGCTCAGCTTCTACCCCAGGGCCATCCAGGCCCTGAACACAGCAAAGACCTAGGTTCTGGGCCCTGGACAGTCTGGACGGATTGATGGCAGCTGCTGGATTGAAAAAAATCAGGTGTAGTGCTGAGGCACAAATGTGTACATTTCAAGCCTGCAAACTGCGACACTTTAAATGAAGGTGCAATAACACTATGTGCAATATGACAACCCTAGGGTACATAAGGTTGCAGAGAATAGGAAATGTTAGAATAGGTATAGCATAGCATAGAGTACAGCACAGTGTTTTATCTGTACAGTATAGTATAGTGGATAGTGTACATAGCCTTTATTTATGTAAACCAGCTCCTTTCCCTTCTTGTTTTTTTAGTTTTTTTTCTTTCCTAGCACCAGGGGAGCCCCCCCTCCCAAATGTCGTTGTTTGGTACCTGTACTATAGCAATGACAATAAAGACCATTCATTCATTCAGTGCAAGTCTTGTGCTATAAATAGTCTACACTTGATAAACCAGTGCTGTGATATTATTTATCGTCTTAGAAACATCTTAGCAAGAGGCACTTCAACAATTATTAATAAAGTTTATTATGCATCAGCTCTTTTTATACAACCTAAATGTACACAGATGAATAACGTATAGGCCTACATGTCATATCTTGGATGCAGACGTAATGTAAGTGGAGAGGAGATTGGTTGGGAGTTGACAATACTACCAAATGAAAGAAAATGTATGAATTTCTACTATTTTACGGTACAATCAATTATATATGAACCATTTTTCACACGTGTCCCAACTTTCCATGTGGCCAGAGATTCTTTTGTGCGACAATGAGAAAACGCTTGTGTGTGTGGCCAGAGATCGAAATTGCGTTTTGTTGTCGTTTTGTCGTCGTGTAGCCTAGGCCTTAGAGCTTGCCTCGGTGTGGAGCAGGGAGATGACAGGAGAGGGGAGGAGAGGAGACATGCACGGCACAGCTCAAGCCGCTTGTTATTCTGTATACCTGTACTGTCTATGTCATTTGTTGGAGGAATGGTAGACAAGGGAATCTTGTGAAATGTCCACCAATCACACACTGTCCATGTACACCTTAAGGCCCAAAAAAATATCAGAAACATCAGCAGTAAGACATTCAAGAAGAACCCGAGTTGATTTGATATGAACAACAGCATGAAGAAAAGAGCAATGAGCGCACGCACACATGCACGAGCACCAAGATCCCAAGGGATGTTATAAAGATCAGGTCAGATCTGGTTTGTTAATGGTGCCTAGATAGAGTATGCTGCTTCAGCAGACAGCAGGTCATGGTGCAGGAGATGGACATTTGGTCTGGCAGGTTTGAGGACAGCATACAGGTTTGGATGTTGAGGATGGGAGCGGGGAAGCAGCGTCGGGGCAAGGATGTTGATGGCTTTGTGAACCAGGTTTGTTTCTCAGACCCAGAGGATGTTAAACTACCTGGGAACCTGTGTGGGGTTAGATCTTCTTGCTTCTTTCAAGCGACACTTGAAGCAAAACATGAAAAGCAGTGCTGATTTCTACAACCTCGCCAGGTGAAGGCGACGAATGAGGCTTTGCTATCTTTGTGTAGAGTTATCCCAAACACTAAGGAACACATACCAATGACTGATCCATGAATGAATCCGTGACTGATCCATGAATGAATCTGTGACTGATCCATGAATGAATCCGTGACTGATCCATGAATGAATCCGTGACTGATCCATGAATGAATCCATGAATGCTCCATAAACCACCGTACAGCTGTACCATCCTCCCTGAAGGTGCCGCGGAATCAGGAGGGGGTGTAATTGTCTGTCAGAGCCGAGCAGTTGCCAGTGACATTTTCTACCTGTGGAGAATATGCTAAGAGACACATCCCAGTAGTAGAAAATAGGCTGCAGAAGCTTGATAACGGCAGTGTTTATGACTGGGGGTTCTGATTGCTGAGTGATTGACCTCCATCTGTTCCTTACTTTACGCATCAGATGTCTGCCCACGGTTACTGCACCATCACTCATCCCTCATCACCGTGGTTTCATTTCCTGTTTGAGACCTAGGTCATAGAGGATGACCTTATTGAGTGTGTCATCATGAAATGATTGTATATATCTGTGCTGTGTACAGATACAGTAGCATGAAAATATTCACATCAGGGGAGGCTGGCAGAGGTAGAAATCTGAGGACGGGCTCATCGTAATGCATCGAATGGATTGAGGAATTGTGTCAAACACATGCGTTTGGGAACTCTATGGAATCTCTATCGTAGGTGAATCTCTATGGTATGTGGCTATGGTAGGTTCTGGGTATCAAGGAAGGCTAGTAGAGAACAGAGGATGGGCTCATTGTAATGCATGGACCATTCCTCATTCCATTCCATGCATTACAATGAGCCTGAGTGGGTCCTCTGAGGGTTCTACCATCACCAGCCTCCACTGATTCACATACAGATACAATACAGCATCTGCATAATAGATAATAATAGAAGATAATCTAGATAATAATGTTGATAATCTCCTGTTCTATATTTACAAAGATGACTATTTCTTAGTAGGCACACTTCTGTTCTGCACTGGTATGTTGCGTCAAAGTGTCCAGGGGAGCGATGTAACACAACTTCCTGTTCCAACGTTCCCTAGTGGAAATGTAAACGACGCGATAACCAACTCTCTCTCTCCCTCCCTCTCTCTCTCTCTCTCTCTCTCTCTCTCTCTCTCTCTCTCTCTCTCTCTCTCTCTCTCTCTCTCTCTCTCTGTCTCTCTCTCTCTCTCTCCCTCCCTCCCTCTCTCTCTCTCTCTCTCTCTCACTCTCTCTCTCTCTCTGTCTCTCTCTCTCTCTCTCCCTCCCTCCCTCTCTCTCTCTCTCACTCTCTCTGTCTCTCTCTCTCTCTCTCTCTCTCTCTGTCTCTCTCTCTCTCACTCTCTCTCTCTCTTTCTCCCTCTCTCTCAGTACAGAAGCCCTGTACTGGCTAGCTCAGAGAGAGATGAATGACCCTCTCTATTATCAAGGGGCTTCGCCCTATTCAATAACATTAAAAGCTCCTTTATCTTTTTTTGCTTCATTCTCTCTCATTCTTCCACTAACCCTACAATAACAGTTGTACCATCAGTGCCACCCATCTGCACTCTGACTTGCAAATGTGAAATCTGTATGTGTGAGTTTGTTTGCGTATGTGTGTGTGTGTGCTTGTGTGTGTTTGTGTGTGTGTGCTAGTGTGTGTTTGTGTGTGTGTGTGTGAGTGTGTGTGTGTGTGTGCAGGTAGTCGTATACTCAGGGAATCAGTGATACAGTAAAAAGGTACTCCAGATCATCCGGTCAACAGGCTGCAGTATGATACTACAGTAATTACTCTTCACCAGTACTGCGTGTAGAGGAGTAGATGAACCTCAGTTGTAATGGCTTAGCTTGTACCATAAGCATTGCGTGATCCGATGAGGAATTAAAGATTACATAACATTCTCACCACCAAACGGGTCACCTTGGAAATCCGTTGCTGTTCCGAGGATTGGGGTGTGTACTATGTTTGTTAGATGCATTACAGAGTAGCAGAATGATCACATTAGGTGGCTTTTTAATCATAGAATAGTCTGGTAGACCAGATTATGATGAAGCCCCTCTTTAAAATCCCATTTAATCATGTGTGGTATTCCCCCTGGATTTTATTCCCGGGGATTAGACCACATTCTGAACACACACACACACACTCACACACGCACACACGCACGCACACACACACACACACACACGCACGCACGCACACACACACACACCACACACAAGGATAGGTGTTGAGTGTATATATGGGTACTCTGGTGGGTGCTCAAATTCCATCAACCTGGACGAGCAAATCCTATTTTCTCTCATGTCATGTTCCATAAACTCTCATAAAGGTAGCTGCCGTTTTTACAGGCCTTATGTTGTTCTGTGCATGCACACACACACGCACACACACACACACGCACACACACACACACACACACACACACACACACACACACACACACACACAAGCTCTGCGTTTGAAGACATGACATTTTCATGTTTTTATCTTGTATACTCCATTTGCTTTCTAGCGCAGTCACATTTGAGATGCTATGATTTACTCCAACCAAGAGCCCAGTATCAGCTCAGCTGCAGGCCTTAAGTCTTTTTCAGGAAGCTACTGTTTATGACAAATGACTGTAGATTTCCCCACTCTGCTTCTGCAGGTTTATTTTGGAGAGCTATGATATCAAAACCAATACACCCCCTTTTGTTTCCATAGCTTTAGGGTTTCCACTAGTTCAGCATAAGGGTGTAGGCCTGTACCTCCAGCTAAATCCACACTGGGGTGGAAGTGGATCCTCCCATCCTTCCGCAATAACAGTCAGCAATCTGGAATGACAGTTCTTTTAGAATGTTGTTGTTGTTAGACTCCCAACATTCTAATGTACACCTACATTTATAGACACATTGTCAATAAAACTGTCCACAGTTATGATATGGCGAGTATCTCGACGAAAGTGTGCAGAAAAGTAAGACTATCGACTGCTATTTTCATTGATTTAATTCAAAGACGTGCGAGAAATGTGATCATGGGTCTCAGTCTGTGTGACTGGGCACCTCTGTTTCGGGTGACATTGCTCTGTAGTCTTTTTCTCGTTGTCGTTTCATTATTGACAAAAAATAAGTAAGTGAAAGTCAAATCATTTATTTGGCATTTCATTGACCTTTCGGACACACTCAGAGTAGCATTTGGGACACCTTGAGTGGGCAGAAGAATAAATGGGAATTTAAGCCGAAAGCCAGGAAGTAAAGGCCAGCACCCCAACTTCTTTACCATTCTCAGCACATTTAGAATGGAGGAAATGGAGAAGCAAGCCAAGTGTTTTAGAAGCAGATCGTGCTTTTGGGTTTCACTTGAAACTTGCTGAATAAGCTGCTGGAGAGGAAGAAACTTTCCACGAGTCAGGAACCCTGAAGTGTGAAATACGAAGTAGTTAACCGTAGATAATGCAACGACTGCTCCCACCGTGCTCCACAAAATGTGTTTTACAAATGAGGTCCTGTAATGTTAGTCTGTATTGCTTTACTCAAAGCTAATGTGTGTGTGTGTGTGTGTGTGTTATTGAATAAGAACTATTAGTCTTCACCTGTCAACACAGTGTCCTAATTAAACCGTGTATGCAATAGTACGCATTCCCAATTGCATGTCCTGGTGGATGCGTTAGAGACATATCTGTAATGGAATGTTTGATACCATTCCTTATTCCATTCTATGCATTACAATGAGCCCTATGATTTCTACCTCCACCAGCCTACTACTGATGCATTACATTATTAAGTAGCATGCTAAGTCATGTGGATATCAAAACAGAGCCTGCATCCCCAAGCTACAGTATCAACCCTTGGTCTTGCAAAGCATTGTGGTCCTGGTCCGTGTCATGCAGGATGCAGCCCCCCCCCCCCCACACCAGCTACTTCTGACAGTGTTCAGATTAGTTCCTGGAGAGGATGGGTCAATGTTTATGACCGGGTCGGGGCGCCCTACTCCCTGGAGTAACTCAGCCACACCCTACGCCCTTGACAGCTCCTTATCAGTAACACACAGCAGGACACGCTACGACACTTCACAGGCTATTTATATCTGTTAACATTTAATCAATTAAGCCGACGCCCACTGTAGCATTAGCATTGCACCACATAGGGTGTTTTCCATTCACATAGTCTAGTGCTCTATTCACCTCTCTGCAAACTCCCAGCTGTGCAAGTAACCACACTGCTGTAGCTGTCCAGTGCTGAACAACACACTCTATGGCAGTAGCTACTAGCTATGTTAGCCTGTACTGTATGGCAGTGCTAGCTATGTTAGCCTGTACTGTATGGCAGTGCTAGCTATGTTGGGAGTTCCTCATTACAATCCATGCATTACAATGAGCCCGTCCTCCATTTTCTTCCTCCACCAGCCTCCCCTGGTATGCATGGTCAAACAGGACGATGTCACCCCATGACCCTCTGTGACCCTATACGACAGAGATTAGGTGAGAAATAGCATGTCTACAGGCCAGACATGGTTTCACCCCAACACCACTTAATCACCCTATCACCATTTAGTATGCTGCTGGGCATGATGTTATCACATTATCTTTCTTTGGTAAATGTTACATTTAGTCTCTCTCTCTCTCTCTCTCTCTCTCTCTCTCTCTCTCTCTCTCTCTCTCTCTCTCTCTCTCTCTCTCTCTCTCTCTCTCTCTCTCTCTCTCTCCTCGAGTTAGCTACATATTTATACATCTGAGATTAGAACTGTGAGGTACTGTAGCAACTGTGAAAAATAATTGGTAGCAATCAAGTTAAATCATTGCACCTCTGCAAGGCTTGTATTCCTAGATTAGATTTTATGCACTAATAGCACAGAGAGAGCACCGAGAGCATGTTTAGGTTATAATATGTGATTGACAGGTAGGCAGCCGCCTTTGATTAAAAACAGGGGCCTGAGGCTCTGCTATAGCCAGACAGAAATACAGACATCAGAGAGGGAGTCATGGTGGTGGCATGAATGATTAGCATTCAAATTACCATTCCTTCATTTCATGCCACTTTTCTACAGCTTTTCCCCTTCCCCCCCACCCAGGAGTTTGCATATTCATGAAGGCAACACACTCATCTCAGCAGTTAAATCAGATACCTGTTAAATGAGTGGAAGTGATTTGCAGAGTGGGAAATGTGTCTAAATGGCCAGCGTGTGATTGTGTGTGATTGAGAGAGAGAGAGAGAGAGAGAGAGAGAGAGAGAGAGAGAGAGAGAGAGAGAGAGAGAGAGAGAGAGAGACAGAGAGAAAGGTCAGGTGGTGTGGTATAGACATCCAGAAGGCGTTTGATGATAAAAACAGGTTATTTTAACCGTCTAAGCTTCTCTCTGTGACATGGGTGAAATGGAGCGCCTGGTATGGGATGTCTGACTCCAAGGAGCTTTAAGGCTAACCTTATCTTTGCATTAGCTTTTTCCTGAGGGGATTCATGCAATATATGTTATCTCCAGAACCAGAAATCAGACTATTAGGAAAACTAAAAAGCAAACCTGTTATATAGCCCTACTGTACATAACACTGTAGCTGTTAACCTATTCATATGAATTCATGATTACACAGATAGAGTTGGGTAATCACTATGAAACATTACAGACAACACTTAAATACATGTCCCTCCGGCACATTGTATCCTAAATCCAACACGACACAACAATATGCAACACAATATAATATGTTTGCTTCCTTTCGAGTGAAATTTGTGCTCAGATGTTTATTTGACCAAATAATGTTATTGTTAATCTCAGCTAGTCTTGAGGCACCGTCTCTGTGGTGCTTTGTAAGTATTGTAAATATACTACTACTACTACTACTACTACTACTACTACTACTACTACTACTACTACTACTACTACTACTACTACTACTACTACTACTACTGATACTACTACTACTACTACTACTACTACTACTACTACTACTACTACTACTACTACTACTACTGCTACTACTACTACTACTACTGCTACTACTACTACTACTACTACTACTACTACTACTACTACTACTACTGATACTACTACTACTACTACTACTACTGCTACTGCTGCTGCTACTACTACTACTACTACTACTACTACTACTACTACTACTACTACTGCTACTGCTGCTACTACTACTACTACTACTACTACTACTACTACTACTACTACTACTACTACTGATACTACTACTACTACTACTACTACTACTACTACTACTACTGATACTACTACTACTACTACTACTACTACTACTACTACTACTACTACTACTACTACTACTACTACTACTACTGATACTACTACTACTACTACTACTACTACTACTACTGATACTACTACTACTACTACTACTACTACTACTACTACTACTACTACTACTACTACTACTACTACTACTACTACTGCTACTATATAAGCTGCTCAATGATAATAACTGGATTCCAGGGACCTCTCAGCATGCAAGTAATCCAATGAGAGATCCGCCTCACCCATTTGAAGTTGACTAAGATAATAATCCCTATCTTTAACATCTTTCCTATTTTTGACACTCACAGAGTAGTGTAGATGGCCAATTTCACTGTTGCTATGCCAATGTGTTTGATCATGTCGTCATCCACAAAATGTTTCTTCCTTTTTCCTTCCTTTAATGCCTTAAACAAGATTTGTACAAGAAAAACACAAGATCCTTGTTGCCTTTGATCATCATGACGTGTCAATCAATCTCAGTCAATTTGATCAATGACTCTGGTTATACAATTGGAGGAGACAAAATAGATATGAGCATAATTTCTTTTAAGACCAGCATCTTCGGTTAAGGGTCAGTGGTATCCCTTAGGTGCCACTACTAGTATTTCCTGGTTGATGTTGACATGCGTTAACTTGCGTTGACATTTGCAAAATATGCACGCTGCAGGTCATATTCTGGTCATATGCACGCTGCAGGTGCTGGACATCAGTGTCAGAATATTATTAGTGTCAGTATTTGAGCCCCAGTGACCAGAGGTGAAGAGTAACCTTTATGAAGGATAATTGGGAGATTACAGAGGCATTGACAGCTCTGTCAATACTGGACTCTGACAGAGTCACGGTTCAAGGGGCCCCACCTGTATCACTGACATTTGTATGCAGGCACAAGCACAAGACACAAGCACATACATGCATGTACACACACGCACACATGCAGGCACGCACGCACGCACACACACACACACACACACACACACACACACACACACACACCATTCTGGACATCGTTGCTAACGTTTGGGTCTACGTTATGATCGTCCACACTGAGGTGAACGTGCCCTACCATCCATCTTGTTCCAGTGATATCTGACTGCTGTATCTGCTCTCCTCTCTGTCTGCCCTTGCTCATCTCCAGAGCTCCTTGTGTCTATCCTGACTCTTTTGTATGTGTTCTGTTAACACCGCACATTCACTGACCCATATATCATTGTGCTTGCTTTATCAATAGCCACCATCTCTGGCTGGCTACCGTACATTCGTCAATGCTTTGCGGTAACCCTGACTCCACACTTTCAATCCATTTCATCGGCCCTTACTGTCCACCATAATGCCCCTGGCATGATATCCAATGTGGCCATTCGATTTACAAGCTGGGAAACGGATAGATATTGTGTACGATATTATAGTCAATGGACTATGCCAATGGCTGCTTTGCCATTTTGTAACTAAGCATTAGGGAGACGTATTTTGGGGGGATTCTTCAGATATTCCAAAAGTGCCATATGTCCGAATTGGTGAGAAGCTGCAATAAATGCCTGTTTATGATGCTGTGTCTAATTATGAACACTAGAACATTTTAGAGTGCTGTATTGTTTATATCTCGTATATTGTTCCCTAAGTAGGCCTGCACTCTGAATGCATTATATTAGTAGAAAATACCAATTGGTCAAAGACTGTTTTCTGCCTCATTTTTACAAGACTGTGGATGAAGGGTAACCCCCAAGGCTCTCAAATGGGACATTCTCTCACAACCTTGGTGATGTGAGGAGTTTTAAGTCTCCCTCCCTCTCTTTCTCTTTCTCTCTCTCTCTCCCTCCCTCTCTTTCTCTCTCTCTCTCTCTCTCTCTCTCTCTCTCTCTCTCTCTCTCTCTCTCTCTCTCTCTCTCTATGTTTGTTCAGTGTCTACTTCATCTACCTCATTATATTATTATTATTATTCCAGCTAATATTCCCGGTGGACAAACACAGCCGTGTAAGTGGCTGCTGTTGCCACGTAGGTTCTGATATCCTATGTCTACAGACAGGCAGGCAGGCAATTATTAGACACCTGGGAGTGCTATGGCTGCTCTCTGTCACTGTTGACCTTGGAGATTAAATAGCAAATACAGAGAGCAAATAATGTGGTGCGAGGTTAAATACACCGTAATGCCTTTTAATTTAGAATTCCTCTCAGCCTAGTTTGTATTGTCATTCTAAGCTTGTGGTGGTGGTGGTTGTGACTGATTGACTGCTTAGCAAAACCCTTGAAGCCAAACATCCATCATCCAAAAGCATAGGAATTCGAGTGCAAAATCACCCGAGCATATCCAACACTCCTCTAACAACCTTCACGAAGACGTAGGCCAATACACGGCAATACGAAGATGTGCAGGAAAACCAACTTCAATGTTTGGTGCCAGTGAAGTTATGTGCTTTGGACGGCTTGCATGCCCACACACAGTGTTACAGTACATCTAGAAGAGACTTGTGGGAGTTGGAGGTGATGCATCCGATTGTCCACCCCCTTGCCCTGTCCACTCCCTCTCTCACCCCCCACCTCCCATAACCCTTACTACACCTCCCCGCCCCCTTTCATCCCAGCTCCCTTCCTCTCACCCCATCTCACTCTTTACTTCACTCTCCTCCCTTAACCCTTACCATGCCTCTCCCTCCCCCTGCATCCCCTGCTCCCTCTCACTCTACCTCTTAGGAGGACCTCCCTCCCCCCTACCTCCCGGACTAACAGCCTCATGGTCCCGGTGCAGGCTGTAATGCGCTGTTTGATTGATTGATTGAAAACTTTATTAGAAGATTTGCAGAAGTAGGTACATGAAAGTACATATTACATACAAGGTCAACTAACAGGATAAAAACCCAAGAAAGCCACTGGCTTATTTCAATTGGGGTCCTTGATTCTCAATTCATCGTTACATGTAAGACAGACAAAAAAGCTAGTACTATCTACAAGATAATACAGACAAATAACTATTACTATCTACAAGATAAACACACATCCATCATGGGAAGAACAATACAACAAAACATAAGGTATGTACAGCGGGTAGGACAGGTGGGGACATACACCACAGGTGGGGGCGGGGGACAAAACACAAAGTATGTACAGTGGGTAGTTCGGGTCTTTTAATCTGATTTTTGATTTAGAGGGTCCAGTTACGGATTGCAGCCTCCTGTAAATGTTTTTTGAGAGTGGTTTTGAAGGTGGGCAGTGTTTTGCACTCCTTTAAGATTATAGGAAGGGCGTTCCACATTTTTACTGCATAGTTTGCAAACGAGTTTAACCCCTTGTTTGTGGTGCAACGCGGTTGAACGTGGTTCGTGGAGCTTCCTCTGGTGTTGTATGTGTGGACGTTGTTCACTTTTTGGAAGTATGTTGACAGGTACTTGGGTGTCTTTGTGGTGTAGCGTATCTTGAAGACCAGGCCCAGTGCAAGCTGCTGCACTCTGTCAACTACTCGTAGCCAATCAAGGCTCAAAAAATGAGCAGCGGTTAGATGTGTCCTAGGGTTGAGGCCTAGCAGAAGCCTAACCAGTTTATTTTGGGCTGTCTGGAGTCTTGTTTTATGGGCCTTTGTGGTTCTATAGTACCATGATGTTACGGCATAGTCGAAGTGACATTGAATGAGAGCTCCTGATAGGGTCCTCAGTGTGTTTTTACTGACAAGTGAGGATATCCTGTACAAGAATCTAGTTCTATGGTTAACTTTTTTGATTACTTTTGCTGCCATTTTATCTCCGGAAAGATTTGCCTCTAAGATGGAGCCCAGGTATGTAATATCCTCTTTTCTTGTGATATTAATGTTACCCACTTTTATTTTAAAATTTTCAGCCTTTCTGAGTTTAGATGGGGATCCGTATAGGATGGTTTCAGTTTTACCTAGGTGTATTGATAGTTTATTGTCAGCTAGCCAGATGCAGATTCTACTCAGTTCAGTGCTTAGCGCTTTTTCCACCTGCAGTATGTCCCTGTCAGAGACCAGCAGAGCCGAGTCATCCGCGAACAGGAACAAATTGCAATCACATGCTGATGACATGTCATTCACATATATTAGGAACAGTAAAGGTCCCAAAATGCTTCCTTGTGGAACGCCGCAGGTCACTGGGAGGGGGGGGGACAGTGTTCCGTTCACACTAACCACCTGTTCCCTCCCCTCTAAGTAGGATTGCATCCAGCTCACCGATGTTCTATCGAACCCAATTGCTTTCAGTTTATCTAACAATATGTGGTGATCTACTGTGTCGAAGGCCTTCTGGAGGTCCAGCATGACCATGCCGCAGTACTTGCCCGAGTCCACCTCATGGTTGATGTGGTCGTTCAAATAGAGAAGGCATGTGTCAGTGGAATGGGATGTTCTGAATCCTGATTGAAATTCATACATCAGCTTTTTTTCGGTAAGGTACCTATCGACCTGTTCATAAACTATTTTTTCCATAAGTTTCGAGATGGAATTAAGAATAGAAACAGGTCGGTAGTTGCCTGGGTCTAATTTGCTTCCTTTTTTATACAGTGGGGTTACCCTTGCTATTTTAAAGTCAAGGGGGACGTGTCCCTGTTTGATGGAGAGGTTTATTATGTGGGTGATGATTGGGGTAATGGAGGCAGCTGAGTCTTTTAGAAATCTGGCTGGAATATTGTCATGGCCCGTGGCCTTTTCTGAGTGTAGAGCGCCTAGCTTTTTAAACACCTCATCGTTTGACACCATGGAGAGTTTAAAATCATCATTGCGTACACCCAGTTTATTGTAGAACTCACGGATGTGCTCTACACCATAACGCCCTGAGTGGGGTGGTAGATTGTTAACTAATTTAGTGGCTATGGTTGTAAAGAAAGTGTTTAAGCACTTAGCCACATCCAGCTTGTCTGTGATAGGCTGCCACCTCTGCCTCTCCATGCTCTGCTCTCTATCTGGACCAATCAGCCCCCGACCCATGTTGGGCCTGCCTGCCTCCATTTTGCATTAATGGCTGTGGATAGTCACTAGTGGAACCATTAATGACATCATGCTGTCTATAAAAAAAACTACTGAGCCAATTGTGGACGTTAACAATGACAACCCTCACTTTGGATCATGACAGTGCTTTGTGGTAAATGGGTGACCCAAATGGCCCAAACCTGAAATTAATTTCTAGCTTGTTCTCAAATGGCTCTTCCCGTAGGATATGGCTTAATGAAGCTTGTAGTAATGAATGATTGGTATATAATTAGTATGCATAATAAGTATGCTTTAGAAAATGTGCTTACTTACTATATTGCTATTGCAATATCATAATTGCTTGTATACTTGTATACTAGGCTATATCTCAGTTCTGGTGGTGCTCTATATACACACTTTGAGCAAGAATGTATGACAGTAAACCATGTAAGAATAATATCCAAACTATCCACCGCTGGCTCAATTGTTGCGTCTCTTTTAATGGTTTCGTAACGTATGAAATCTGAAATCTGAAGCATATTTCTGGGACAGTTTCATGGTGTGTCGAAAACAGTTCTACTTTCCCACAGCGGTGAGATGAGGGAGACAAATACGCCTGACCAATGTGACCGTCTTTGCATAATGTCTTTGACTCCTGGATGACACTATCTATTCTTGGAATGCTTTTTCATCAGAAGCGGAACCAATCTCATTAGACACTTTTTTTGTTTTGTTTTCTCCCCGCTCTGGTAGCAAGGATCAAGACGGAAATTGTTTATTCATTAGAGAATCATCACACTGTCATTCTAACTGTTGTTGAGGCGGTTTATGAACATGTTATCTGGCCCTGTTTTGGGAACCATCATACTTGATGAAGGAGTAGATCTAGGTCGAGATAGACACTGGCTTCCATTTCTTTAGTTGCACATACTTATCCTTGCACATACCATATATTTTGCACATATCTGTACATTCTTAATATTAGTCTCTAATTTATACACGATACCTACCTTAACTGCACACAGCTTACTGTTTATACCGGTATATACCTACTACCTACTGTGTTTACCATACTGTAATCATCACATATCCTATGTACTATATTACTCTTTATCACTGTACATATCCTATTTTGTCTAGAATATCATGTTTTGCAGTTCTGGTTAGATGCTAAACTGCATTTCGTTGTCTGGTACTTGTACTCTGCAATGACAATAAAGTTGAATCTAATCTAATCTAATCTAATCTTTAGTATATGTTTTTCAATGAAGAGATCAGCAACCTTCTGTGCCTTCATTTGAGCCAATCACGAGGTGGACTAAGACGATTTTTGTTCTTTATACTGTATGTCATGTAGAAGTTGTGAATGTTACGTTGTTATTGTCAATTGCCCATTGGGGCAGGTGGGGAATGGGGACAAGTCTTCTGTTAATGAGTTTACTGCGGAGTGATCCCTCATCAAACACACACACAACCCTTGGGACCGAGCAGTGCATTAGTCAACCTACGCACAGGAAGACCCCCCTCATTGACATACTGCTCCCGTCTGGTTGGAGCACACACACGCACACACACACACACACACACACACACACACACACACACACACACACGCACGCACGCACGCACGCACACACACACACACACACACACACACACACACTGGAAGACCTCCCTCCCCTCACTGACCCACTGCTCTCCTTCTGCTTGTGTTTTGCAGGTATTTATGAGCAGGCATTTCTTATACAACTGCAGTGAGCCTATCCTGGATGTGAAGATTGCCTTTTGTCAGGTGTGTGTTCCGTACAGGTAAACAAGGTAGAGTATTCATTCACTTCCATTTCCCCTTCATTGCTGTAGACGTGTCTTGTGTCTTGAGATGGCCCCACTGGTGCTGGGGGGGACAGATTACCCGAAGAGTCATAGGTGAACAGTAACACACTTGTGCTGAAATGAAATAGATTAATCATTTGTTAGCTTTACGGTACTACAGTACATAGTGTTCACTTGTGACTCTCCAGTGGAGTCATATCATAAATTGCTTCCAACAATGTGAAATATGAATCATATTGACGCCTTGGTAAGCATAGACCACACTGTTTGTGATATGTGTGCACTGTTGTTTTCAATGTTCGTTTTTTCAGAACGTTCACAAAATAATGGCTCTTACTGCAGTAATGTACTCAGCAGAACCAGTTGCTGTTCTGTAGTAGATCAACCTGAGATCCGAGTGATTAAGATAGCTCTCTCCAGCCTTCAATGCTATGAAATATTGATCCTCCTCTAGTGTTTTTAGAATGTTATCTTTAGTTAATAAAAGCTGCCTAGAGCCTCCACTAATTTCAATAAAAGATAGCAATTACCACCAATCTCGGTTAATCAGGATCAAATTAGCCGTGTCTGTTTAATTGCGGGCTGTTGCGCTGAGGAATGGGCCTCTTGATGGAGCGTGGCTTTATGGACTGGGGATCGTTCTCCTTCTGTAGTTCAACTGTAGCTCAGATAGCGTGCTAGCCTTGTAGTTCTTCAATCCAATTCAATTCAATTCTAACTCATAACTCATTCAGTGCCGGGAGTGAATAAAATCACCCAAATGGTCAACATTCTAGAGTGCCAAGGGTGACTTTATTCACCAATGCATAAATGATGACGCTTCATTTGGTAGCCAATCAAAGTACTGTTGCTAGGTAAATAAATACCACATACACCACTTGGCACTCTCGGTGAGTGTTCCAGAGGTCTTTGGCAGTGAGTTAAGAAATAATGCTGACATTCATTTGCTCTCGTGGAATTGTTATACATGTATGGACTGTCAGTGGCTTGACTGTGCTGTGATACTGGCTAGTACTCCAGTTAGTATGAAGGCTAATAATTCATGAGTGGCTAAAAGATTTGACCTTCGGGTTGGATGGCCTGTCATCCAGCTAGTTACACAGAGATCGATCTACAGTACATAGCCTAGTTGTTGGTACAATGGGTTTACTTTGAAGAACCATACCACCATAACAGCACCATTTTGGGTTAGACTTTACATGAATACAAGTGTGTTTATTTGTGTTTGTTATCAGGACACACATGGATTAAGAACTGTTTCATTACTACAGTATGTCATTAAAAAAGATGACTAAGATACAGGACACATGAAAACAATGTTGTTGCTAGAGTCATTACAGTGTTACTACACAGGCAACCTACTGTTAAGTGTTCCCCCTGTCCTGTCAGGTTTATGCTGCCCTGTCTTCTGCTTCCTAGTCCTGTAGGACCATTGACCCCCCCCCCCCCCCACTCACTCATACTGTACAAACCCCCACAATGTCCACAGAATAGAGGCTGGGTCTCTAGAGTTGTCTGGAAATGGTCAGACTCACAACCAAATAAATCACAAGAGAGCAAGACCCGTCAAACACAAAAGTATGTTGAGCATTGATTTAGATTATCTCAACGGAACATTCCAAATATGGGATGTTCTGTTGGAACATTCCAACGGAACATTCTAAATATGTTATGACAAATATGAAATGAAAGTAGGCTATGCTTTATGTTGCAATCAGCCTGCTACTACAGTATATTCTGTTTTGATCTTCTCTTCTTCTGTTCTGATCTCATTATTATTAATCCATGTGCTGAAGTGGCTTAGGAGCCAGTCAACAAGGTAAGTAACGGATGACATGGTTTCTTTCAGCATTGTTGAAACATTTCGTTTTTGTGTTTGTTTGTCTCCCAGGGGTTTGGTAAACAAGTGGATGTGTCATACATCGCCAAGCATTACAACATGAGCAAAAGCAAAGTGGACAACCAGTTCTACAGTGTGGAAGTGGGAGATTCCACCTTTGCAGTTCTCAAACGGTACCAGAATCTAAAGCCCATCGGTTCTGGGGCTCAAGGAATAGTCTGGTGAGTAGTCAGCTTTTATTTTTCATTTTCATTTTCGGTTGTTGGGTAACGAATGGGAAATGGTTGTCGGGGAAATGAAGCCGCTGCATCTTCGTGATTGGCTGTAATGTGCAGGAACAATTTTGGGGTTTTCATTGGACAGTATTCGTTGATTGACCCCTTATGAAAATGTGTCCATTTAATACTGTTACTGTCCTATGAGAGGGGGAAACGTCCTCAGTGCTCGGTGTGAAGGATAACGGGACGACATTATATTGTTATCGGACGCCTCTGATCAAATTAGTGGGAGAGACAGTGAGGAATACCAAATGGACGTTTAGTCTAAAAAGAGTGAGCGAAGATGTCAAGCAAATGAGCAAGCTTGGGTATGAGACACACACACACACACACACACACACACACACACACAAACACACACACGCACACCAACTCACTGGATTGGCACTCTGGAGAATTTTTAACAAGCTCACTGAGAGACAGCTCATACATATGCATTGTAATTCACCTCACACCAGCTCCTGTCAGACCCAGGAACAATAGCCAAGACTTCACTTAAAGAAAATGCCTTCTCTCCTTGTCAAAAGGCCACATAGATCATAGGACATTTCTGTCCTAATGCTTTGTCAATGTCACCCTCAGTCATTCGCCCCGTATAATTGTGGAAAGGATGGAAACATATGAATGAATGAATGAATGGTCTTTATTGTCATTGCTATAGTACAGGTACCAAACAACGACATTTGGGAGGGGGGGCTCCCCTGGTGCTAGGAAAGAAAAAAAAAACTAAAAAAAACAAGAAGGGAAAGGAGCTGGTTTACATAAATAAAGGCTATGTACACTATCCACTATACTATACTGTACAAATAAAACACTGTGCTGTACTGTATGCTATGCTATACCTATTCTAACATTTCTATGAGCACGTCATATAAAATAGAGTAGAGTATATTTATTATACCTGAGGGCAAGTAATCAATACAAATTAGTCCAAATACAAACATATGTGACAGCAGCTGGTGAAATACATTCACACCTAGTGGACCCTGCCTGTTCACAGAGACATGACTACACCAACCTAGTGGACCCTGCGTATTCACAGAGTCACGTGGTGTCACATTGTGGCAATGACAAAAACCTGTAGAAAGAATAAGAAATGAATAGGCAAAAACAAACACAGTCCAAAGTTGATGGACTATATACTATGACTATGTTTTGGTTCTAATTATACATAGATAGATAGATAGATAGATAGACTTTATTTGTCATTGCTACAGTACAGGTACCAAACAACGAAATTTAGGAGGGGAGGCTCCCCTGGTGTTTAGGAAAGGAAAAAGAAACACATTTTAGAAAAAGCATAGATGCATAAAATCACAAGAAGGTAAGGAGCTGGTTTACATCAATAAAGGCTATGTACACAATCCACTGTACTATACTGCACAGATAGTCAACTAGGGTTGTCATATTGCACAAGAAAGTATTTTTTCACATTATTTTAAAGTGTCACAGTTTGCAGGCTTGAAAATGTACATGTTTGTGCCTCAGCACTAGCTGCCATACAATCCGTCCGGACTGTCCTGGGCCCAGAACTTAGGCCTTTTCTGTGTTCAGGGCCTTGACGGCCCTGTGGTAGAAGCTGTTCTTCAGTCTGTTTGTCTTAGCGGCCGGGGTCCTGTACCTCCTGTTCGAGGGCAGCTTGACAAAGTGTTCGTGCCCAGGGTGGGTCGGGTCCTTGGAGATCTTGGAGGCCCTCCTGAGACAGCGTGTTTTGTACAGCTCCTCTAGAGAGGGGAGGGGGGCGCCGGTGATCTTCTGTGCTGTTCTCACGACTCTCTGTAGCTCGTTTCTCTCCGCTGTTGTGCAGCTGTGGAACCAGTTGGAGATGCCGAAGGTGAGGATGCTCTCCACTGCGCCGTGGTAGAAGGCCACCAGTATCTCCTTCTTGTTGTGTTGTTTCCTGAGGCATCTCAGGGTGTATAGCCGCTGTTGTGCCCTCTTGATGGTGCCTTTAGTGTTGTCCTTCCAGGCCAGGTCATCCCGCATGTTGTGTCCCAGGAATCGGAGGGTTGAGACTATCTCCACGCTCTCTCCGTCGATGAGCAGGGGCAGGATCTCGGACTTTTTCCTCCTGAAGTCTACGATGAATTCCTGGGTCTTTGACTTGTTTAGCAGCAGGTTGTTAACCTTGCACAGCTTGCTCAATTGCTCTACCTCATCCCTGTACGCCGCCTCGTCCCCCCCCGAGATACATCCCACCACGGTGGTGTCGTCTGCAAACTTTACGATGTAGTTGCTGGGGTGGATGGGGGTGAAGTCGTGGGTGTAGAGGTTGTAGAGGATGGGGCTTAGCACGCAGCCCTGGGGTGACCCAGTGCTGAGGCTGAGGGCTGTGGAGGTGTGGGGGCCCACCCGCACCCTCTGGGGGCGGTCGGTCAGGAAGTCCTTGATCCACGCACATATAGAGTGTGATAGACCCAGGTCTAGTAGTTTGGTCACTAGCCTGTCTGGAAGGATGGTGTTAAAGGCGGAGCTGAAGTCCACGAAGAGCAGTCTCGCGTAGCTGTTTCCCCTCTCCAGGTGGGATAGAGTGGCGTGGAGAGTCGTCGCTATGGCGTCCTCTGTGGACCTGTGGGCTCTGTAGGCGAACTGGTATGGATCCAGGTTGGGCGGGAGGCGTGTGAGTATGTGGGCCCGGACTAGTTTCTCGAAGCACTTCATGATGATTGGTGTGAGTGCCACCGGGCGGTAGTCGTTTAGGCAGCTCACCGTGCTTTTCTTCGGGACTGGGATGATAGTTGAGGTTTTCAGGCAGGGTGGGACGGTGGCCTGGGACAGGGACTGGTTAAAGATGTTGGTGAAGACCCCGGCCAGCTGGTCGGCGCAGTCTCTCAGCACCCGTCCCAGGACGCCATCCGGCCCCGAGGCTTTCCTGGGGTCCACCGCCTTCAGTACGCGTCTCACCTCGTGCTCTGTGAGGGTGAGGCTGCTGAGAGCTGGAGAGAGTGGTGTCTGTGTTGTGGTTACCTCCGTTCGCCCCTCGTCGAACCGGGCGTAGAAGGTGTTCAGCTTTCCCGCCAGCAGGGGGTCGTCCTCTGCGGCTGTGAGCCTGTTGGCTCTGAAGTTTGTCATCTGCTGAACCCCCTGCCACATCCGCCTGGAGTCGTTGCTCAGGAGGCATTCCTCAATCTTCTCTCTGTGCTCTACATAGCGTGAGAGTAAATAAACAATTTATTTTCATTGGGCCAAATGTTCATTTCATGCACCAATGCAAAGCATTATCCTGAAATCAACACTATTATGCAATCTTCTTTCTGTTATGTAATTGGGAGACTTCTGCCGGTGAGGCTGAGGAATGTTGTGCGAGTCCTGGCCCACCGAGGGACTCAGTGACTCTCTGTGAGTGTGATCGTGTCACCTTAGTCATTATAAATGGGTGTATTCCTGCCCCTCTGACCTGCAGTATGGTCAAAGCTCTCAGACAAGCCATCTTAGGATGCATTAGGGGGTTGATGATGACATCATCATCATCTCTCGTACGGCTCCCTGAATGATACTGATGTCTTACCGACATCCTGATTGGCTCCGAGCTTTTCATGAACACTCGGCTGTTTCCATGGTCATGCGCCATTCCTCCACTCACGTTCGTTGAAAGCTGTACCTTCCCTATGACGCTTTGTGGTTTAGACTCCATATGTGATCACCAGGTGGCTTACAGTACACTACAGTACACTTAAGCCCCATATATCAGGGAGAACGTAGAGTAGGAGTGCTGAGTAGGTAGCCAACAGTACATTGATTAATTCGGGGGGAAATCCTCATGTTTCACATTTTCTTGGCTGTAACTTAAGTTCATATGGCGCATACAACACTAACCTCTGTAAAGATCAAAGTTCCAGAATGTTCCTCATTATTTAGCAGCCCCGGTGGCAAAATGTAATGCACTGCTCTGCTGTTTCAGAAATGGGTTCTTCCCCTCCTATGGTGACGTTCTGCTGAGTCAGCCTCTGGGCTCACTGTTGGCTCGAACCACCTCCGAAATTGAGTTTCTGGAGGAGAATGGGACTACTACTACTATAGCCTCCCCACAGTCAAAGCTGTCAACTATATAATATAATATACAGTATATGATCAACTATATAATATAATATACAGTATATATGATCAACTATATAATATAATATACAGTATATGATCAACTATATAATATAATATACAGTAGGCCTATGTATATATACACAAAACACACACACAGACACATTTTTATATATATACTGTATATTATATTATATAGTTGACAATATGTTTACAGCTTTGACTGTGGGGGAGATACAGTAGTAGTAGTTATAGTATTATTGTTATCCATACATTTTGCATCTACTATGATGGCCTGAAGGTACAGAAAGAAGGTACAAAAACCTCCTTTGTAGTATTCTCCATGGGGAAACAAACGTGTTGTTTACTAGAAGATGAAAGCAACAGACACTGGAAATTTAAGTGAGAAATACTGGAAGGTATCACAGATGTCTTTTTAACCGTTTCATGCCTCCAATATGATAGTCTTCAAAAACAAAAGGCCTACCTCCAATCCCCCCCCAGGTTCCGAACTCTTTTTTATCTTTACAAGGACGTCGGCTCACAGAAATCTCAGCGGCTGTAGTGCCAGACGTGTTGTAAGTAACAAGGAATTCATTTATCAATCAACACTTCCTCTCTTTGGCAGCGTTTGTACCCAGGCCTTAACAAGTCTGCAATGTCTGCTTGGCCAAAGGCACTAACCTTTTAGCACCACTGTGTTGCAGTGGTAGTAGTAGCTAGTAGTGGTAGCGGCAGCTAGCCTATAACTCTAGTGTTATTTTTATTATTATCCAACTATTATTATTATTATCCTGTCACAAGCTCCAAATACTAGCCTCATGTCATATCAATCAGCCCTTATCTTAATCACATTCCTTTTTTCTCTTCTTCTCTTTTTTTACTGCCTTTTTCTATTATTCCAAACGACTGTTGTGTTGATGCAATGGCCCTATCATATGGGCCAGTGCTTCTGATTTTATTATTTTAGATTCATTACAAATAATGATGGTAGTTTATGTGGTAGGTTTATGTTTATCATATGTTTACAAACATATGTTTAAGTGGTATGATGGTATAGTTATGATGAATTATTTGAAGTAAGAACCAGCAAGTAGCATGATGACCACATGATTTCCTAGTAAATACTGCTGCAGATACTAAAGCAACATAAACAGTCTCACAAGCCGGAAGATAAAGTGCCCCCAAAGAAACATTAATGCCTCCAGCTACGGCTCCCCTGGGATGACATGAACGGCACAGGAAGCTGGTGGTTTGGCCTGCTGCTGTGTCATCATCTACAGGCCCCACACACAGAACACACAGACCTTACTAGAAGGCAGTGTCTTATAAAAACATTACATTCTAGTGTTAGTGGCTATGGGTCTATGCACATCAGGGGAGGCTGGTGGAGGTAGAAATCGGAGGGTATTGTAAGGCATGGAATGAGGAATGGGTTAGGGTTTGGGTTCCTTATTCCCATTCCATGCATTACAATGAGCCTGTCCTCCGATTTCTACCTCCACCAGCCTCCCCTGCTGCACATACAATGTGTGGGGTAGAAGTGTTACTCAGTATGTCACTCTTCTGTCCTGTTCCTACAAGGCATCCTTATCTCACGGAGCCTTCCATTATAAACCTCTCCTTTGACTTGTCATGGTTGTTCATTACTCTTTTTTCTTTTTTTCTTTTTCATGCTTTGAGGAATTTGGTTAGATGAATAACTGTTGAATGACAGATTTCACTATATTGTAAGAATAGCATTAAACATTGATATATACCTTTTATTTTCTGTAGTATTATCTAAGTATGATATACTGTATATCCATCTGACATAGACAGCTTCACCCCTGTATATGTAGGCTATATATCAGAGTATATAGAAATCGGAGGGGCTCATTGTAATGCATGGAATGGAATGAGGAATGGTATCAAACACGTGGTACCATTCCTCATTCCATTCCATGCATTACAGGAAGGCCGTTCTCAGATTTCTACCTCTATATATATATATATATTTGCTGCTACTGCATTGTTAATGAGGAGACATGTTTTTCTTGAACTGAGAGGCTGAAGTGAGAGGGAGAGTGGGAGTGAGAGGGAGGAGAGGGAGGAGAGGGAGAGGGAGAAAGGGAGAGGGAGGAGAGGATGAGACGGTATAGAGGGGGAAGGAGAGCAAAGTACTGTTGAGAGGGAGGGAGGGAGGAAAAGAGGAGGAGGGAAGTACTAAAGAGAGAGAGAGAGAGAGAGAGAGAGAGAGAGAGGGAGGGAGAGAGTTGTACTGTTGAGAGGGAAAGAGGGGGATGGAGAGAGTGGTACTGTAGAGAGGGAGGTAGGGACATGCCTCAATTAAATGTATAATGTAGGGCTATACTTTCCACTATACGTAAATGTATATTGCGTATAAATACAGAAATATAAATAGATAAGCTAAAATATATACCATATAAATAAATAAATTAGCATAATCGTCACGTGGCAGTTACAAGTCATTTTGTTTGTTTACCAAATATTAAAATGTGCGTGTAGGGGGGGGGCCCAAAAAATACAGTCTGCCTAGGGTAATCTATGTATTTAATCTGGCCCTGCCAATGCTTCTAAAAGCAGAGTGCTGATTTGATATCATCTCTTCACCATTCGGTCACAACAGAGGATGCATCACACACTCTCTCTCTCTTTAACTCCTAATCACTTGTCATCGCCATGACAACAAGTGTCCATAACCTCAGGAGGGTATTCCATCAACGTCACTAATGGAAAATCTAGGCTTATTTTGATAAGTCTGAGATTTATCAAAAATAAGCCTGGATTTTCCTTTAGCGACGTT
Organism: Nansenia antarctica; assembly: GCF_963989245.1. Lineage (NCBI taxonomy): Eukaryota > Metazoa > Chordata > Actinopteri > Argentiniformes > Microstomatidae > Nansenia > Nansenia antarctica. The sequence goes on along the minus strand of NC_137689.1, from coordinate 66,122,679 downwards.
GATGGAATACCCTCCAGTACGTACCCTTGTTAGAATTACACGTTGATTCATGAGTGATGATGCAAAGAGATGCATCGGTATGTGTGAATGGAACCCACCATTGGCGCCTGGTGACTGGAGTGTTCACACTCTTGACTTGATGAATGACCACCGTTCAGTATCATGAGCGTAACGCTTCTTCTCTCTTTAAGCCTATTGTGACTGTGGTTAGCATGTTAGCATTGGGACCAAAAGGTCCTGTGTTCAACTCATACCACAGGTTGGCAACATGAATTTGCTTCAGTAACATTCTCTCCAACCTCTAAATGATATCAAGACACTTACATGTCTACATTAAAGACAGGGCACACTACACTGAACTAGTTAAGATGAACCTGTATAACCCAAAGAGGTTCAGCTAGTTGCATTTGTCAAAAGCTCTTTCTCGGTTATACAAAGAGCAGAGACACCATGGTTGGTGTCCACTGTTGCCCCTGTGATACAGTTTCCACAAGCCCTTCGTGGCTTTTGTGAGGGCGCTTTTGGATAGGCTAATATTTCTGATGGAAATGTAGCTCCCTCTCTATCTCTCACACACACACGCGCACACACACACACACACACACACACACACACACACACACACACACACACACGCAAACACATCCTCTAGGGATAAGGTGTGTCCGCATGCAGCACTGTGTTAAATGCTCATAGTCATGGTGTTTTGCTTTCTCAATATGTCATGAGGGTGTGGAAGTCAATAGTTGTTCATAATAGGAGTGTGTACCAAGCTACATGAGCTATTTCTAATGGAGCTATTATTTACTGTTGAATAACCTGTCTCATAGCAGTATATTGAGTTGCAGCTGAACATATTATTGTAAAATGGCTACCTCAATTTTGCCTGATCTGAGAGAAGGCAATAATGTATTTCCATCATCCTTCACAGTATTGGATCAATGTTTACCCAGATGAAGATTGTGTTCCTGTTCCCGACCCATTCTGAATAAATACAAGATGATAGATTTTGTCTGTCATTAAAACTTCATTGTCATCATCAATCAATTTACCCTGTACCAAGGGATGTAATAACAGTTGGTTGTACAGTAGTATACCTGATTACATTAGTTACAGTTAGATTACATTCCTTAGATTACATTCCTTGCACTGTAATCCCTATGCAATTGAATTGTCAACACACTCACCATGGCCTTGAGGCCGAAACTACAGCCTTTATTTATTTTTTTCACTCTCTAAGAAATAATTCTTCAGCTCTTAACTATTTTTTTTTACGTGTTTTAGTAATGATACTTATGCTGTTTTCCACTAAATATCCTGCTTATGTTATGAAGCTGTGTCACACATTTCCTATCATGGTTCGGTCTCTTATTGGTGGTCCCTGTTGTCTCCCGTCTTCTTCTTCTCTGCAGCGCCGGGTACGATGCCGTCCTGGACAGAAATGTGGCGATCAAGAAGCTCAGCAGACCCTTCCAGAACCAGACTCATGCCAAGAGAGCCTACAGGGAGCTGGTGCTCATGAAATGTGTCAATCACAAAAACGTGAGTGTGTCCGTCGTCCAAACGTGCTAATGTCAGAACGGTTACACACTGACCACTTTCACTCAAGATACACAGTCCCAGTCATGGTCTGAAGTACTTTGAAGAGTTTTGAAGTACTCTGAGGAGTTGTGAAGTACTTTGAAGAGTTTTGAAGTGCTTTGAGGTAAATAGAGAGAGAGAGAGAGAGAGAGAGAGAGAGAGAGAGAGAGAGAGAGAGAGAGAGAGAGAGAGAGATAGTGATGATCAGATCAGATCAGATCAGATCAGATCTGAATTCCACGCCTGGGGAAATGTGTGTGTGTGTGTGTGTGTGTGTGTGTGTGTGTGTGTGGTTGTATGTGTATGTGTGTGTGTGTGTGTGTGGTTGTATGTGTATGTGTGTGTGTGTGGTTGTATGTGTATGTGTATGTGTGTGTGTGGGGGGGAAGAGAGCTCCGTATGGATGTGATTCTCACACTGCAGCAATCCCCACTGTCCTATCTGCTCTCTGTCCTATCTCCTCTCTGCTCTCTGTCCACTCTGTCTCTGTCCTATCTACTCTCTGCTCTCTGTCCACTCTGTCTCTGTCTCTGTCCTATCTACTCTCTGCTCTCTGTCCTCTCTGCTCTCTGTCCTCTCTGCTCTCTGTCCTCTCTGCTCTCTGTCCTCTCTGCTCTCTGTCCTCTCTACTCTCTGCTCTCTGTCCTCTCTGCTCTCTGTCCACTCTGTCTCTGTCCTATCTACTCTCTGCTCTCTGTCCACTCTGTCTCTGTCCTATCTACTCTCTGCTCTCTGTCCACTCTGTCTCTGTCCCCCCACGCCTTTCTATCTACTCTCTGCTCTCTGTCCACTCTGTCTCTGTCCCCCCCACGCCTTTCTCAGCAATGTCCTTGATCAGGGTTACTCCCACATATCTCCCGAGTCCCTCTCTACTCTCATCTGCTCACATACACAACCGGTGTTGGTGTGTGTGTGTATGTGTGTGTGTCTCTGTGTACAGATGGACTGTTTCCATTTGAGCTCTTCCTTTTTCAATGGCATTCCCTGGTGTGGAATGCCATTGTGCACCTATTATGTTAAAAACAGTGACATTCAGATGATTCTTAGTGGTGTATTATTATTTAAATACACAATAAACAACAGTTTACGGTACTGTTGTAGAACAATAACATGAATGTTTACCTGTTTCTTTCCATTCTCTTTCTTTTCCAGATCATCAGTTTATTAAATGTATTCACACCACAGAAATCCCTAGAAGACTTCCAGGACGTGTAAGTAGAATAAAGACTTTCAGAGTTAGAGCAGATTGTCAGATTAACAAAACTGTATTCAGGGAGAGTCCTTACTTCCATTTAATCTGACCTTTAGTCTGGTTTTCCAAGACTCTAAAAGCCCACGTCAATCAGTTTTGCTTCCTGGCTTCCAAGGCACAAAGAACGAGTGGTGACTAGAGCATTCGGCAAAGTAACTCCAGATATAGCTAGGAGCAATTCTCAATAAAATATGTCGAAAGGTTGTTTGACTCAGTTGCAAAAAAAGCTGGTCAAGGAGGTTCAGAGGGTTATATTTGACTCTGGGTGCTGTGGGTGCTAAATTTACACACGAGCCACATCGCTCTCCACACAGGTTTTAGGAGAAGCTAAGAAAATAGGATGTATCGCCCAAAATACTCATACTTTGACCTAAACGGCCATTTTTGACATGAATCATTGTACAATAACATTGCGCAGAACCAGAATGTAATATATCAGCAAAAAAACGTCAAAATGACGAATGTTTGCTTTTAAATGTGGTCGGTATTAGGGGAATACCGCACCGGATGTCTTGTCAGGGAATGTGGTGGTAGTGTAATTTGAAGCTGTGAACTGCGTGCCTTGGTAGTGAATGATGAATGGATGTGTTCTGGCCTATTTTTAGAATGATCAAAGGAGCAATGTGAAGGAACGCTTGCTTGTTTTAGACAGTTAACTTTAATCTTTACCTGTAATACATCTGATTCCTCTTTGTTTTTTGAACACAATACAAGTAGGCTACATAGTGCATAGTTATGTCATCTTTAATAAGGAGCCTTGAGCTGTTATTAATGCTTATAGCATGTTTTAAAACCCATTTCTAGCCTTATAAAGGCTGTTCATTGGAGCTGTAAGCTCTTAATATCGTCCTAATATACAATTAGATTGATAATACACACTTTCATGAGTGGCATGAGTCTGTGCATTCATAATGCCTTATCGATAGGTGTGTGTCTCAAGTGATACCATCAGTCCCAGATGTGAACGTGTATGTCTCCCTGCCCCTCTCTCCTCTCTCTCTCCTTCCATCCCTCTCCCCCTCTCTCCTTGCTCTCCTCTCTCTTTCTCTATCCCGCCCCTCTCTCTTTCTCCACTCTCTACCTCCACCCCCCCCCCTCTCTCTTTCTCTACTCTCTACCTCCACCCCCCCCACACACACACACACACCCTCTCTCTTTCTCCTCTCTCTCAGGTACCTGGTGATGGAGCTGATGGATGCCAACCTGTGCCAGGTGATTCAGATGGAACTGGACCATGAGAGGATGTCCTACCTGCTCTACCAGATGCTGTGTGGCATCAAACACCTGCACTCGGCTGGCATCATCCACAGGGTGAGACGCCCCCCTCAGACCTGGGCCACCTGTGGCCGTATAGCCATTGACCATAATGCTGTACAATTTGACTGGACACGCCCATGTCACATGACAGCACATAGCATAACATCCCATAACACAACATGACATGAGAGGACATTATCAGTCACGTGACAGCACATGATAAGTCGGTTGCCGACTTGTTCCCCCTTTCACCAGCTGCTGTCACAAATGTCACCTCTAACTGCCATATTTGTTGTTGCTTTCTCTCTCTAGGATCTGAAACCTAGCAATATAGTGGTCAAGTCTGATTGTACGCTTAAAATTCTGGACTTTGGCCTGGCCAGGACCGCAGGCACGAGCTTTATGATGACCCCGTACGTGGTGACGCGGTACTACAGAGCCCCAGAGGTCATCCTAGGCATGGGCTACAAAGAGAACGGTATGCCGAGTATGTTCGAAAACTTTAATACTATAATACCACTCTAGAGTAATAATTTAGAACTGCACTTACTTACTGTCACCCTCACCCCCGCTGGCACAAAATTAACGTTTAGTCGCTTTTCCTGTCCACTTGCTTTTCCTGTCCACTTGCTTTTCCTGTCCACTTACTGTATTTATTATCTGTGAGCCTTTAAAGGGGCAATCTGGGATTGGTACCTCAATTTTAGGACTTTTGTATTAATAATATATAGCCATTGATTCTTGACAAATATTACTTATATAACCTTATGAGGTTAGCAACCGTCTTACCATATCAGAACCCACGATGTAAGCTTTTTAAAATGGTAAACAAACAATTTATAGCTTCAACACATGGTTAAAACACATACTTCAAATCACTTTGATCTCATGGACGCTCAGTGGCATCCATAGCTCTGTCTATGAATTTGAGAGTGACGCCATTTTTCCAGCCCCATCCCTCAGCTGAAGTGGCAGGGAGACCGCTTTGTTATTGCAATCCCAGATTGCCCCTTGAACATCTAATCTCCTTCTTTAACACCTTCCTTACAGCATAGTCCAGTATTTGACTTCCCCCTTTAAATATGGAGAAGAAGCAACAAAATCATTAGGCTGTGGGAGGCTTGTGAGAGGCCCTCCACTGCACAGAGTAAATTATGTGTAAATAAAGCTTTACATACATAAACTACCAGGCCAAGATTTACGACTCTGGCTGTGCACTTGATGTATTTGAACGCTAACCGGGCTATTGCTCGATGGCCATACACGTGACATTAATACGCTACACGTGGGGCCAACCGCGGGTTGGAAGGCTATGGATTTCCTGCCACTAGTCAGGCCCCCGGAGGCTCCTCTCTCTCTCTCTCTCGCTCTCTCTCTTGATCACTGGAGGAGTAATTATTTGTCTGCATGCTGCTATGTCTCTCTCTCTCTAATTATTTCTCTGTCAGAATAACAATCACATTCAAATCACTATCTGTTTCCCCCCTATCCCTGTCCTGTCGATGGGGTCTGACTAACGCTTACATTATGCTTTTTCTCTCTCTCTCTCTCTCTCTTTCTCTATCTCTCTTCTCACTCTCTCCCTCTGTACCTGCAGTGGATATATGGTCGGTGGGGTGCATTATGGGAGAAATGGTGCGCCACAAAATCCTGTTCCCTGGCCGGGATTGTATCCTTAAGATCTGATAATGTTTGCATGGCCAATCAATCAATCAACCAACCAATCAAACAACCAATCAATCAATCAATCAATCAATCAATCAACAACAGCTGTGCAGGTCATGTGTTGTACTGGATGCATTGTTTGTGCAGGTGTTTTGATGTTAAATTATTTACACAGACATGTACTCAGACAGAGTACATTGAATTTGGAGAAAGTTAGGCCCGATCCCGATTCCCTTTTCTACCCCTATGGCTCGTTTTGGAGCCGAGGCCTCCGAACAGAGCCACAAGCCGTAGTGGTTGAAATCTTTCCCTCTGAAATGGGACAACCCTTCAAGACCCTGATACGTCATCACCCTGAAGGTGAACCTGGCCTGTTCCTCCTCTGTTGGGTACAGAGCTGTATTTCTAATGACTTTAACCAAGCTGTTTTAGCACCTTGCTGGCTTTATAACACATTTATAACACTTCTAATACCACCATTATCTTTAATGCTCCATCCAAACTGTACAATAACCCTCGAAAATAAGATGTGTTCTTAACTTCAAGTCCTGTCTTCTACTGAATTGCTTGAGAAAATGATGATCATGTTTTGACAAAGCTATGAATCTGCCCTGTGTTCAACCTCCTATTTTTGCACACTGTTTTGTATTCTCGCCTCTGAGTATTTATGCCAGTCATAACTGTGTTTGGTGTGTGTTCATACAGTGTGCGGTCATGCACTAAACCCCCAGGTTAGCATTCTCAGCAAGAGATGGGCCCCCTGTTGCTAATAGGAGTACTAGCGATAATTAGCATTCAAGCTTTGAGGGTGCATGGGCTTAATAGAGTACTCTAAAGGGCTCTGCACACAGCGTGCGATTTCTGTTGCGCGTCAACGTTCCATTTTGAAGTTTGAATGGAAGTCTATGAGAACATACAACAGAAATTGCATCGCACGCTGTGTGCATTGGGATGCGATGTTTTATGATTTTCTCATAGACTTCCATTCAAACTTCAAAATGGAACGTTGACGCGCAACAGAAATCGCACGCTGTGTGCAGAGCCCTTTACACAATTATTACACCCAGTAAGTCATTCATTTATTCAGTAGTAATGGTAGAATGTTATTTCCAGTGGCTCATAAGCTCCTCAGTAGGGCATTAGAAGATGCTGAATTCCAACGTAAGTGCATGTTAAGGTCATTGCGTCATCTGGCCTATGAGAAACTAAATCCCTATCAAAAGATGCTCGAGTGAAATATTGCTGTAAAACACTGCTGTCAAAATGTACTTCTCTCTGGCTAATCTTGATTGATGTTTAGTTTCTCACAGGATTTGTCTAAACTTATGTGACAGCAGCTGGTGAAAGCGAGAACAAATCGGCAACCAATCAAAATGTTCAGACATTTTATTCCGAAAAATGTAAATAAATGTCAACCTTGTTGGCCAAAACATTGCAGGCCAAAACATTGCAATGCAATAGATTCCTAACTAGGGGGATTACTCACCGAATCTATTGCATTGCAATGTTTTGGCTTGACTAGTGAGTGTGTCATTGATTTTCAACAGCGTTGGGTGGGTGTGTTTGTGGTACTCTGCGTACAGTGCAGTATGTGAAAGAAGACAGCTGTAGTCCTGGTTACACATCATTGAACATGCAGTCCTGCTCTGCAAGCTTAATGCACCAGATTTCTCCAGTAGAGAGAGCCCTGTACTGTCAGGTCCCACTACAAACCTTCACATCTCAAAACCACAAACCCTTAGACTCGCATTACATTGTCTATTACTGTTACAGTCCGTCAATGAGGTAACCCGGATATCTGCGTGTGTCTTATGTCCATTCGGTTACCAACATAACAATGATTATTGATGTCAAAGCATATACTGTACAAGCTGCATGCTGCTGCTGAAGAAGTGTTAAGATTATCCGAAGAAGAAGAAGAAATTGTATTTTTACAATGGACCACCTCCCCCTGAGACAGCACACACACACCTTTTTTTGTTTGTTATTTTTCTGTGTGGGGCAGTCCCACTCATATATTTTTTCATTTTCTTTATTGGACAGATAGTGAAGACAGACAGGAAAGTAGGGAGAGAGGACATGTCAGCAGGGCCGGATTTGAACCCATGCTGACATGGGCATATGTGTGCACTGTAGACCGCGGTGCTAGACCACTGGACTACCCCAGGCCACACACACACACTCCTAGGAAGAACAGAACTCTGGGCACAGGGTCAGCCCCCGCCAGCCTCCGACTGGAGCAGTTAGTTAGTGCCTTGCTCAAGGAGGGCACAACAGTAGTGGTGGTAGGATACATTAGATACCATGCCAGCAGCTCTCCAGTCACCTGCTCACATCCGGCTCCCTCCTGGGGTGGGGATCGAACCAGCGACCTTCCGATTGCTGGCCGACCTCTGTAACCTCTAAACTACCTGCCGCTCCTGTGTTGGTCATACAGTCATTGGCCAGAGACACATTACTGACCTGTAGAGGTTTTTCACACCTTGTTGAGTGGCTACCAGGGGATGGTTCGCTGCCTACTAGCTACATCTTTGAGAGAATAAGAGTGGGTGTTATTCACTGCCTTGTCACACAGCCAATGAGAGTAGGCGGTGAGGAGGAGGAACTGTAGCTATGGATCTGTATGTTTTCATAGATGTAGGTACAATGATATTATATACGGTGTTATAACCCTACATAACAAAAGGGCTTTACCTTGATACTGGCTAGTTAACTGGGGGTGTTAAAATGACAAGAAGATTCTGAGTTGACGGACAGATGGAAGTAGAGATGTGTGATGGTGGAGTTTGGTGCAATGTGTTTGTCATTCTGTGTGTGTGTGTGTGTGTGTGTGTGTGTGTGTGTGTGTGTGTGTGTGTGTGCGTGTGTGTGTGTGTGTGTGGCTGCAGTGGACATGTGGTCTGTGGGCTGCATCTTTGGAGAGGTGATAAGAGGGACAGTGCTGTTCCCAGGAACGGACCGTATCCTTGCCTCCCCCTGTTCATCTTATGGTTTGCACTCAGACAACAGAATCAGCACCGTCATTCAGATGTGTACAGTTTGAGCATCAAACCAAATCATTCACATACAAAAAAAACAGAACATTTCTGCAAATACGTAATGCCATGGGTACAGAAGTACTTGCGAAGAGAAAAGAATAATATTTATAGAGTGGGTGACTGATTAATTTTCACTGGATTTAAATGCAAATTAATGAATTAACATATTTGTTTGGGAAGGCTTTTGAAGGAATTCGAGCTATTTGGTGCAATGAGACAGCTAGATAACAACCGTGCATAAGAATTTTAGCAAATAAAAGGGTCCCATTGCTTCGGGCTGCATTGTGTGTTGGAATCCCAAAGAGTGAGAGAGACAAAGAGGAAATGAACATGGCGCTCCAGAAGGATGAGGTAATGGGTTTTTGGGTTGCCCCGGGCTGGCACCCGTTTAAACTGGCACCCCCCTGTGAGAAACATTGGGAGGCAGAAAGAAAAGAGACGAGCGATCGCCCTGTTAGCCAGGTTACACTATT
>NC_137689.1:66078413-66108413 GCF_963989245.1 Nansenia antarctica | reverse complement strand
GAAAAATATCTTAAAGTTAAGTGTATGGTCTGGGGCTATCCTACTGGAGATGCAATTTGCAATTCTCAGGATCCTCCACCAGTATTGTGTACTGTATTTCTGAGACAGGTCAACAATGCTTGATTACTTGATCAGTTTTTCTGCTTGTGTTTTTTGCACAAACCTTTTCAATTAGCTTGAAGTAGCTCTCTTCGGTAATTCACGAGAAGAAAGACATCAGGGCAAAGGAGACATTGATATCTCTCTCTCTCTCTCTCTCTCTCTCTCTCTCTCTCGCACTTTTTACTCACTCTTTTTTCTCCCCAACTTCTTCTCTGGCTCGGGCTCGTAGAACTCATCTACAAAGAGGTGATGAACTTTGAGGAGAGGACGAAGAATGGCGTGGTGAAGGGACAGCCCTCTCCTTCAGGTACTCTCAGTGCATAACCTAATCGCTCTGTAAGTGAATTTAATAAACTAATGGGGTTTGTCTTGTACCAGAGAAATCCATTGTGCGTTGACCATGTGTCTTTGTCCACCATCTTGTCTCTGAGACAGATAGAATGTGTGAAGCAGTCTATGTATGTTTTAGCTTTTCAAATAATAGATTAGAGAAAGTACGATTTATTCGACTGATTCTGTATGTATATGGATAAAAGGTTTGAAACGTGTTATGTGTACTGAGAAAAATCATATCACAATATTTAAATATCTTGCTGTTGCCTAATCTATGGGATAGATTATATGTAGGCCTATTGTACAGTATTTTCACATCTGTGTATGCACATGCCATGATTTAAGGCTGGGGTCCTTGGTCCACATTCCCATAAAAAAAAAATATCTCACACTCTGAATTGATCTTTGCAGTTAAGTGTTGTTCAATATTATCTGCCTAGATAAAGATGCCAATGTTTACTAAATCAGCTGTCATTCTCCTGGAAGACCATTGGAGGGCAGTGTGGAGTCATGTTGGTGTTGGTAGCGCTATGGTTGTCTGTCCAGGCTCTTTTGCTTAGAAGGGAGAACAACTGGCTTTGGTCGGCAGGCTTCGATATTTTTGCATATAGAGCGTTTCTCAAACTAAGTGAGGCTATGCCAGGCTGTCAGGTATTTGGGTCTGTTCAGATAGAGAATGCATGCCTCCCTGCAGTCTCTGTTCAGGACAGTAAACTGCTGGCCAGTCATTGATTTAATCCGCAGTGCGATAACTCTCTCTCTCTCTCTCTCTCTCTCTCTCTCTCTCTCTCTCTCTCTCTCTACCCCAACCTACCCCCCCCCCCCCCTCTCCATCTTTCCCTCCCTTCTCCCTCTCTCCCACTCTCTTTCACACCCTCTCTCTCTCTCTTCTTCTTCTTTCCCTCACTTTGGTCCTCATTCCCCCGGCTCTTTCTCTGACCTGCCTCTCTCTCCTCCTCTCTCTCCTCCTCTCTCTCTCTGCAATTAAGCAGATGGGTTGCCCCTGTGCAGAGCAGACGCAGTGCAGCTAAACAGCCCCAAACTGCACTATTTCACAGCAGTACGAGGCATGTAGTTAGGCTTAGGCATAAGTAGTTGGTTTCTACATTCTACATTTTTTACATTTTTACATAGAGAACACGTTTCTATATATCTACACTCTACATAGAGAACTAGTTTCTATATATTTACACTCTACATAGAGAACTAGTTTCTATATATCTACACTCTACATAGAGAACTAGTTTCTATATATCTACACTCTACATAGAGAACTAGTTTCTATATATCTACACTCTACATAGAGAACTAGTTTCTATATATCTACACTCTTCATAGAGAACTAGTTTCTATATATCTACACTCTACATAGAGAACTAGTTTCTATATATTTACACTCTACATAGAGAACTAGTTTCTATATATCTACACTCTACATAGAGAACTAGTTTCTATATATCTACACTCTACATAGAGAACTAGTTTCTATATATCTACACTCTACATAGAGAACTAGTTTCTATATATCTACACTCTACATAGAGAACACGTTTCTATATATCTACACTCTACATAGAGAACTAGTTTCTATATATCTACACTCTACATAGAGAACTAGTTTCTATATATCTACACTCTTCATAGAGAACTAGTTTCTATATATCTACACTCTACATAGAGAACTAGTTTCTATATATACACTCTACATAGAGAACACGTTTCTATATATCTACACTCTTCATAGAGAACTAGTTTCTATATATCTACACTCTACATAGAGAACTCGTTTCTATATATCTACACTCTACATAGAGAACTAGTTTCTATATATCTACACTCTACATAGAGAACTAGTTTCTATATATCTACACTCTACATAGAGAACTAGTTTCTATATATCTACACTCTTCATAGAGAACTAGTTTCTATATATCTACACTCTACATAGAGAACTAGTTTCTATATCTACACTCTACATAGAGAACACGTTTCTATATATCTACACTCTACATAGAGAACACGTTTCTATATATCTACACTCTACATAGAGAACTAGTTTCTATATATACACTCTACATAGAGAACACGTTTCTATATATCTACACTCTACATAGAGAACTAGTTCTGAGCGACCTGGGACATTGAATGTAAACTTTACTTTTTTATTTTATTTTATGTTATTGTTGGCTACTATGTCTGGCAGTTTGATACCATTGCTTTGTGAGAGGACAGAATGTGAGCATAAAACATTCAGTTAGTGTAAGAGTACTCTGTTTATTTGAAAGGTGTATTATGATATGATTTTACAGAAGCTCTCCATAAATCCGATATAATCTGATTGTGTTTGCCTTTAGGGAACGATATCCATAGCAGTGCAGTAGAAAGGTCTATGTAAGCACCTTAAGACCTCTCCACTGGGTTTGAGTAAACCTGTGACTCTGGAGTCAGATACAATCAATAGAGGCCATAAATTCTGGTTTGCCTCCTGTTTTATTGGAGGTCAGCTGAAATGGCTACCACTGTCCTTTAAGCAATCTCCTCCCACAGCCACAGACACATAAACAGGAGATTTATGGTCAGCCTGGGGCACCCGACACCTCCTTTTGCAAAAATCACTGGACCATTGGTATTCTCTGCACCGAAAGTTATCGTTTTAGCAAAGCCCTCCACTTGCTTTTCCTCTTGAGTGGCTTAAGGACTTCCATGTAGTAGTGGACATGAACAGTATGACTGGCAGTATATTGGCAGTATATCAGGGGAGGCTGGTCGAGGTAGAAATCGGAGGACGGTCTCATTGTAATGCGTGGTACGGAATAAGGAATGGTATAAAACATGTGTATGATGCCGTTCCTAATTCCATTCCATACATTACAATGAGCCTGTCCTCCGTTTTCTACCTCCACCAGCCTCCACTGGCAGTGCCTGTATATTATATCCTTTGCCTATTGCGCTACAGTACATTACAAAATGGACCAGAAATGTCCTCCTTCCCACATATCCTATTATGTGTCTGATAACAGTCCTGTCTGTTTCTCCCCTGTCTGATGTGTTGCGTACCACAGACCTAACATTGTGTACCACAGACTCAAAGCAAAGCGTAACTTCACAATACAACACGTCTGCTCCAGGGAGATAGCATAGACCTCTGACAAGTACAAAATATCATCTTTGTACCTGTGTGATGTTCTCTTTACTTTTCAATTCTGCTCTTTAGAGGAGATGATCCTTCATCCCTTTGTTTTGTGCCTGGGTTTATAAACTGCAGTGCCGTAGGAAGATAAGTGCTGCCATATCCAGTTCTGCTGGCTATGAAGGATCCGTCTCAGAGACTATAAGTCGACTCCATGAGATGTCAATCTCAAAGCCAGCCAGCCAGCCAGCCAGCCAGACACCAAAGGATGGGAAAATGATAGAGGAGTCCATTTGCTCCAACTTGAGATTAAATTGTCCTATCTAATTCTCACACAGAACGATAAATGACCTGGGCACTTCCTCATATTTTAATAAGACTTTGGAGGGAGTCCTTTCAATCGACCAATTTGGAACAAAATTTAACACAGCGGAAATCGCCCGCTGGATCTTTGTAAAAAACGCTTTATAGTTTTCACTTTGACGTGCTACTGAATACACGGCATATTAATAAGGCTTTTATGAAACTTGCAAGTATTCAGGATATAACTGTCCATTCACTCCACGTTTGCTTCGAGATGATTGGAAAATAAGATGGATAAGAGGATTGCCTATTGAGAGAAATTATCATTTTGTACAGAAATGGCTATTATGAATGGCTAGCATTAACAATGTGTTCCATTCATAAGCCTAATGCATCACAGTCACAGTAGCCTATGCAGTCTCAGCATGTGTGCATTAGTAGAAATTCATTCATCCCCATCTAGTGGTAAGAAGCTGCTTATTATGAAACATTATTCCAGCACTCTGTCTTCTATGGAGCTGACATGGTTGTTAGTCAACTGCGGCTGCCATGTTACACTCAGGGCCTGTTTCCTGGAATCAGATTAAGACTAGTCTTAACCTGGACTAAATAACATGTTATTTAAAATAACATAGTTATACTAAATAACATTCTACTCTTAATTTGTACTCTTTTTACGCTTAATCTGTTTCCAGGAAATCAGGTCTCAGTGTATTACTTGCTGTAGCTTGAAACAACTATACAGTGTTAGTCCATAAATTATCCAGAACAGCGCTGAACCGGGTTCAACCATAGGTCAATTGAACCAATCAAACTGCTAAAATGGCTCTTTCATCACACAAGGCCGTTTAGGTGTCATTTCTTCCCAGGCAGCACGCAGAGGGATGGGGCATAGATAGAGGGCCCTCGGGACGGTGGACCCCAGCCTTAACTCACCCCCTCTCTCATTCCTGACACTGTGGGTGTTGTGCTGGTGGCCTGTGTTTATTGTGTGTGTTTGTGTTTCTATCTGTATTTATGTCAGGGGTTGTTGTGGCTTTGTCAGTTTTTCCTGGGGCTCTTTTTCGTTGTAACCCCCTGCTGCTGTTGATTCCCTTAGCACAGGTGCAGCCGTGAACAGCAGTGAGAGCCTCCCTCCATCCACCTCCGTCAACGACATCTCCTCCATGTCCACCGACCAGACCCTGGCCTCAGACACCGACAGCAGCCTGGAGACGTCCGCAGGACCCCTCGGTTGTTGCAGGTGACTAGCCGCTTGCCTGCGCAACCCGATGTTCTTCAGAAGGTGAAGTCCCCCCCAACCAACCGGGCCGACAGAAACTAAAAACAACGATATCAAAAATGACGATAAAAGAGAAAAAATTATAAGGGATAAGGGAATATAATTAAGAATCCGAAATAAGAAAAAGCCTGCGCATTTTCATTCAGTGAATAAAAACAAAAGTATAAAGAAAAACTGATAAAACACGCTGAAATACCTATATTTATGAACTTCTAGTTGCTTTGCTTATACCCCCTGCCCCCCCTTAAATGGCATAAAAAACACATACATGCTTAATCTGGCATCTTTCTGTAAAGTGTAAATTGACTGGCTGGTACCTGATACCATGCAAGCGTCTGTGCTTCAGTGGATGTGGCAAGGTGGGCACTTTTGATCAAGACTATTGTACTATATAAACCTCCACTCACTTTAGCCCTCCCCCTATGTGATAGTACTGCTATGATTTACCCTCTAGGCGTGGTCCTGGAGGGTCCCACCCACCCACCCACCCCCTGTGAGATTGAAACAGATAGGTGTGTTTGTATGTGATTATTCCTCAGGGGAGAGCGCCAGAACAGCGCCCCCTGTCTTTTGTAAATAATGTAATTCTGTACAGCTGCGAGGCACACGGAGTGGGACTGACGGCCAGTACTGGAAGTTCTAGCGCACCTTGCCACATCACCGCTTCCACCTTAGTTTCCCCCCTTGCCTGTGGTCCTGCATGATTATGAGCTACGCTAATTATATGCTAAACGAGTCTAGAGACTTTTGTTTATATACCATGTAAAGTAATTGACATTTTGAGTGGTGAACATGGTGGGGGGGGGGGGGGGGGTTAAAGGATTCTCTATATGTGATATACATGTGTGTACGCTGCAGGAGGGAAGCCATGTGGATGACGTTCAGTAAACTGTCATGGTCACTGTCAGTGCTGAGCCGGAACCTTAAGTTCCTGTAGCTGTTTGTGTTTGGTGAGACCCCCTCTGACTGCATCCCTGCACCGCCCCCTATAGGCTGACCACAGCCTTGCATGTCATGTCACCCTGTCATCCATTCCTTCACCTCAGCTCCGACAATGGAAGGTCACTCTGTCTGTTTCTGTCTGTGTCACTGTGGCCAGGAGTGGAGGAGCCTGTATGTCGCCTTACTGGTGTGTACCACGTCTGTAGAGAGAAAGAGAGAGAGAGATAGAGAGAAGGGGGGGAGGGGATGGGATGGGTGGGGGCGGGGTGGTGAGCGTTAACCTCATCAACTTTTATTCCTTTTTATTGTCATGCGCATTGTATTTAATTTCAGCGAATTACTACTCATGCCATATTTTTTGGTCAAAAGGGAATCCGATATACAGACTACCTATAAAACCAGTAATGTTAAATAGATGATTTCTAACTGGACGTTTTATTTATTGATTTATCGATTGTATTTATGTCTTAGACGACTGAACCTGAATATATGGCAAGTGCCTTTGGAATGATGCAGTTTTTCCTCATCTTAAACCGGATAATATAACAACACATTATATAGCGTTGGAATGAAACAAAAGGTTCGATGGAGGCCGAGTCTCTGATGCTGAGGCAGTTGGCGTAGTCGGCAGTAGAACCAGGAAGTAATGGTGGTGTCTGGCCTGTGCTATTTTAGTCTATTTCAGCATGGAGTCACTTCACCTCTCTGTCCTCACATGCACATAGTCTCACCACAACTGATGCCCATGTCCTCCCTATAGGAATATGCTGTACCACCATCACATGACATGATTGTTATTGTTGCATCTTTGAATAACTAATAATGTAGAATTTAAACCTACTTTTAAAAACACACTGGACTTGTTGTTTATCGTATAGGACTCATCATATAAATGTTCTTCTGACCTATACCATACAATTAGTAACTGAACAGAATACCCTTAAGTTGTACCACGGTTTTGTTTTGTACCTGTATATGTCTTATTTGATCAGTGTCCTTACATTTCAATAAAGGGATGAAATAATTGCAGGTTATTTTGTTTTGTATGTCGGCATGACGATACCCATGTTCAGTGCACTCATGGTGTAGTAGTTGGCTCTTCCACACGTTCTGTGCTAGAACAAACTGTGGAAACATTGAGATGGTCAAGTTAGCAATGTTTCATGCTTTTTCAATCGATACGTGTATTTAATTTTTCAAGGCATTCCTCTTTGGTAATAGTGCTACACTAATGAATAGATTGAATACCAATTCATACACCCTAGTGTAAAGCCAGCTCTACTACATTATGACAACGGCATGCATTGTCAGTTTCTCATTGTGAGTAAGTTCCTAACTTGACAATCAGGAAGTTGAAAAGATAACAGTAAACAATCAGAATCTGGGCAGCATAATTAATAAGGTAGTTGTACCTTCTCTTGTGAGAGGGTTGTCTAGTTTGGGATCATTAATCAGTCATGTCTTGGTATTGAGTCATAGTCAGCATATTTTGAATTCATATAAACCTTTAGTAGAAGTTCAGAGTAAAGACTGTATGATTGGGTTTGGAAGGTGACAGGAGCGCTCAGGTAGACTTTTCCCATGTACTAATTTCCTGTGTTGATCCTCCACTGTGACACACATTGTTGTAGAAGCCAGACGGCCATGATCTCTCCAAACAAGTTTATATACACTAGCTCAGCAGCTCTTCTTGTGCATGGACAATTACTAGACACATAACTGTCATTTTAGGCTATTTCATAATCCATTAATTAAATCTCTATAGAAGTAATTGTTATAGTCATGTTTCACTTAGTTACATAGAAACGTGTTACACCCATTTGCCAATGGCGCAAGAAATGTACAGTCCAGTGTAGTTGATAAACATCTACTTCACAGAGCAAAGAGGGGTTCTTGAGATGTCTCCAGGATTAGCCAGCTAGAGGTTTTGTTCAGCCATTTTGAAAAACAGGGTGGAACTACAAAAGTTTCTTTCATTTGGAATATCAAAGTTTATGATCAACAGAATCTTTTCTTACCACTGGTTTATGGTGTGAGTGGGTTCTTACTGATGACCAATAAGACAATAAGCTAAGCTTGATGTGCCCTTGTGCATTTTCTACTGGACATTTTTAGCCATAAGATTCACTCATTGTTACAGGAGAGTGGGTCCTTATCTCATACATAGGAATCCATAATCAACTAACAAAAATCCGACAGGGACCATCATCAAAGTGCAGAAGCTGTAACAACGTTTGATTTTCTTTCTCTAGATGTGAACTTTTGATCCTACACAATAACAACATACAAAGGCATCTTTCTTCAGAGAATGATTCTCTGTTCTAAAAAGGTGCTGCAGGGCCTATATGACTCCTGATGCTTCACTTGGAGACAGCCAACACAGCCACACGTATTTCTAATGTGGGAGTTAGCAAAGAATGTAGACCTGTGTGGCTCTCACGCTCAACATTGAGCTGCTTCTCTCTGCTTTAACATCAGTGTGTGACTTCAAAGAAACCAGCATTTATCATAACTGACTGAATTTGATGTAACGTGTCACGGCGTCTAGAAGAAAGGCAATTATTTCAACATAAATATAATGTTCATAAACATTATATTTGAACATAATGTTCTCTGATTGTTTTGCCTTTCCGAAGGCCTGACGAGATTGTTGACTATTTTCTGATGGCCTTCGCACAGAGGTGTCAACTGAAAGGTGTAGGCTAAAAGGCCTACAGTACTGTACTGTTGTGTATTCTTGTTGTGTAACAGTATGGTGGTACACTGTTTGTAACTGGAAATATGAGGGATGTGTATTCTTGTACAGTCGCATTTAACCTAGAATTAGACGTGTCAAAAATCCTCACAAATTGAAATCCATGGTTGGGTCCGAGACATCAATATAGATGGATCATCTCTGTCATTTCACAACTCAATACGACATGCCTTTGTTTTGAAAGTGTTTGTGAATTACCTACAGTACTGTACTACATTACGATTATTAAAATGAACAAAACAATCAGTATGTCTATTGTGCATTTTCATCGCAACAAATAAATCAGCCATTCAATTGTAGACTTAAGAAGCCATTGTTATTTTGCCAAGATGTCATAAGATTCTAATATAGGTGTTATAGCACTCACACCATTGTAATCTCCTTGACTCATTTGATTTCACACAAGTCAATCATTCTCAATGAGACCCTGGTGCCAGCATAGTGCAAGTTATGTCCAGTTATTGACTTATTTGTTTACATGTTTACACTCTATTTGTTTACATGTTTACTTCTCATGATCATAATATTGTAAACAGCGCAATAAACAACTCTGAAAGTCAACCAGGGGGACTAACTGCTGCTGTTGGGACCATTGGTAATAATGACAGTAATATGTTGAGAGCGTTTATGTGAAGTTAAATTCAATTGGATGAATCCTGTTCAGTTCCAACTGAATCAGGTTGTGTTTTTTTCCTTATTTCCCCCCCTTTTTTTTCTTTTTTCCGTGCTGTAAGTGGACCATTCTGTTGACATGTCAGGTAGAAAATGTATCTGGTTCACGCTGACAACGGCTTTTCTGATCTCAAGCTTCAGGCTAGCGTTCCAATCAAATAAACAAACGCAAAGAAAAGAAAATGGTTTAAAACAACCACAGAAAAAAAACACACAACAGAAACTACTTTAAGCTGTTAAACACTCAACATTTTAAAGGTACTGTGTATGTAAAAAGTAATATATGTATGTGATTGAAAATAAACAAAACCTTTGACCTTGGGAATGACTATACTTGTCTTTGTATTTCTATAGTAATATGATATGTTTGATATGCTGTATATGAAATGTGCAAATATTTAGTGCTAAAGCCACACAAGAACACTAGAATGGACATAGACGTCAGAATTAGCCATTATTTATTGTACAACCATTTTCAGTGCATTTCAGAATGTATTTATTGACCTCAGCCATAGCTAGTACATGTATCAGTGGATAAACCTTCTCAGTGTTACCGTCTGTCCATCTACTCGGTCTCCCTTAGCGACAGGTCTGCGTTAGCATGGCAACAAGGGCCTCTGGACTTCCAGGCACTCTGTCATCTTGAATAGCCAAACTAGGAGGGCGAGGCCAAGTTGTCAGCCAGAATGGGTTGAGAAAAGCAGTTCAATAGGGCACAACGAAAACCTGTCCGACCTTCCACACATCTCTGGTGTGATATTGAATCTATTCTTTGCACCTGCGTCTATATCAGCATTTTCTCACTGTAATTCTTAGGATAGTATACCATGGTACAGTTTGTACTCTGTTACATTGTGGTTTCCAACAGTATATATTTATTTAGATCTATGTTTAATGCTGCATTCATGACATGTTGGAAGTAGGAAAGATTTCTGACTTGTAAACCTGTTGTAGAAAGTTGAGAACCATGTTTCCCACTTAAATACTGTATCGAAATCAACGAATAGGAAGCTCTATGCAAATAAATGACGTTATTTTAACTCAGAGGTTCAGAATTTCAGACTTGTTATGAATGTAGCATAAAGGTGTTCAGATACTACAGTGTAATACAAACAAGGGAGGAGGTGGGCTACATTACTGTGGTTTAAAGAGAAGGAAGAAACATGTAACTAAAAACTGTCTAGGCTAATCAACAACTTAAATGAGTGGAACATCCCTTTAACCCTCAATCCCAAGTATTACTTTACCTTATTGACCTGCTATTTACCTTGATACTAGGATTGCATCAGCCTGCTATACCTATATATATATCCTATTATGCTCTAAAGCACTGTTAGCATAGGCTATGTAGTGATGTTAACTTCGACAAGGGTCTGCTGTATGTCCTTTTCTAAGAGTGTTCAATTTCATTTCATTTCATGTATTATTATACAGGAAAAGATTAGTAACATTACAGATGTTAAACTATGTTCCAGTTAGACTGCAGGCCTCACTCAGTTAAAACTGGTTTGCAGCAATAGAAGAAAGTAGCATACAACCCACAGCAACACTGAGACGTGTGTCAAGTGCACAAACACTCAAGACCTTGACAACAAAAGACACTTGCATGAAAATGCATTTTTATTCATAATTCTGACAGCTTTGAAGTATTCTTTGTATCAAGCATGGCATGAAAATACCCCTCCTTTCCATCCATAATCTTCACCTCCGTATGGAATTCACAGCTCGGGTTTACACTGTCAGCTTGGCTTAAGCCTATTATCTCCTAGTGAAAGGTGTAGAATGAGAACCCCAGGCTCCCTCCACGCTCTGTTGTTCAGGCACTTTTTTCGTCCGCACATTCCAGAGTTCTGGTGTAAGATTGGTGACGGGCACTCCTGATGGGCCTCCTAATGGGGTCCTCGCGTATGCGCCCGGCAGGCAGGCAGCACCACCAGTCTCTTGTCACTGTGGATTTGTGTGACAAGAGAGACACAGACGTCTGGCTCTGTGCAGGCTCCCAAACACAGCTGGGTGCCCGTCTGAAGATGGCTGTTCTAAAGCTGGATGGTAACAGGATGGTACCCATGTGACAAACACAGATACACAGATACACACACACACACACACACACACACAAATAGATATACAGGCACACGCAGACACACACACACACACACACACACACACACACACAGACAAATGCACACATACACGCACACATGCAACACTTGATTTGGATGTTTAACAAACTCATCAAAGGTCCACTGGACAAAGGACCTGTCTTTGAGAAGCATTTTTCACATGCACGCACAGTCACGCACACACACACACACACACACACACACACACACACACACACACACACACACACACACACACACACACACACACACACACACACACACACACACACACACACATACACACACACACACACACACACACAGATACTCCACAAGGACAACAGTACAGTTGGTAACCCATGGGCACTCACAGAATGATTTACTGTAAATTACTGTGCTCATTACACTAGATAAATTCAGACTGGAACCAAGCCCTCAAGAACAACCCAGATGTACGTCATCGTTATCATCATTACCAAATACAATTTCAATTCATGATAAATATCAATAATTATAGGCGATTCATTACAATGTTTACTCATTACTAACTGTGGCTGACTTGCAAATAGTTTTACGACCCACAAAACATTCTTCATTTTAACCAGACCGTTCCTGTCTGACAACGCTTAAAGCCACAGAACAAGACAAGAAACGGTGTCTATTATCATATTATATAAAATATTTACATGTTCTGTCTCTCCTTTTTGGTCATGGGATGTGTGTAATGGCACAGAAGCATAGCCACAGGTATATTAATAATATTCAAATGAGACACATTAAAATATAAATCGGCATACATAATAATGCAATGTCATTCAGGTACCACGTTGAAAGAAAAAAAAGTAAGTGCAAGGAAAAGCCTTGATATAAAATGTAAATGTCACACATTGATAGTTCTGCTTAAATATCGGACAAACATTAAAATATTGTTTTAGTTTGATTTTTTTTTACATACATACCTTTTCTTGTTTCTCAGCATCGTTTTTTTCCTCTATATACACAGGCAGATACAGGCTACAGTATCACATGTAACAATAACAACAGGAGTTGATTATATATTTGGTAGGATGGCGAAGGAAAATGGGCAGTTTCTGTGTCTGTTGTGGTCTTTCAACAGTCCATACGGGGTAAGGCTGGTGTAGTCTATGATGCTAGGCAGATGACCAGCCGCCTAACATCTTCACATCGTCACCGATAAAGCCACAGTCTGCATTTATTTATGTCCAGTAGCCCTCAAAACCCCACACAACACTGAATCCACACTGCTCCTTTGCCACTTTCTCCAGCTCTCAGAAGCTAATGTCCGTCTTCAAGTGTCTCATTCCTTACATTCTCCCACCCCCTCTTAGTAGATATGGTACAGTCCTTCTGCACGCACCACCCCTCCTCACTGAATCCAGATGGTGTTGGCCCGGTCGGGCCGGCGCGGGTCAGACGTCAGGTCTCCGAAGGTAGAGAAGAACTGCTCCATCTCCTTCTGAAGCATCTCGTTCCTCTTCTCGGCGTCGTCCTTAGCGCGTTCGGCGTTGCGCAGCTTGATCTCCACCATGGTGTACTTCTTCCTCTCCTGGTCCAGCTCCTCGTGCAGGCTCACCATCTCCGTCTCCAGCTCCAGGTTACGGTGCTCCAGGCTTTGATGTGTGTGTGTGTGTGTGTGTGGCAGGGGGGGGGGGGAGGGGAACAATGGTTAAGTCAGAGTTTGAGGAAAAAATGGGTGTTTCAAGTTGTGGGAGATCTCATCGTGTGGGAGTGTCAGACTAAGTGAGCTTATGTCTTTCTCATGAGTCTGAGAGAGCTTGTGTTATGACATGCATCAAGAACACCCTGACATTCTTTAACTCATTTAGTGCCGAAGGTGAATAAAGTTGCCCAAGTGGTCAACATTCTAGAGTGCCAAGGGTCACCCAAAATGCATAAATGATGCTTCTTTTTATGCTTCATTTTATAGTAAAGTGCTTTGAGTTGCATTTCATGTACGAAAGGCGCTATATAAATAAAGCTTTACTTACTTACTTACTTACTTCATTTTATAGCCAATCAAAGTATTGTTGCTAGGTAAATACCACATAAAAGACTTGGCAGTCTAGTTGGTGAGTGTTCCATAATTCTTTGGCAGTTACTGAGTAAAGGAGAGTTTGTAATACAGGACACGTGTTAATGTATACATGTACAAGATCTTAGCTATGTTAAAAGGACAGCAGCAGGGGTTGGCACTCTACCTCTTGATCCTGGCTTCATACTCCGTCTTCTGCTTCTGCATCTCCTGTTTCAGACTGGCCACCAGACTGTGCAGGGCGCTGTGACTGCTGGGTCCGTTGCTTACAGGGAACGTTTCACTGTTATCACTACTGCTGGTGGCTCTGCTCCCCCGCCCACCTCCACCCCCACCTCCTCCAACAACATTCCTCCGCTCCGCCTTGCCCTCTCCCTCCCCCACCCCGGGCTGGAGGGGTGCCTCCATGTCGTGGGACGTACCGTCCAGTAGAAGCAGCGGGTCCTCGTAGTGGCCCCCGTAGAAGTCCTGCTCAGGGCAGGTGGTGGTGGAGGAACGACACGACGTGGAGTTGTCCGGTAGGGAGATCTCGCACGATGACGTGGACCAGGTGGCGCTGTCCACGCTCTGTTTGTCCTCGCAGCTACTGCTCAGACACGGCGGCTGTTGCTGTTGTTGTTGTTGATGTTGTTGTTGATGTTGTTGTTGATGTTGTTGTTGATGTTGTTGTTGATGTTGTTGTTGTTGATGTTGATGTTGTTGTTGTTGTTGGACGTTATCGTACGTGGACAGCCGGTTCTGGGCCGTCTGCTCCCCGGGGCAGTCCCCCCGAGGCTTGTTGTCCCGTAGAGTGACGTTGTAGCCGTTAGGCACCCACAGCCCATTGCGTCCGTTCAGAGTACCGTTTACCACGTCCGTGCTGGAGATCCCCATGCGTACCCCTCCGTTGGGGACCCCACTGGTTCCCATCTTGGTGCCCGGACCTTTGAGGGTGCCGGTGCGGCGAGCATGTAGGCTACCACCGCCGCCTCCTACTGGCAGAGTTGCAAGAGTCTGGCTCTTCTCCTGCTGAACCTCGGAGGAGGACGAGGAGCTGAAGGAGCCGTTGGTGACGATGCCGCTGCCCTTGCTGAAGGCCGGGTTCTTCTTGACCGTCAGGGGCGGGCTGCGGGTCAGGTCGAAGCGGCCCGAGATGCCGTTTCGCGGGCTGGCGGAGCGCGGGGAGCCGTTGTCGACGTGCTGACGCTGAGGTGACTCGGGTGTCTCCCAGGTGCACTGCCTCACGGTCCCATGGCTGTTGTTGTTCTCAGTGTTCTGGTTCTGACCTACGGTGGTGGTGGTGGTTGTGGTGGTGGCGGTGGTGGTGGTCGTGGCCATGGTGGCCGGCCTCCTCTGGAGTTCGTTGTTGTTGTTGTTGACCAGCTCCAGCGCCGTGGGGCTGTCCTCTTCTTGGGGGAACAACACATCCTGGCGGCCAATCAGCACAGACATCAGCTGCTGGACCAGCACCGTACCTGAAAACAGTACACACTTTTACTAGTATTCACTCCAGAGTAGCACACTCTTACTAGTTCTCACTCCAGAGTGCACATTCTTACTAGTACACACTCTTGCAAGTACACACTCTTCCTACTATCTTTCATATACAGAACAATTTCCGATATTTACAGCTGAAGTCAGGAATGTAAAGCCCATTAGCAGATACTATAAACCAATGGCATGTGACGGGCTACGGTACCTTCCATGATTGCTACAGGGTCCTCTATCTTTGGCCTCAGGATGTTTGGACCGAACACTGTGGCCAGGTTCTGGACACTCATCTTATTCACACCTGAATAGGACTGGACTTCATCTAGGAACCTGAAACACACAACCAAACCCCTCAGCCATGAGTCATCTTTTCAATGTCATCTTCGCCATGTAAACATGGAACTATGTTCAATATTTCAATTCAACATTTTCAAGGAAAAAGACACACAAGGCTGTGTCTGTCTGTGAGTGTACTTCATACCTGCATATGTACTTGAGCAGATTGTAGTTCACTGTAGGTAGACTTTCCACTTGTCTTTTCAACTCCTTTATTCCCTGGGAAGAGAATGCACACACTAGATGTAAATCATAAAGCACTGCATTGCTAAGCAACAGCAACTCTACTGAGAGGGAATCTCAGTAGAAACATGAAGTGTCAATAACACTACTGTTAGGGATGGGGGAGCACTCCCCAGTGCGGCCCCTAGGTGTCTCCCTCCGGCCACCCACTGTGCCGCCTCACTGGTAGACTTCTCACCTGCACCTGTGTGCAACGGTCTGTCACTGATGCTTTATGTACCCTCACTCCCCTTCACCTCCTGCTTAGTCTTCACAGTGTGGTCACCACTTGTTGGTCGATTGAGATACGTCAAGCCTTTGAATGTACAAGTAGTGTTTTTGGAGACTGTGTTCTTCCCTTTTGTTTTCGAGATTAAGTCTGTGTTTGTATCCTGTTTTGCCAACTCTACTTTAAGTAAAGAAGCTTTTGTTTGGTACCGCTACCTACTCGTCTGCCTCCCTTTATATGTAGCGCACCTGGGTCCGCCTATTATTATTATTATTATTATTAGTATTATTATTATTATTATTATACCAAAATGTTACTACAGCATGAGAATAACATCCTAAATCATGGTTAATCATTATGTCATTTTAGAAGCGTCGGTTTCACCTTTATCCTGCTTCTATGTTTCTTTTTTAAAAAGGTCCTTGAAACAAATGCATCCAATTGTACATACTGTATCTGCACCATTTATCTTATCAGAGCAAGTCGATTTAACAAGTCATATGTGATTGATTAGAATCTCTACATCTAATTGAATCTCCATCGTAACTCTGTTCCAGTTCTAATTATAATCAATATTCCTTTTAGCTGCGGAGCTCAGACTGTGACTTTGTCTGCAGTGATCCGACACACGATTCACGACTTAACTGTAGCCCATTTTCAAGCTCTAAATTGATAATGCAATATATTTTTGTCTCTTTTGACAGTGCATTGTGTCTTTCAAACAAATCAAAGGCAGGCAATTTGCAGGGTAGAATGGGAAGAAATACAAAGAGAAAATCCATAAGGACAAATATGCCGCTTCTTCTGGTCGCGCTCAGAAACGTGGGATTGTGTATACTACTGTGAAACTATTTGATACTTTGTGCGCAGACTGGAAGCCCTGGTGGTTTCAGAGGCAAGGTAAGCTGTAAGTCATGCTGAAGGCATTCTAACACACGTACACGCACACACACGCACACACGCGCATGCACACGCACGCACACACACACACACACACACACACACACCATTAGCCTCACTAAAACACACAGGGGCGCTGAACAGAAGATGAAAGAAGGCAGTTTTGAGAGTCACTGAGGGGAGCAGAGAGAGAGAGAGTGATACCCTGTGAAGCAAGCCTTATGGTGTGAAAGAAATCCAATTTGGATGCTTGTATTGAGGAGCGAGCACAACAAAGTCATTGTGCTGTTGGGGAACAGCGGAGTGGAGCGGGCTATGGATAGTTGAGCAGAGTAACCAGGATTTATATATCAGAAAAGTTCTCGAAACTTGAAATTGGGTGCTTTTCTGGAATGTTCTTCTGCTGAAGTTCTACACCCACACACACCCACCCCCACACAAACACACACACACACACACACACACACACACACACACACACACACCACTACTCTTACCATATAAATCATTGTTTAGTTTTGAAAAAAAAAAAATGGTTTGATCAATTCTTATTCTCAGTAACAGATGATACTGTTACAATGCAAATGCAGGGAGAATCCCCAAAAGAATCACGTATGGATAGGATACCTGTCTTCTAATTGTTAGGGTTATTGTTACCTTCATATCCTTTCTTTCGAGGGCTTAGTGTGTGTGTGTGTCTGTGTGTTTGTGTGTGTGTGTGTGTGTGTGTCTGTGTGTGTGTGTGTTTGTGTGTGTCTGTGTGTGTGTTTGTGTGTGTGTGTGTGTGTGTGTGTTTGTGTGTGTGTGTGTGTGTGTGTGTGTGTCTGTGTGTGCGTGTGTGTGTGTGTGTGTCTGTGTGTGTGTTTGTGTGTGTGTGTGTGTTTGTGTGTGTGTGTGTGTGTGTGTTTGTGTGTGTCTGTGTGTCTGTGTGTGTGTTTGTGTGTGTTTGTGTGTGTCTGTGTGTGTGTTTGTGTGTGTTTGTGTGTGTCTGTGTGTGTGTGTCTGTGTGTGTGTGGGTGTGTTATGAGACACACTTACCGATTCGTCGTCCTTGCTGAGGTGCTTGGTGCAGGCGAGGAACTCGTCGTACTTGGCGAAGGGGATGACTGGTTCAGGGAGCTCTCTGAGATACAGCTTCATTAGGGAGGCTACTGTGTGGACATCTGTATCACTGCAAAGAGGGAGGAGGGGGAGAGAGGGGGGCAGAGAAGAGGGGAGAGAGAGAGAGAGGGGGGGGGATAGAAAGAGAGAGAGAGGGAAAGAGAGAGAGAGAGGCAGTGAGAAAAATAGAGATAAAGAGTGAGATGAAGCACCGTAACATGGAGGTGACGTGAACACAGATCAATTTGTAGAGAGGGGAGGGGTGGATGGAGGGAGGGAGAGAAAAAGTGAGGGAGGGAGGGAGGGAGTAAGGGATATGGAGTGCATAGAATTTGGTCCATCGTAAATAAGTGTGACCGTAACTGGTCTTAAATCAGTGGGGGCGGATGTCATTCTGTGTCTCCCCCATGCAACACCTGTCACTGTCCCAGTGTGTGTGTGTGTGTGTGTGTGTGTGTGTGTGTGTGCATGTGCGTGTGCGTGTGTGTGTGTGTGTGTGTGTGCGTGTGCGTGATGTATTGGTGTGTGGATGCTGACAATCCTAAACAGGTCTTATTTATGGTGGTCAGGAGGTGGGGAGGTGGAGAGAGGGGGGGGCGGACAGGCTTGGCTGCCATTGCTCCCGCGTCTCACTCTCCTCCCTGAGTTATGGACCGTGTCACAGCCACGCTCTAAATGACACAGCCCTCTCAGTCCTCTCTCTCTCCCAGTCCTCTCTCTCTCCCAGTCCTCTCTCTCTCTCAGTCCTCTCTCTCTCTCAGTCCTCTCTCTCTCTCAGTCCTCTCTCTCTCTCAGTCCTCTCTCTCTCCCAGTCCTTTCTCCAAACCCAGTCTACTCCCACCCACACAGCACGTGTCTCTCTCTCTAACAGGAGCAGCACTTAGCAGGTACACCTCTGTGTGAGCAGAGCTAAACTTAAACAGGTCCAATTAGCACCCGTCTGCAGAGTTCTGCTCTCCTCTCGGCAGGCTTGCAGTGTTGAAGTGTTGAATTCGGAAGGTGTGTGCCGCTGTAGCACTCAGTGACAACACGCATGTAAATTCCATGTATACACCGCCACACTGAATGAATTTGCATGGCTTTGCACATTGAAATTGCCCAGGCAGCCCTTTGTGGAGCATCCTGTCCTATTTCTGACATGCAGAATGTGTGTGATTCATATTGAGATCACGGTTTGTGGAGGAATAAGTACAGAACAGCAATGTTGTAGTCGTCAAGTATGTTCCTACAGTAAGCACCTTGTGCTTACAGCTATATGTTATGCATATGTATGTATGTGTACGTCATCTGGGAGTGTACATTACAGTAGCATTGTTTGGCCATTTGGGCGTCACATTTTTGTTTACTACAGTACTACTACATATACTACAGTACTACTACTACATATATGGTCTACATTCACTATAATTATCTGATATGTGGGCTAGGTGAAGTGACTTGAACATGAAGGGTATTTACAGGTGAGGTGTCTAAGCCGCCTGGGGCTGTCAGACTCTGTTGTACCATGGTAATACCCTCTGGCAGAGGGAGGCGGAGGTTTACATACATAAGCTGTCACCCCGTTTAATATTCCCGGGATTTTCATTTCTCATTTCTTTTCCGACTGGCCTCAATAAGGAATTAGGAAGCAAATAGGATTAAAACATGGGAATTTGATTTGGATACATAGGAATTAGATTTACCCAGTATAATAAACCCCCTCCAGTGTAGAGTAAAGTGGAGTAGTAGAGTATGGCAGAGCTGATGGCTGAAGGAACCAATTGGGTATCGAACATGGATCTCCAGAGTGCCAGGCCGGCCCAACATACTGCTAACAGACAGCTATCAAGAAACTAGGTTTTAGATATTTCTGAGGTGTAATGATGTGGATCCTGTGTGTGTGTGTGTGTGTGTGTGTGTGTGTGTGTGTGTGTGTGTGTGTGTGTGTGTGTGTGTGTGCATGTGTGCGTGTGTGCATGTGTGTGCGTGTGTGTGTGTGTGTGTGCATGTGTGTGCATGTGTGTGTGTGTGTGTGTGTGTGTGTGTGTGTGTGTGTTTGCTTGACATTGGGCTTTAAGGTCTCTAGAGGTCACTGATTTGACATTTGCTAGTACACTGCACTTTGAGAAAAAAAGATTCTACTCTTTGAGCCACAGGGTTCCGTCAGCTGTCCTTTTTTGAAGAACACTTTGAAGAACCTGTTGGTTCCATGTAGAAAACCTCTTTGTGGAACCAGCTTTCTTCTAGGTGAGGCTTACCAGTCGAAGGAGGGCTTCTCCCCGCAGTCGAAGGCGTCCTGGAGCTCTTTGACCAGGTTGGCCTGTCCGGGCAGGCGGAACAGACCCTCCTCCCGGAGACCCCACTGGCGGATGAAGTCCACACACTGTTCCACCAGCATCGGGGCCAGCTTGTTCCCATAACGACGCTCGTAGCGTACCGTCTCCTCCAGCTTCTGACCAAAGATACCTGAGATCAAAGAACATACACCATCAGGAATGTCATATGATGCCTGAAACACACACACATAAACACACGCACGTACGTACGCACACATGCATGTTCTCGCACACACACACACACACACACACACACACACACACACACACACACACACACACACACACACACACACACACACACACACACAGGATCCACATTAGGGCTTTTATAAAAAGTATTTATAGTGGTTCTAAGAAGGTCTAAACCATACTATGTACTGTAGTCATTGCTAGGTTGCTATAGTGCCATGTCATCTGGCATCATGCCACGTTAGGATATGATTTCTATAGACAGTGACCTTTTTAAAGTCATACATTTGCATTTGTTGGGTCCTTGAGGGTAAACTTTGCTCCAGTTCATGTAACAGCTCTAAAGTGCTCTTCACAGTAGATGTTTAAGTGTACACTAGTGGCTTGTGAAGCAAAACATCAAAGAGAGACCAGCTCAGTTGGGCAACATCCACCAGTTCATTGATGGTAGTCGACTCGTTTTCTTTTTTTTTTATCCCAGATTATCCTGTATTTTTCTCAACACTTCCTAAATAGATTCCTTTTGATTTTAATCATGTAACATTATGTTGGGGGAAATGTGCCGTTAAGAAACATACTGACATTTTAACACTCTTATTAAATCAAGCATCAAGAAACCTTCAAGACCATTGAAGAAAAACGATTTCTCCCAAATCTGCAACGCATCAAAGCATTTTCAAAACTATGGCATGGACTTAAAGCCCCAAAGGGACATCAAAGTTAATTTAAAGTTCAAATGATCTGATTAATTCCAATTCCAACACATGTTTTTTTCCCTCCTCTCTCAGCCTGCCATAACTCAGTCCAGTGAAGTGGAGAATATGTACACCCACAAAGCTCCTCGCAAGCGATTAAATCTCCAACTTCCTGCTCGCCTCTCCTCTCACCCTTTTGTCTGTGTCAATCCCCGAGAAAAAGGCTGATTCACATTTTAAGGGGGTCTCATGCGGACGGCGTACAAGAGGGGATTAAAGCTGGCCTTCCTGAAAGCTTTGGATCTGCTGCATAGTTTTCCGGTCTCCAGACACAGACAGAGCCAGCACACGTGGTACCATAGGGTATGACATACAAGAGCAACTAGAGCAGGGTTCAGGACAAGTTGTTTTGTTTCGGGTAAAGCAGCCTCGTGGGTCTAAAGACTTCACAATGTGTCATATAAGACAAAAATACATGGTATTCTTATAGTTTCTTCCCTTCAGCTTTTAATTTGAAAAATATGAAAACAAACCACTCAAGCCAGCAACTCTCATGAATAGTTTTGTCTCCTACATCTCACAATCCACGATCAACCGAAAAGGAGCATAACATTGTCATTATTCTAATCTAAACTGATAACAATGTAAGTCAAGACACATTTGTATTAGCCATAAGTGGTTCAACTGCACTGGGTAAAACAACATCAAATCAACTGATGACTCACGTCTCACGTTCAACTCACCTCTTTTGAAGCTAACACAACTTGTAATTTTCCGGTAGATGCTTCTATTAATAAAATGATGGTACTTCAGTGCACCGGAGGCACATTCTTTAAAGTCCCTGTGTTCCAGCATTTTATAGTCAATTTTACTGTACTCCTGTTGTCACGGTTACAGTCCTGACGGCAGGGAGATCAGACAACACAGACACACAGACACATGACAGGTGTGTTCCGAGGGCCTGACGACAACAGTTTTCTCTCAGATTCGTATTCCTCTTCCACCTTTCAGGACAACAACAGGGGGCCGTGAAGCCAGGCACTGATCAAGACGAGGAATGCCGTTTTAAGTCTGTCGACATTTTCTTTTGTTTTCCCCTCCAGATTGTCAGTGACAAAACTCTTCATTCCTCCTTCAGACTTTGGGCTTCTTTCCTTTTCAACAAGATATATAAGTTAATAAAATGGTAAAGTCTAGAATGGCAAAGTGAGGGTGTGGCTGTCCGGGTCTTAGTTGAAGAATAGTTCCCACAGCAGTAAAGTCGTAAGTCAGGCACAGAAGTTGAGAGCCGAGTTCATTCAGTGTAAACACCTCACATGACTACAAAAACAAGAACATGAAGAAAGTGACCAGAATCCATTTCCTCCAATAGATCAAACAACAAAGATGAATAGATGAAAAACAAGGTCATCTCTCAGTCTGGATATTCCATCCGGTCATGGGAGTCTGAGAGTGTTATTCACAGGTCACATGTGTGTGCATTAGAAGTGTGTGTGTGTGTGTGTGTGTGTGTGTGTGTGTGTGTGTGTGTGTATGTGTGTGTGTGTGTGTGTGTGCAGACGGTGGACCCAAATCCTCCTAGCTTGTGGAAAATGGCGAGTCCTCACTGACTTTGACACGACTTTCCCCGGCACTGTGAAGGACTAGCAGCTTAACCACAACCAATTAACAGCCTCCTTCAGCGCTCTCCATGTTGTGCCAGGTCCTCAAGCTGTCATGGTGCTCCCAGTGCCCACACACACGTCTCCTCTCCTCCACATAGTTCTCTTGTCCTCCCCCCTGTTCCCTTGATTAATCCAGACAACCAGTAGAGCCAGGGAAACATCCTCTCTCTCCCCTCTCTCTCTCCCTCTGCTCTGCTCCCTCTCTGCTGTCCTGTCCTGTCCTGTCTGGTCCAGACATGTGAAAATCTGAGCTAAGACCAGAATCGCGCACACACACACACACACACACACACACACACACACACACACACACACACACACACTGCACTGGTCACTCCCTCTGTACCGTGGAGCTCAATTGACTGAGCCAAAACCCTGTTCCAGGATGCTCTAATAATAATCCATTTGGGTGAATGACTGAAGAAAAACAACAAGAACAAGGTCTCCTGGACCTAAGAAAGACCAGGGAGAGGTGAGAATCCAGCCAGACATGCAGACTGACAGGGTATGCTAGCTAGTGGAGCTCTCCCTTCAGCAGGCTGTGGGACTGTGTACCCTGGCTGGTCTCCTCCTCTGGTGGAAGGGGGAGGGGGAGGGGAGGGGAGAGGAGAAGGGGAGAAGAGGGAGGGAGAGAGGGAGGGTTAGCTCAGCTCCTCTGTCTAGCCAACACGGTCCATCAGGAGGACTTGACCTGGGGTATTGTGAAGAGGTTATGGCTGGACCGCCCCGCTTCTCTTTCAGCTAAAGCCAAGAAACAAACCCCCATATGCAGTTAAGCAGCATTTTATGGGACAATCCTCAAGTTGGCTATAATTCCTCCCTCAACATATTGAAGATATTTGTTAGAGTGGTCTCTGCATACAAAAGACACCTGCGTTAAGTTTTAAACACCCTACTGCTTCTCCTGTGTGAGGGAGGGAAGTGTGGGTGTGTGTGTGTGTGTGTGTGTGTGTGTGTGTGTGAGGCGGAATTAGAAATGCAACAAACAGACAGAGTGGTAACATAGTCAGGCATTATACAAGGGAAATTACACACACACACACACACACACACACACACACACACACACACACACACACACACACACACACACACACACACACAGCCTTTTAGAACGCCAGCGGTGGTGTGTAGCGGTATTGTTTAAGAAAGCTTAAGGTGGAGCATAGCTGCTGAAGGCGAGCTTTACTTGAAACAGAACTTTACTGAAACCAACTGAACCGCTCAGGACCACATGTGACCAATGTAAGAACAAG
This sequence comes from Nansenia antarctica, assembly GCF_963989245.1. Lineage (NCBI taxonomy): Eukaryota > Metazoa > Chordata > Actinopteri > Argentiniformes > Microstomatidae > Nansenia > Nansenia antarctica. Next base: position 66,084,356 of record NC_137689.1, on the reverse strand, counting down.
GGACCACAAGTCAAACCAACAGTACGACAGAAGCAGACAAGGAACACAGGTGCCGAGGGATCGGATGGCGCCTTGACCATCAGGGAAACCCTAAACCTCTTTGAAAGGGTTGTGATATTGTACCTGACTGGCCCTGCTGTGACCTTTCACCTTGGGGCAGGCAATGTCACATTCAAGAACTCCCACAGAAAACCTGTGTCTGTGGCACTCCATCTTCCTGAGAGTGTCCTGTTCCTCAGTGTCTGATGGAGATCTGGCCAAGTGGGTGTGAGGCTTGTGGAGGCAGAAATCAGAGGACGGACTCATTGTAATGCATGGGACGGAATGAGGAATGGCATCAAACACACATGTTTGGTACCATTCCTCATTCCATCCCATGCATGTTTGATACCATTTCTCATTCCATTCCATGCATTAGCATTATTTCTACCTTCACCAGCCTCCACTGGTGAGACAAAAACTGAGTTGGGTGGGTGGAAGACAAAGAGAAGACCCACGCCCCAGAGCCAGGGCTATGGTGTCTAGTTAAGATGGATGCAGATCTTACACAGATGACCCAAGAAACAAAGCTTTCTGGGAGGTGAGAGTACTACTGAGAAACTAGATATTGTGACGTATGGAGGCCCTCAAATACCCAGGTGGCCACCTATTCAAATAAAGCGTATTACTAGCTTAGTGTCAAAGTGTGTAGCAGCACAGGGTTGATCCAACCGTGACAATAGATTAGATTAGATTAGATTCAACTTTATTGTCATTGCGGAGTACAAGTACCAGAGTAACCAGACAACGAAATGCAGTTAACAACTAAAAATGCAATACCGGTAACAACTTTCTCTATGGTATAGAACTCCCTGGTCATTTCAAAGTTTACAATAACTAGATGTTCATTTAGTGACTCATACACATGTGTAACTGAACACAAAGACAAGAAGGAACTTCATTAACAAGAGTCCAACTGCCCAAACCCAAACTTCCAACACTAACGGAATCCCCAGAACCATGATAACCCCTGCAGCACCTTTCCCAGAGGGGGGGTGGGGAACTTCAACATCACTGAAGGAAGGGGTGTCGGGTCTGCGAGGGTCAGAGGTTAACTCAACATCACAGAGGTCTCAGTGGTACTATGTCAGGCAGACTGTGGGGACGTACGAGACGGCACAGCGCTGATGCTATTCTTGTCCAAACACTCTTCTTCAGTTAACGTAGCTCCCCTTTCAGAGTCCAACAGCTCAAGCCCCATGGTTTTAATCACACCTCAGGGGCATTAGCTCGCTAATAGGCTCACGGTCTCCACTACTGCCAGTATTATGTCAAAGGAGAACCATAGAATACCATTGCACACTATGTTATCCAGAGGGGCATCAGCACAGAGCTCCAACACAGCTCTCTCTGGTGGCATCTTTTGACAAATGACCCGGCCGTTTGAAGAGCAGTCTACTGCAATAGACATCAAACTGCAGGGCGCTGAAAACAAGAAGGGGGCCGAGCCGGGTGCCTCTCTATTCATACACACATAGCAATGGCCTGCCTGCTTGACCGCCTGGCAGACAAACAGAGAGTTTGAGTTTATGCCATGCAGACACACACACATGCACACACACAAGCAAGCACACACGCACGTACGCACGCTCGCACGCACGCACACGCACAGTACAGCAGGGTAGTGTTGGGTGATTGAAATCAATAACATGAGCATTTAACACGAAGCACCCTGCATACAATTCAAACACTTGTCTATAAGCACAAACTCTGTTGGGAAATAAGATACCAAATGATTCATGATTGGGTTTTGTATGAAATTGGATCTTGTGTTTGTTTTTGTTTGTTTTGTTTGTATCCTATGTATTTGTATGATTTGTATTGCAGGGCTCCCTTGAAAAAGAGACTCTGATCTCAAAAGATCTGTTCAAATAGATAAATAAATAAGTAAATAAATAGATTAAAAAATAGGTTAAATAAAAAAAACTAAATCAAATTGAGTTTTACTTATTCATACCCACAATTGTATACACCCAAACGGAGAGTTACTTGTTTTGGAGCTTTACTTTGTTTTCCACCAGCAATTCTATGCTAGCCTCTCCTCTAACTTTAACCTTACTGCTCTCTGTCATCGAGCATTTATTTCAGATGTCCCTCTGAATTAACATGAGAGGTAGTTTGGAGTTTGAGGCTACACAGGGATCAGGTTATAAGTTTACAGTTGCAATACATCCCGGGTTTGTGTACCAACCTCCTCCAAAGGGTGCCCATATCACCCTGCGGATGGTCTTCACCCAATCCTCCATGTCGTTCTGGGTGCTGGCCATAAGGAGGTACGTCTCATGGTTGGCTGTCATCCGCTCCCTGTCTCCCCCTGCCACAACAAAATGTCCAAGGGAAAACACAAGCATGAGGAAAACATGAAGCACTAGGAATACTAATGTACTGGCGTACTCTAGCAGTCAGAATCTCAGGCCTGCGATGACCAGAGATGATTTGTTTATACTAGGGCTGGGACTTTAACGTGTTCATTTCGATTAATTAATTACAGGAAAAAAAACGTATTAACTTTTTAAACACATTTTAATCACACTTTTCAAGTCAAAAGAAGGCAGCTGTGGGCTCTGAAAATAGGCTAGTTTGTCTCAGCAACTGAAAGAGAAGAATCAGAAGAAGTAGTAGGCTTAGAAATATCCTGAGACCAATGGGTTTGTTGTTACTGTGAAGGGTAGTGGGTTTTTTGTTACCATTTTAGATGGCACTTGTGACTTTATGTTAAACTGTTGGTCTGTTTATTATTTTGACCAAGGATATTTGGGTGGGTAGGGGAGGATGGGGAGGGTTAGTATAACATTAGGTTAGGTACATTGTGTGATGTGTTGGTCTGTGTAGCTATTTTTGCATTGCAACATTTTGCTGCTTTAAACTTATGTAAATGTCTATTCATTGATTCACTCGTATACCAAATCAATTTGAATTGAAAACGGTTGCTTCTCGTGTCAAATATTGATATATGATTAAAATGCGAAACAAAGCCTATAATTAATTAGATTTTTTTTTTTTTATTGCGTCCCACCTGTAGTTTATACACAAACATTAAATTGATAACAGTACATTTAAATTCATCATGGCATCAATGGCAAATGCGTTTTCATTGATAAGAGAGTAATTTGTAATGAGCTCCATTCAGCTGTCAGTCTGTGTAATTTTGTCCTGGCTGAGAGTCAGAGGGAGAGAGTCAGAGTGGTTAGAGTGCCCCAGACAGACAGACAGACAGACACACACACACACACACACACACACACACACGCACGCACGCAAACACGCTCACATGCACGCAAACACACACACACACACACGCACGCACGCACGCAAACACGCTCACACGCACGCAAACACGCGCACACACACACACACACACGCACGCACGCAAACACGCTCACATGCACGCAAACACACACACACATGCACGCAAACACACACACACACACACACACACACACACACACACACACACATGCCAAAGCCACTCAGAGGATTCTGCCCTACAGACAGACACAACAGATGTATGAACTCAGAGACCTCTTTGCGACCTGATCATAATCTACCATGTTTTACAATGTGTCCACGCTGATATCTACCCCTGTAAGGACTGCTATCCTGTAGTATACAGTAGGGCTGTGACACACTGCTCTAAGGGCTGTAACACACGGTGCCAAACAATCACTCGGACATTCAATATGTGAGAGAAGTTCAGCGGCAGGGAGCTTGGTTCTAAAGTCCCCTATCACATTACTGTGAATACCATGACAATGTTAGTGGTAGTACTGTAGCCCACCTTTGTACAGCTCAATTTGAAATCTGAACAGACTCAATGAAATGCTTAAGCCCAGGACATTCTGTTAAGAAACGATTCAAAGAGGAGATACTCTACAAATGCTCCGTCTTGCCTTCTTGCCAAAGTGTGGGTGGATAGCTAATAGAAAAATGATTTGGCACACAGACTAAATTATTCATGGTACTCTTGCTCTCTGTGCCAACCTCCAGGGAGCCTACTCTGTCCTCCCCATTGATTCTGTCGAGGGTGAGATCAGCGTGTCAGCTATTAAAGGTGTATTTATAGAGTAGCACGACGCTAACAGATGTTTTCCGTCCCCATAATGACATACGGTAAGTGACTCTGCTTTTACTGTATCAGAATGTGCCCTTCTGCCATATGCAAAACATATCCCTCTTCTCGTGGAACTTGACTCAAAATCCTATTGAATTAAATAAATATGCTCACAATAGAATGGAATTTAATCACCCTTTTTCTCAGAATGATCCCTTTTTCCTTTAAGTGTTTTCCATTAGTACAGCTGCTCACTGCTTGGTGCATGTCAAACCCAGTGCTCTGGCTGGCTGGCTGGCTGGCTGACCCACAGAGCTGACTGACTGGCTGGCTGGCTAGCTGGCTGATTGAGTGGTGTATTCCATGAGGTTCTGAACTGACGTATTTGAGGGAGTCAGGGTCCACTGAAGGCTCTATTTCAGGGTTTGGGGGAGGGACACACACACACCCTCACTTAGGTATACCATGGGGTTCTGGCTGTGTGTGTGTGTGTGTATGTGTGTGTGTGTGTGTGTGTGTGTGTGTCTGTCTGTTTACATGCCATCTGCTCCAGCCTTGTCACACGCACACACGCACACAGGAGCCAAGATCCAAAGAGCAAGCACGGGATATGCGGGTTTGAAGGAGGGTCGAGCGTAAACAAGACACAGATGCACATACTATGTATGAGTATGTTTGTACCTCTCTCTCTACAGGCACTTGAAATATCTATTAAGACAGTCCAGCAGTCTAGGCCATGATCCAGAACAGAAACAAGTATAGTTGGGAAGTCTTGGATTGCATTTCGTTACTTTGAAATGCATTTTTTACACCCTACTTTCCTTGAAGTAATCACTTTTCACTATATTGATTTCACCAATCAAGCAAGTCATGTCAGATCAGTGGATTCTTCAAGGAAGGGAAGAAGGAAGGACACATTTTGAGTATTGAAACAGGGCCAAACCAGGGCCAGACTAGGGCAAGAGACCAGAACAGGACCAGAGACCCCAGGCCAGAGAATGGACTGGCTTCAGGAAGATATATAATAACTGGAGGCTAGTTATGACAGTCAAGATGTATGTGCCCAAGAATCTGTCAATCTTGATGAGAACTTGTTAAGGGGCAGCAGATGTGGCTGTTTGGATAGGAACATACTCAATCTGTTGAGAATGCTTCTTACTGACAGAGCACCATGTCACAAACACGCACATGTAAACTTCTTGCAACTCCAAACCCATCTGCTGCGTAATATATGCATTTTAGTATACCAAAACATTTATTCAGGAACGGAATACAATGCTTGCGATGAAAGCTCTAATTTTCTTTCAAGGCTTTTTCGATGTCCTGTATCAGTATGGTTGGGAAATCTTGGATTGAATTTCCAATACTAAAATGCATTATTCTGTGAACGTCTTGGCTAATAACAAAACAAAATGATAGATTTTAACACTATAAATTAGTGTCTCTTGAGTGTCTTGTTAGTACTGTCTGTAGATTGTTTAAAACTGCCATTACATTCTGAAAGCTGCTAAAATGAAGGATTTCAACACCAACAAATAAGGCACTGTAAGACCAGGGGGTCAAAGTTGAAAAGTAAGTGATGAAACCAAACACATAACCAAATACAGCAACACTGCAGTATCAATACGTTCAGTCATGCTGAGCCAGCTGCTAGTTTTTAATAACACTGTGTGTTGACCAATCACAAGGCCTGTCACACTGACGCGATAAGTTCGAGCCCTGTTATCAACAGGTGCCCATATAAACCCCCTTCCGATTGGCTCCCTGGGTTGGAGGTGGGGGGAGGGAGACTTAAGAGCTGTTGAGTAGGATCAGAAATCTAGACAGTGTTTCAACTGAAGTCAAATAACCGC
>NC_137689.1:66030913-66075913 GCF_963989245.1 Nansenia antarctica | reverse complement strand
ACAGAAGCTGTCAATTTGTCACACACTAGGCTAAGTGCCTAGTGGACTTAACTAAAGATATATTGACATTCCAAACGCAGCCAGTCACCTGATCTACATGGTAATGTGAAAGCCTGAGCAAATTTGGTATGCAGCCGTTTCTCAGGCATTCCTGGCTGGCATTGTGTGTGCATTGATTGTCATGCAAACGTATTGTGATTCCCTGGTGTCCTATGAGTGCTTTTGTCCTTATTAAAGTCAATGGCCTGTGGCATTCCCACTTTCTGTTGCGCTTAGTTCAGAAGCTTTTAAACATTAAACAGGCATACAACAGGATTATACTGCTGCAACACCATTGCTACTGTACCACGGCACTTTGTTGTGCTATACTTCCTATTGTTTTTTCCTGTTCATTTTTTATTATTTATATATTCTTATTTTATATTATTTTTTAGACAGTTGGTTGGTCTGGAGGGAGAAGGCAGTAGCCTACAGTCCTGTACAGTGCGTCTCCTGAATGCATCCTTAGAGCCTCCAGTATTGCAATAATAACAAAGCAATAATACTTTCCGTTGCAATTTTCTTTTACAAATTCAATATGTTTCCCAACGAGGGGTGTGTTTGATGTACTGTACATATTAATAGAGGTTATGGTTTGGTAAACGGCATAATATTCAGAATAAATTATAGGTACTCTGTGGTTCTGTCCTCCAGTGCCCAAATCTGGTGCAGAGCAGTGGAAGGTGGTAGAAATCGGACGTTAGTATGGAGGTGTTTGATACCATTCCTCATTCCGTGCCATGCATTACAATGAGCCCGTCCTCCGATTTCTACCTCCACCAGCCTCCCCTGGTGCAGAGATATGGACCCAGACAGAGGCACAGTAAATACACATTATGCATGGAGCTTCTCTGGGAATGTGAGAGAAGCAGCAGCAGAGGAGCTTCCCTGGACTCTTTGAGACAAATACACTGATTTGAATATTCACAGTCCACAGATGCTGGATGACAATAGCAGTGCCGAGCAGAGGGGGTTAACATCAGGCCAAGCCCTGCCTCGCCTCGGCTGGAGTATCTTGATAGCTGTTTGTTGTCGTCTGCTGCGTGCCGGAGAATGGGGGACCGTCTGTTTACTGTAAACGTTGCAGTCCGTCAGCATCGCATGGTTCCTCATACATTCACTGCTATTCTCAACCACAAACATTAGTATACAACAATGGTGCAATGTGGCCTGTGGGATGTAAACAAGTGAGCAAAAAAAAAAAAAGTGGCATGAATGAATAATGTGGTATAGCGTGGAAACTGAGCATGCTCCTGTCAGGGAGACACAGTATGGACCATTGCCTCGAAAAACTTGGCAATTAGAACACCATGCATTCCTCAGATATGTCACCTGACTGCATGGAGAAAACCAGACAAAAGGCACATATTTGCACATTGGCCAAATATGCAGCAGAAGTATGCAGCCATAAACCACACCACGCCATACAGAGGTATGTAAACAAATAGCATGCTGAAGAAGCTGACATTAAAATCTGGGGACAGATGGAAAGAACGGAAGTGGAGAAGTGAAGGTTTTGGATGTTAAGTGACGGGTTCACCAGACGTGTCGGAGACCTTGCAGAGACCTCAATCAACAGGCATGTTCTATGCCATCTATGGTACATAATAGATCCGCAAATCGTTGTGTCTACATTGCCAGTAAGACATGTTTGTTTAGTGATAAATATCGTCTCTTTTGGGGGTCATTACTCTGGGGACAAACTGAATGCAACACCATCGTTTTCTTACTGGAAACCATTTTACGCCATGTTACATCATGCGAGGACCTAATATGAAATATAGATTAAAAACCCAGAGGGTCCATTTGCATAGCAATTTGGCATGAGGGAAATGACAAAATGTCTATCTGTTGATAAATGCGCCGCCTGCCTTCTGTAGACAGCTTGTTGTATTGATGGAACCCACCAGCGCAGTAACATGCATTTTAAACTACATTAATAAGAGTGCATGGAGAAGCACTTAGCTAAGCTTACAGCACACTGCCAGTACCTACCGAGGCCAGCTGACTCCTGAGACTGCCAAACACACTGAATAATATGGTGAATTACAGCCGATGGAGTATGATAAATATCTTATGAAATAGCCTGGAAAGAGATTGATATGCTGTCTGTATTTCTGCTGTGGTCTAACTGTCTTGTCCTTAGCAATTGTTAGGTTTTGTTTAAAAAAAATGTATTAAATAAAAGCTCATGGATTTTCTTGTCTGTCATCAACTATTGTAATATGAGGAAGATTTTATCCATTTTAGGTTGCTGTTGCTGAATACAAAACAGGACACGAGTCGCGAATCTGAACATGGACCCATCTCAAAAGCCTTGAGAAAAGAAACAAACCTAAGAAAAAAACCTCTCTATTAAAATTGAGAGTCTCCTGTAAATTACCTCTATTTACAAAAAGACTCAGGCAACAGCATCTTGTTTGCCCTAATAATGAACTCCTGTGATTGGGTAATATGACAGCATTGTTTCCAGAATCCTGACCAAGCCAATCAAGGTAACTGTCAATCAGTGACTGCAGGCCAACACCGCAGAGCAAGGCATTTCTTATTTCTTACCTGAAATCCCCATTCCAAGCGAAAACCCAACTGTGGTATTTCAAGCAATATGAGGTTAGCTGCTGCCACATTGAGGGTCTCTCTCTCCAGCTGTTATTGCTGGTCTAATGCTCGCCACCACGGCAACCCTCCGACGGTGTGGCCGGGACCTCATCAAGAGGCCTATCATGGCCTGAGGGCTCCGCGGCATAGGATGTCCTACCTTCACCGCGGTAGCCGTTCCTAGAGTGACAGGCGTGAACCTCCAAATTTACCACGCGTCAGAGCAGAAGCCCAAACACTAAACACAGGGGTGAACTCTTCCCGGAAAGTTCACTTTCCAATGCCTCATACCGTTACTTCCAGGAAATTGCTTTTTTGGGCCTGTTTTACGCAGGTAAACTACCTATATAAACTCACAGTAATGTCACTGAAAAGACATTAGACCTTTGGGCCTAAATCAAAAACAATAGAAAGAATACAACAGAAGCAAAAAGCCTCTACATGATGTGTCATTACCCTTCAAAGTCATTTTTCCACATGAAAGCATCAGGATATTTAGTGAGGTCATAGGTCGATATGATGTCCAAGATATCCATGTCGAGTCTATGCCAATAAGCTCCACCTCACATCATGTCGTTTAGCATCATTCCTGAATAGTTGGCATTGAACACAGATGCCTATTGTCTTATTGTCTGCAAATTGTCCAGATACTGCTAACTATATCCTGTCTTATTATTTTTTGTCACTTATGTCCTGTACTACTGTAACTTTTTTTTATCTTGAATTATGCCTATTGCCTTATGTCTTGTGCTGCAATGTCAGGAACTGAAGCCTAATGATTTTACTCTCTTACACTTGTGTAACATAACAATAAACTTGAAACTTGAAACTTGATACTTGAAACTTGAAACATGAAACATGAAACACAGTCACCTTGAGGCAGCGTTTATGTGCATTATGGCACAGTAAGCATTGAGTACCGTCAGAAAAACCTATCCATGTAGTGACAGTAGAAGCTGTCAATCAGAGTGGAGAGCGTGTACCCTGAGCCCGTGGCTCAGATATCTCACACATCTAATAGGTCACTGGATCACAGGTCTGTGGTCGACACCTTTTAACACCATCTGTCTACCGGGCTAGGGACTACACAGTAGACCTGGGTCCAAATAATACCATTGGTTTTCTTTCATAGGTGCACTAAATGTTGTTTGCTAAGCACGCTGGGGTGGACATAGTTGCTCTTTGTGGTGAATCTGTTGTTTCCATTACACGCCAGGCAAGTTAATTCATGCGTACTGCGGAAGTCATTGACAGAAAGGGAATACAATGTTGGAGCCAGGTCTGCTACTCAAAGCAGCTAAGGAATCAGATGTTGAATCAGACTCGTCCATGCTGCATCAAGCCGCCGTGTTCCCTGGTTTGACCTGTCTTTGCTGAACTTGTTTGCCCCCATATATAATTAGTTAGCGCATGCACGCACGCACACACTCACACACACACACACACACACACACACACACACACACACACATATACACACAGACACAGACACGCACGCACGCACGCACACACACACACACACACACATAGCTAAAGTATAGCTAGAGTATTTTTGTGTCCCAGTGGCCTTAATAAGTCACTAGATCCAACATGGCCCCCACCAGGTGGACCACAACAAAGGGTTGCTGTGTGCTGTAATTGGCTAGAAATACCTGGGGTACCTCTTAGATCGCCTTGCCCCATAATGGCTGACCTCTGAAAGAAAGCAACCTGAAATTATTTTGTATGGATAGCTTTTTGGTATAGCTTTGGTATTTGGCAAATATAATATTTTTCAATTTGGCATAATGATCGGATAAAGTTGCTTAGTGCAATGGAAAGCAATTAGAAGAGTGGGATCAGTCATTTTGTCTATTCCAATGTATTTAATTTTGTTGCTGACTTTGATGCTAGTGCTTGCCAAGTACAAGAGGAAGCTGCAGTTGCTGGCCGGAAAACAGACAATTCAGACATCGCTAAGCATTGTTTGCCTTGAATGAGTAAAACATATGTCACACTTCCTGGTCTGTCCCAAATACATGATGTAACCTCATCAAATCAGACGCACTAGATCTTCACATTCTCCAGGACTAGTGCATTAGGCCCATAAGACTAGAATACTAGGATACAGAAACTAAGCTGACACATTTACACATTTGTGTGTGTGCATGAATGTGTGTGTGTGTGTGTGTGTGTGTGTGTGTGTGTGTGTGTGTGTGTGTGTGTGTGTGTGCATGAGTGTATGCGTGCATGTGTGTGTAGCCCTCTCATTGGCTAAAGCAGATCCCTGCGCTGTATATGCGTGCAGGAACAAGTTGAGATTCAATATTGGGTCTAATGATAGTCTGGGAGCTTCTAAGAAGTCGACCCCTCATAAATACCTGTCCCACAGAGCAGGAAGTCATAATGAGGTTCAGGGACTGTTTACTGTGGTAAATGTGGTCAACAGTAATAATCAGCACACAGCACAATAACGAATGTTCATAAATACTGTGTTTAGTTCTCTAGCTGAGTTATTCAAACTAAATGATCGGATTGAAACAAAGGATAAGAAAATGAGATAAAGCTTTTCTTCTCTTCTCAATCTTCTCATTAAGTAAATGTTTAGGGATATTATCCACCTTGAGATAGTGGTCTGTTTCATACACTGATACGATGCATGAGATTGCATAATCCAGTAGAGGAGGCTGGTGGAGGTAGAAATCAGAGGACGGGCTCAGAGGATTGTAATGCCTGAAATGTAATGAACACGTGTGTTTGATACCACACTCTCCCTATTCGGTTCCATGCATTACAATGAACTAGTCCTCCGATTTTACCTCCACCAGCCTCCCCTGATATCCAGCCATGACCACTGTTTGCAAATACGTAGTAACAAATCATTAGGAATCACAGAACTCTCGTGTTGCTGTGGCAACATGCTTAGCCCGACAACAGGCCTGGACAAGCCAAACAAACAGGCATAATTGGTTGTTACCTGAGTGAGAAGATGTTGATATATCTGATAGTCCATACTGTGACAAATGATGAGCTGCCTCCTGCTGCACCACCTCCATGCTCTACTTCTCACGGACCTATCCCAGAGAAGAGGCCTCCTGCGTGGGACACAAGGTCCTGGTCGACTGGGTGGCTATCCTGAAGACTTATGGTCCCTGGGGCTTCTGCTAGTTTTGGCCTGCTGGCTCTGAGTCATTGAGCACAGCTGAGAGAGGGGGCAGAGGGTTGGGGGTAGGGGGCGACAGGCTATAGGCTATAGGCTACACCCACTCCTCTACACAGCACCACTGCAGAACAATAGAGGAAGATTTCACAGGCTACAAGTCAACTTTAAGGGGGTTGAGCTTAACCCGGGACCATTTGGCCAAGCCCCCCATAAACAAACAAACACAGGAATCGCATTCTGACCATATGATCTGTCATTAACAGTACAACCAGGGATAGAGCTTCAATTTGTATACCTAACATAGGGAATGGCACAGAAATAGTTTACATGTAAAAAGAAAACAACCTAAAAAAACAACGACCACATGGCTTATGTTAGTCGTCCAAGTTAGGGTTAGAGTCTTTCATTAACCAGTTAGACGCTCACTCGGACCCACTGCTTGGCGTAACAGGAAATTAGGTAAGAGAGGGAAGGGAAGCAGAGGGCTACTGGACTAATTGACAGAGAGGAAGGGCTGTTGATGACTCTTCTGAGTGGCTGACTGAGGTAAATCATGAATGGCCTATGAATGGTAAAACATTGTTCTGAGGCTATCTCCGCTGTAGTCTCTAGTGCCCAGGGACAGTGACAGTGTCTCTGACTAGAGTGATTACAATAAGAGGATGATAAACACTGCTGTGTTTGTCTTACAGTCTTCACTGAGTTGACACACCACCACACTCAACGTCAACATATTCATTACCCATTACACACACAAACTCAAATACCTCAGCTGGGAATGAGTCTACTACAGCCTTATTAGGCTTGAATACCCCTAAAGAATTTAGGGTTGCATGAAAAATGACACTTAGAAAGCAAATAGATAATGTTGTTTTTTCAATTAAACTGTAGTCTGTGTACATCATCACTAACGACCTACAGTATACTGTGTGTCCATGGACTCTTGCCAGTACATTTCGAACATAACATCTTGCACTGACTCCTTAGGAGACTATTAAGGTCCAATCATGTTTGCACTACACTGTGCCTTACATCTTCATTAACTAACTAACTATGTTAGCCTAAAAACTTCATTAACTAACTAACTAACTGTGTTGGTCTAAGCTCTTCATTAACTAACCTACTATGCTGGCCTAAAATCTTCATTATCTAACTAACTATGTTGGCTAACATCTTCATTAACTAACTAACTATGTTGGCTAACATCTTCATTAACTAACTAACTATGTTGGCTAACATCTTCATTGACTAACAAAAACGGTCTAACCATCCTACTGGAGTGGATTTCACAGACAGTGTAATCTTACCACAACTTCTCCGTCTTTATAACATGGGATCTCACAATCCAGCCACAGGCATGTCAATGACTTGGACTGAACATTTGAGTCGAGTGCACCAGATGGCTGATATGCTTGTATGAGATGTAGATTTAGCCCTGGTGTCTAAGGCCATTTCTTCCTTCACATGTCTCCACCCGGAGGTGTTGTGTTTCACAGCCCCCCAGTGTGGTTCGGTTGGGTACACAGCTCAGGTTGAATCTAGGTTGACAGCCGTGGTGGTCCACGTCAACACACACTGTCAGCATGGAGACGTGTACCTATAGACTGTCTCTTCTGTTTCTTCACCTGGGTCTCCACAGCCTTTGTTGCCATAGAACTCTGATTGAGACTAGAGGGAGGAGCGCCTGTCTCCCTGTGCCCATTCGATACTCACTGAGGCAGAATGAATAGGAAAGGTTAGGTCAAAGAAGGCATGGGTTGTTTGGCTCTACTGTCCCTCCCCGGGTCTCCGTAGGGAGAGGAATCACTAGATCCACCAGAGAACAATGGCCAGATCCACTTCACATTCTTGGTTGCTGACAGAAAAACATGAAACCACTTAGCATGTTACAATGAGTTTTCTGTGGCAGGGAGACCCTGTTCTCTGTGGCCATTGGGTGTACAGTTACACGGTGACTGAGTTCAGGATGGTAGCAAAATAAATGAAGTGAAATAACTGACTACATGTTGTGCTATATGTTTTCGATTTGTCAACAAATCTCAAACTCAAGTGAATTGATGTCAAAGTTCCATTGGCAGGTTATCACTTATCACTGACATTTGGCATGATTGCAAACTGTTATGTAGGTACAGTACTATGTAAGAAGTTGTACCCACTCTGTAATTATAATGTACCTTCTAATTGTCCCACATGATGAATCATATATTTGTACTTATATATGACATATGTACTGTATGTCACTCACGATATTGGAATTTTGACTAAACTTGGGTGAATGATGCGTCTTGCCATAGATATCTGGTATGTACAAAATAATGCTGATTGGCCGAAGGGGGGTGCTATAGTAAACAACTTAAATGACACTGATTGACTAATTATCACCAATTCACACACGGGTGAAAAATTATTTGTAGGGGACAACAGGGTTGACTTACGTAGTTTAAGTGGGGCTGAGTACGCAATGGTTTCCTCACTAAACATAGGATTATAGTACAGTAGGCATGAGTGACTAGACAGTAGACAAATAATCTATTAGCTAATCAGAGAGCTACTGTATCTCTTCAAAGAGGACATGGGGTTGTTAAGTGCCAAGATTATCTGTTCTTTCTAAATAGCCACCTAAACGAAGAACCATGTCTGTGTGTTCTGACTGTAAATACACCATTATGTAAGGGGAATCAATGTCAGGTTTACAAGAATGGAATCATCGCTCAAACTATGTTGGGATTATATTACTTTGCAACAGATCCTGTAGTAATTTATAAGACTGTAATGGAAATCTGCTAATTTCTATTCTCTTCTAGCTAAAATATTACTTGTTTCTGAGCTATTTTCACCTATTCTTACTGTTCCTCACTTACTGTAGGTAGTGAATCATTCTGCTACGGTAGATTAAATATGGATGACCGATGTCTTGCCCCTAATGTAACATCATATACAATTGATACAGTGTTAAAGATCGCAAACATTCTGTCCAGACTAGTTCATGAGCAGTTGTTTGCCTGTCAACATGATGGTGGTTTCAGACAGATCAGAAGCCAGTCGGGTGTGACATGTTTTTCTTGAAATGCCAAAGTCCTTAGCTAGTGGTGTATAAAGGCTTGTGACGGCTCCATCAGCTACTGAAAGGGGATTTAAGGGTCATTAAATGTTATGAGTGGTATGAGTATGACCGTTTTTTGTGAGGGCAAGCAGCTGTTGTCACTTGAACACATGCACGCAAAGTCGTGCTGCTCGACACACGAAGCAGGCCAGGAAGTGACATCATGTAGGTTGATACTTAGAGGCTTTTTATATCAAGGGAAACTTCTGGAAAAGGATACTTTGTACGGTACACAGCTCCCAGAGTGGGCAGGTCTCTCCCAGGTCAAACTGTGTTGGAACCAAGACTACCCATACAGTATGCCCAAAGGTGGGTGACATTATGAAGAGATCGTTTGGTCTGCTCTCCTTCACATGGTGAATGCATTAACAAGATGAATACGAAATTGAAAGCTATAAAACAAAATGTAATCATACTTAATGGTACACTGAGTTGCATTCTATGGCGATTTACTCTATTAAACATAGGGCACTCTTTCATGTGGGCCTTGCCACTGAGGCACCTTAATAAACTCTCACCGTCATCATTCTCCACACACCCCTGAGTGAGGTCTTTTGTCCTAACGACACCTGCCCGCTGTATTATGGGTCATCCAGAGGGTGCAGGCAACCTGGGGTTCTTGATCACGCGTATAGAAGACGAGATCCTGACAGTAAACAAAGTGAAGGAAAGCTTCCCCGCCGCCTGGCCCTAAGGTGGAACAAAGCAGATGCTTATTGACTTCGAAGGAGAAATCTCAGGTGATATCGACCCCCTTGACGGGCCATTGTTTACAGTTTCCTCGCATTTGGAGAGCAGACAGTGGAAACTGTAGAATATAATACGGAGAATATAGCCGACGCTTCATTGTAAAACTATGAGCAGGTTTAGAACAATCCAGAAAATTACCCCCCCCCCCCCCCCCCCCGGCCCATTTCTTTCTAGTAAAAAGTTTAAAAGAAGATGGTTTTGGTAGGTAGACGACATGAAACGACATGAAAGCTGATCATAATGACCTGCGGAGCATGTAGGACCACCTCAGATACGTTCGCCCACCCCTGAGACGAGACACTGCCAGGGAGGGCTCTGTTGTCTGCCTAACTACCTCCCCTTTGAGCTTTTATTGAAGGACCCACACTCATACCTGTAGACGTGCCAAATCACTGCTTACTAATATCATCTGTCTCTGAAGCTGAACCCTCAGGGCAGATTCACACCTGTAGCCCCTGAAGCCTCGATGGGGCTATGGAGTCCTTCTGCTCACCAGAATCCCTTTGAACCTCCTAGAAGAACTATAGAAAACTGCTGACACTTGATTAATCAGAGCTCTCTGAATGGTACCGCTTTCCCCTTTTTTCCCAGGCCAGGGGATTTATCCTCTCGCCCCTTTGAGAAGCTGTTTCTGCCTCCTCCGCTACTCTTTGATATGTCTGGCGGTAAGCTATTAGTGCAGCAACTGTAAATCAACAGGCACATTTGGAGGATTGTTTTTTTCTTCTTCGTGAGTGCTCTTTTTAATACAAGGGAATATAATATAGTGTATAGTGTCATGTCATGTTGATATATGAGACAAGAGGAAATAGAAACACACATGACACAAATATGCCATCAAGATATACTGTACCACAAGCCTGTTAAGCATTTCTCATCATGTTACAGTAGGAACGGCTGCATATGATTGGATGGACAGATGCCACTTAAATCACAACAACTTGGGGTCCTGTGAAGCCCATGTAATCATTGGCACTGAGGATGATTGTTCTGACTGTGTGTGTGTGTGTGTGTGCACGTGTGTGTGTGTGTTCACCCAGAGGCTTGCACGATAGATAACCCCCTGTTGACTGGCAGCCTTTAACAAGTCCAATTATTGTGACAGTCTCTGGGCAGCGTCCGGCAGCCCTTCGCTCTGCGATGTGCCCGGATAAGCGTGTTTTTGTTTTCCGCTCGCAGCGCTCCTCTCCGCCTTGCCGCCCCACATCCTCGTTGTTTACTCTGACAAAGCTGCTGTCCAAAGCTGCAGCCTGACGGGGGGCTCAGGGGGTACGACAGATCCCATCAGATTGTGTCAGTGAGAGGGGACAGGGGGTGGTGGGGAGGTGGGGTGGATGGATGGATGGATTGGGTGGGGGGGGGGGGGGGAGAGACTGGAGTGATGAGGAAGTGCTGACAGGACAGTGGTGGTCATGCTGGACCGGGGGAAGAGGGGATGGTTGGGGTGGGGGTGGGGGTGGGGGTGGGGGGGTCATTCCCTATGATGTCATCCCATCCTATCTGCAGATCTGCCTTAATCACTCCCTAGTCTAAAACAACCTGCAACGTACCGTAATGATATCAAGGTTCCACTCCACAACCATGACATTCAACAACCTTAGACTAAAAGTGTTGGCGCAATGTTACATACCATTCAGGGGAGGCTGGTGGAGGTGGAAATCGGAGGACTGGGTCATTGAAATGCATGGAATGGAATGAAGAATGGTATCAATCAAACACACATGTTAGCATTCCTCATTCCATTTAATGCATTACAATAAACCTGTCCTCTGATTTCTGCTTCCACCAACCTCCCCTGATACCATTCCATAATGGCATGGATATCTCACAAAGCTTAATGGCTAAGGAGAAGATGCATTGGTGTAATGTATGTTAACTCTCCCAGTGAGCTGCCACCATTGCATGTTGTTAGATAGCATACACAGCCATACTGTAAGTAGCCAACATCCTTCCTGATGCAGACAAAAAGCTCATGCTCTGCCCACAGTGATCCGCTACTCTCCTACCCACTCTGGACACCTTCAAATCAGCCCTCAAAACCCACCTGTTCACCAAGGCCTTTGGCCCCTAGTTTAGCTATTTGGCGTTGTCTCTGTGTTTTCTGTTTTCATCTGTCTGACTGTCTTTTTTCTATACATTTGTAAAGTGTCCTTGGGTTCCTTGAAAGGCACTATATAAATCTAAGATATTATTATTATTATTATTATTATTATTATTATTATTATTATTATTATTATTCCAATGGGAGGGAACATAACATTACCGTAAGTCAGTAAGCAGCTGCAGTAGTAGCCCATTAGCCAGAGAGCATCATGGGTTGGGTGATTGATTGAGATGGTCTTCTGGCATTGTCCAAGAGACCTCCCTAAACCCCTTGACCTCCTCTACTATGACTCACCCCAGCCAACAGTATTGGATATGAGGTTAGGTTACTCTATGGTAGGAAAAGAGGGTCCCAAGCCAGAAGTGGGACACTACCTCCCCCCTCCTCCCCCTCCTCTTCCCCCTCCTTCCCCATGCCTCATACTCCTGCCTGGTAACATCTCCCTAGGATGAATTTACAGGCGAGCCGGGAGCTATGAATCCTAGTGTGGCTATTGAGCTGCCTGAAAGACCCCAGCTAAGTGAAATTTGACCCGGGGATGAGAGTCAATATAAAGCATGTTCTCACCTTGACTGACAAGGATTTTTTAAGCTACTTGTTCCTTGTATTTCAGTGCACCAATGTTGTGTGTCATCGAAACTGCTGTATAGGTTAGCCTACTGCTACCATCTGTTCTGAAATGTATTAAATGTCATTGTGTGTATTAAGGATTAGTCTCACAAATCCAAAGAAAATATTGCGCCGAGACCAAGAACCTAGACCAAAATGCTATCGGTCTGAATCATCACTTGTAACCAAAGAGGAAGTGGAGATAGAGATCATGTCTGGTGGAGAACCCCTGTCATACTAATCCATCAGGGGAGGCTGGTGGAGGAAGAAATCGGATGATGATGGGCAGATTGTAATGCATGGAATGGAACGAGCACACATGTTTGATACCATTCCCCTTTCGGTTCCACACATTCCAATTTCTACCTCCACCAGCCTCCCCTGTAGTTCATCTATCCTGATCTGACGTCATCTAGACTCTTCTAGAAGAGAACCTTTGATATGATGATCAGAGAGGAGCTCCTCTTAGGATCAGGGCTCAGAGTCATTCCTTATCGGAGTTCCTTTCTGACAGCTGAGGTCATGGGAAATGTTGGGCTGGGCACTGAGCTCAATGTACTGTACTCTCATTCCAGTCACCAACATGCTCATTCTTGACCTGGAAAAAGAGGTGATCGATTGAAATCCTTGAAAAATAAACGTTTATCTTGAATCAACCCAAGTGTGTTTTTTTTGTTCACACACATTAAGTTGATCGATATGGTGAATCTCATGTCAATATTTCTAATAGAATGTTAAAAACCGTATGACCTGAACATACTGTTATGTTTCTCTTGCAACAGTACCACACACATGTGGCAGGCTCCCAAACACCAATCAATGACTCTACTGGAGAGCCTCTATACCAGCAGCATTTCAACACACTCAAATCACACTATATCAGAAAGTCTCCTTCATAAACTTCTTTATAATTTCTAACTTCATATTTTCAGTAAGTAATTAATAATCATTACCGTTATTCAAAAATAATAAAATAAAGAAAAATCCTTAATTTTTACATACGTTAAAGTAGCAACCCATTGAATCAATATCAAATCTCTGGGGACTCACTAGTACAAGATGAGAGCATGGTAACAGGAAGAGCAGAGCAGGAGGACACACACTATAAACACCCCATCTCAAACCACAGCAGCGGTAAATACAACCTACAGTATAAGCCATACTTTTTGAAACCCCCACTTACACAGTTTACTCAACACAAGAAATTAATTTGTGGAATTCAGATTATAGAACTATGAATTACATACAACAACAAATTGTATGTATGTTAATGTAGGTAAGTCATATACAAAGTTAAGATGAGCGACCGTTTTTAGCCCCCCTCCCTTTCCCAAATCCCACCAATAACACAGCTCCCCCCTCTCCCCGTATTTTCCTAGTTAAATCAACAGCCGCCGCAGGGGTTGACATTAAGACACACACCTGGGTTGAAGTTCAGATCCATGGAGACTGTCCTCTCTGCCGAGCCTTAAAGGAGCAGTAGCCGCCGCTGTAGCAGTGTGGACCCACACAGACTCATCTCCTCATCTGTCCTTATCCGCCAGCCAGCCTCTTCTCCAACAGACACAGCCGCTAACACTAACGCTCTTCCCCCTCCTCCTCCTCCTCCTCCTCCTCCTCCACCCCTGCCCTGCACTCTCTCCCCCCACTCAGGCTCTCAATGCGCGGGGTTACAGCCAAGCCAACTCGTCAGGCTCTGCCAGTAATCACCAGCAAACGCTAACCTAAAACAAGGTCAAGGCAAGGGTAGCACAAGCCATCCGCTACATCCAGTATGTACGACTTAGCTAGCTTGTTCCTGGGCCTGGAAAGAGGAGCCTGGGAGGAAGTGAGGTTCAGGCTACTACTGCACGCAGAGCAACGGCAGAGCAACGGCAGAGTAGAGAACCATTGACGGGGGCCAAAGAGGTCCCTTGACTGTACCATCTGAGGGCTAGGAAGTGGCAGGACCCAGGGGAGGGGGGGTGGTTGTAAATCACCGAACCCAGCCTCAGGGAGGTCTCCCAGGACCTGTAAATCGAAGAGCTAGGCACTCTGCCAAATTACTCACCCACCCAGCTCTATAAATACAGCTAGCGAGCGAGCAAGCTACCGGGGACACACACACCGGCCATGAGACAGTGTGTAAGACCTCTCTATCTGTCTTGCTGCGCCGTGGTGGGTAAATCCATGCCAGACCTTAGGAGTAACATAAGGTCTCTAATAATCTCCTCCAAGACTTTTTAATCTCATTCAGTCTAATAGCCCTAGCAAAACATTAGCTTCCATTAAGGAAGATACACAGCCCCATTGACTGAACAATGTAACAAATTGAATTAAATGCAGCACTATCTGTGGCATTGAGTGGAGAGGTAAAAAAAAGAAAAAAAGAAAGACGAAGTAGAAGAAGAAATAAAAGAAACTGTAAAGGCCCTCCAAATATTTACCCTATGTGAAATGAGTTTACATACCATGCCTAAAACGATCAAGTCAAGTATCCAGCCACATTCACAAACAGATCGCACAGCAGGAATGAAAAGTCTAAATATGCCCTGCAGAAAGACCTGGCTAACCTGATACATGGAGGAGGGCTGAAAGCTTGGGGGTCGGGGTGGTGGGGGTGGTGGTGGTGGTGGGGGGGGTTTGGGGAGTTTGACATGTCAAATACCGATCCCCTCCATCCAAGCGTTATGTAAGCGTCTGAGTTTCCTGTCTTGTCCCAGGCCCAGGCCTCGTCTGCAACTCCTCCAGATCTCACTGAGCTGGCCTTCATTGATCATTCCTCCAGACACACACACACACACACACACACACACACACACACACACACACACACACACACACACACACACACACACACACACACGCACACACACGCACACACACACACACACACACACACACACACACACACACACACACACGCACACACACGCACACACACACACACACACACACACACACACACACACACACACAATCTGGGCCAGGTCTAAATCTCTGAACCCATTATGTAAGAAGGGTCCTCTCCTGCACTCTGATTGAAATAAAACAAAGTATAATTGATGCACTGTAGATCCTGGGGGGACCTCTTGGTGAGAGATGGAAACCACTGTTGCATATTGAAATCACTGATGAGTATCGCCTGGCCCGCAGGATACATTTACCGTAAGGAACCATCAAACTTAGTTTGTAATTTGGGTGAACTATTCCTTTAAATTAAAATAGAATGTAGCGTTTAGGTACAGTATATGGTCTCCACTGTCCTGTCTTTCCTCATTGACAAAGCACACGTATTACATTTCAGTGGCAGGTAATTTACTCTAACTTTAACGTTCCTTAGTAATACAGTAGTCCATCATATGTGACTTGTCCCTGTGGGAACAGTGGAATGGTCTCCATCTTGGCTCTGGTCTGCCTGTTGTTTACACACCGTAATCCAGTCAGGGGGATATGTTATCAATCAGTTAGTTCTGGGTGTAATTCAAGAACTCCCTTCCCTGAGACAGATCCAAATATGTTTCAGCTGAACTTCATTTAACATGTATATATATATACGACTACATAAAATCTTAGAACTTCCCAAAAAAAAAAAATCTGTCTATAAAATGTGACTTCATCTTTGTAATAAGCAATCACAAGCTGTACAACAGCAACGTCGTCGAAAGGGTGAATGTGAACTGTAATCTTACCATACCTGGATATCTCATCCGCGGCTTTGATGGAACTTTGATGTTCGGTTGCAAATATGCATCAAACGTGTGCTCTGTCAGAAGAACGTGTCTTTTCACATCCTCTCTGTGATTGAGAACCCCAATCAATAACACATGCTATTAACATAAATACCTTGTAGAGGGGAAACAATCATTCAAATTCAATGTGCAGACAGGCTCTATTGACCCTTCACAGTCTTACCGTCAATGTTTTCCTAGAACCTAGCAGAGAACTAGCAGTAGAATATTAAATAACCAGTGTTGCATTTTCCAGCCGAAGACAATGTACAAAACAACAGTTGCGCAGAGGGACACACATGCACGTGCACGTGCACGCACACATGTACGCACACACGCACACACACACACACACACACACGCACTAACCAGCTTTCAAACATGATAAATCCAAAACAGCTTGTTTACCTAGGGTATCTTACGCTACACAGTCCAGAGACAGTATTTGTTACCGCTTTATGATTCTGTCGATGTCTCTGACAGGTTTGTTTGCGGCTGATGCGAGATGCAATCTCATCTCAACAACATCCCCTCATCCGTACCGGCCACATCTGGCCCCTCCACATCCCACTTCCTCTCCGCCTCTCACACTTTATTCCAGTGAGTTGTTATTGCCTCTGCCTTTTCACATTTAAGAGGGTATCAATCATGACACAAATGGGCTTCGTCAGCAACTGTGTGGGGCATTAGGCTGATCCCTGAGGGGCTCCGGCCTACCGGCCCACCACTGACAGACCATTGCAAACAATCTGATCTTAAACACACAGAGCTGTTGTGATGAGGAGAATGATCTACCAAATTCAGTTTCAAAATCGATTCAAAATCGGTTTGACTGGCGTCGTCTTATCATTACTATACTACTTTCAAGTGTATTGTCATGTGATACTGGGCTACAGGGAATGTATACTGTATGTAATGTAAAACTTACACACCGTTGCAATTCCTACTCGCAAGTTATTGCCAGTATCCAATGCTAAGTGTGACTGCTTTACATTGTAAACTGTCATAAGTGTTTTTCTTTAGTACATCATAGGAAACAGGATAGGCTGGCGCAGAGATTGGAGGTCCCTTTAAACCTCAATAAAACCATGAACAAACATTTGAGACAGGTGTCCCATGAAAGAGAGCGAGGGAGGAGGATGAAAAGACATCCTTTCAATTCAGAGCCGGGGATAAATTATTTTGTTTCCAGGGCACCCGGTACTGTGGTTCTAGAGGCAAGATTCAAATTAGAAAAACTTTAATCAAACGACTCCTCCCGGCCAGACCCAGCTCACTCTTTGTTCAAAGCAAAAACTTTTTAACAACAAAGAACAAAAAACTAAAAAACAGAGGCCGCTATGGTCTCAATCTAAAGTGATAGGGAAAATTAATTGAGGGCAGGAGAAACCTTTGGAGTAAAAAGAGGCATTGATTTTTGTACGTCATGCGATGCTAGATAGCATTTTGTTCTGCCCCCAAACTTCATTCGCTTTTCTCTTTATGAGTTAGCGCAGTGATGCAATAGTCAATCCTGAGCCAAATCTTCTCACAACAAAGAGAGGTCAAGAACAGAGAGAGGTTATAGGGGTTATATAAGTATTAATTAAAGACGATATTTCATCAACTTTCAGCTTCACAGATCAATGTTCAATTTCCCCCAACAGTGTTTTCAGAAGTACCTTGAAGCCATTTTATCCGACACTCTACTCTAAATCACAGCGATATGTCCAATGTTCACTGAATGGGTCTCTCTCTCTCTCTCTCTTGCTCTCTCTCTCTCTCTCTCTCTCTCTCTCTTGCTCTCTCTCGCTCTCTCTCTCTCTCTCTTTCTCTCTCTCTCTCTCTCTCTCCCATTACTGTTGTTACCTTTAACAATTACATTGTTACAGCCAGGGCTAATGGTAAACTGCCAGAACGCCCTACCACTCTAGTCAAATCTGTATTATGGCTAAAACTAAATGAACATGCAGTATTAATGCATATTCATAGCTGTTTGACAAAAAAGTGTCAAGTTATATTGTTATAAATGTAGACATACTGTATGGCTGCACTCTTCGCCCTAATCATTATGTTCATGCTGTTCATGCTGGGTTGTAAAAAAGGCCTTAATGGCCATAATCATATACATATATAAAATATAGCTAATGATATAAAGAGTATCGCAGGTCACATCGCCTAGAGAATTATCTATTCTGTTATAAAAGGGAGACAGGCAATGGTTGGATAGGGTGTCTTGGCAAACCCTGGCCAAGACCTGTCATAATATGAATTGTACTGAATTGTGCTATTTCTGCAGCTCATGCAGTTCTCCAGCCCGCTGACATGACATTTAGTGTGGTCCCGGGGGTCCACAGTCATTAGTAGGTGGTAATGTGTCTTCTCTGGATCTCTCAAGGTACCATCACAGCCCACATTAAATATAGATCTCTAATGTATATCCATGGCATATCGAACAGTCCTTCAGGGATTTAGAGGGTTCTCTCTCTCTCTCTCTCTCTCTCTCTCTCTCTCTCTCTCTCTCTCTCTCTCTTTCTCTTTCTCTTTCTCTCTCTCTCTTTCTCTTTCTCTTTCTCTCTCTCTCTCTCTTTCTCCTTCTCTCTCTCTCTCTCTCTCTCTCTCTCTCTCTCTCTCTCTCTCTCTCTCTCTCTCTCAAACTGACTCACACACTGACTGACTGACACTTTGTGATTTCAAACGACTGTTCTCAGCTCCGAGATTCAAACAAACAATTACAACCTTCCAGAGAAGCAATTTTGGGAGAACCTCTCCCAACGCGGGGGGGATTGGAATAATGATAGAGAGCAACAGATGACACACACACACACGCTCAATGAGATCCATCTGAAGGCAATATCACTTCGGCACAGGGACCTCACAGTAGATGTGACAACACGCTCTGAAGAAAGGGGCGGTTGTTACCGCCAGAGCTAAGGAACCGAAGCGCAGGACACAGAGACAGGACACAGTAACAGTTTATAAAAGAATCAGGTGTTAATGAGGGAATAGGGGGGCAGGGATTAGCAGGGTGCAATGGCAAGCAGGTAGGGGAGCAGGGTAGGCAGGCAGAACAGGCAGGCGCCTGAAGTGAAGTCTTGTAGCAACAAACAACAATCTGGCCGTGAGTGGATGGGAAGCCGGGTATAAATACTGTGAGTAGATGAGGTGATAAACCACAGGTGTGAAGACCAAACAGGTGGAGATGATGACGAGAATGATTGCTGGAGCCTGGGCCAGGCCAGGCCACACACAATAATAATAATAATAATAATAATAATAATAATAACACACATATACAGACAGATAGAGACAGACAGGAGAGACAGATACTGGCACAGGCTGGTCGAGGGCGTGACAGCTGTGGGTAGACACCTATTATTGGAATGTAGGAGGACATTTCATCAGGGCAGGTTGTGTGACTTGGGCTGATGGATGGCATAGCTACAGTAGCTCTGTTATTATTCAGTTCTGAACCACAGAGAGAGGGTGGGAGAGGGAGGGAGGGAGAGAGGGAAAGAGATAGAGAGTGGGAGAAGGGAACAGCCCTGGCTTATGCGTCTTAGATGATATATCTATGATAAAGTCACGTTGTTTGATGGATCGCCACTACAGCACATGTGAGTCATTGGGGTTTTGGAGAGTATGCAATGCTTGAAGTACATCCCATAGTAGAACATTCTAGATAGTAAATCAAAGCATCTTTTCATTTCAGTTATGTACCGGTAAGTGAAAATCTGTTTGGGCAAAGAAACATCAATGGAAAAGATACAAAATGGTCGACCGGATCCATGTATTGACTTAATCATTCCAGATTTAATCCCATTAGTTTACACATTTCTTGAGCCACTTCTGAATCCTCACAAATCATACCCTGGGGCAGTGACGTGTAGTCCACGGTATCAGGCTGAGATGATGTCCCCGCCCCCAGGCGCAAAGGAACACTCTCTGTAATAAATATAGATATCAACAACAACCGGCTGGAATAAATCTGAGAGGCTCCAAATGAGAAATGTCATCGGCTATCAGGCTGTCAGATCACACTCCCCTAGGAAACCCTAAGGTATTGTTGCAGAGATACCATCTTATTGACTGGCCTGTGCACGCATGCACGGACGCACGAACGCACACACACACACACACACACACACACACACACACACACACACACACACACACATAAATACATGAACATATACACGCACACACATACGGACATAAACAAACACACATACAGGAATGCATTCACACACACAGGCACAAACATGCAGGCAGAAACACGCACACGCACACGCACACGCACACGCACACACACAGATTACAGAGAAGTTCATCTTCTGACCTTTCAGAGAATGTCACATCACAAAGGAAAATTCAAGATTGTAAGAGTGCACTGAGTGTATTCTCCAGGCACCTGATCACATCAGGCAGAAGAGGAGGAGGAAGGAGGGTAGCAATAAACACTGGCATGCTGTAAGGGTTTCCTTTTTCATGAAAATCTAATTCTGCCACTCGCGCATCTCCACTTTTAAAAGCAATTTTCCTTCAAATGTTTACTCTTCTCCGTCATCAGATATTACGCAGATTTTTATACTGGTGTTCAAATCTGTCATGAAGTTATGCTTCGAAAGTGTTGGTAGATGAATGTCAATCAAATCCCTGTAGGCTAGCTACGTCTGCATGAAATTGACTGGATTGGGAGGAAATGTGTTGCAAGCAAATAACTAGAGAACGCTATGTTATTATCAGGGCTGTGACTCGTATCTAGTAGTACTGTAGGGGCCCACTGATTTGTTTTCCCAAATAAAAACGTAATCTGATGAAGGCCATGGGTGACATTTTGACAATTGAAAAAGTGTCAAAATGCACCGCATCACTTCAAATCCTCCAGCATCTTGTGTCTGTACTGTGACATTCTAAATCGGCATAACTCATAGCATCGTTGCATGGGTGTCACAGAGTGTAAAGGTTCTGAGATAACTACCACTCCAAGCTAGAGGAGAATTATAACCTTGTTTGACCCCGGAGGAGACAATTTTCTCAAACCTGTGCGCTATACCCCCCCTCCCACCACAGCAAGTGTACTCGTTGTCATGTCTCACCAAGCATCTAATATGTGAGCAATGAAAATTGCTGCCTGCTGACAGCTTTCAAGTCGAATACAAACAAGAAGCCATAAATTTACCCCAAAAATGACGTGAGTGGTTTGTCTGTGAAGGGAGAGACAAGAGCACGTTACATAACCGCCAAGCAGTCTCTGCCTAGCAGAGTAGAACACAAGACACAGAGTGGCATACGTTATGGATTGAAAATCTGTCTCCCAGAAATTGCATTAACAATAAAAGGGGCGGGGAACTCATTTTTATTTTCCAGGAGTCACATAATTTATAATCCTTAGCCAGAACACTTGGCGGCATTTGGGGCCTGTGGAATTGAACTGCAGATCACACAGTGATTCATTGCGTTGGTGGGGAACGTGGAGGGCCTTTTGTGGGATTAAATCAACCCCCAGGCCTTTTAGACGGCCTGTAAACACCATTATGTTATTTAGATGCTACGACTTCGGGAGGGAATGAGAATATATAAACTTGTGAAGAAAATAACACCTCGCCTTGACTCTGAGGTAACCCTCTGGAAGGATTATACTGTGGTTGCCGCAGTCGTTAATGCAGCACCTGTGGTCCATTCAACACCTTTTTACGAGATTGCTGGGGTGCCAAGGATTTAAGGAACTTTCAGTCTTGGTGATTATGTGTTGAAATGTAAGTGTACTTAAGTAGTTATTAATTACGATAGTAAAAGTTGACTATGAATGAGGAATGTAATTACACAACCAATTTTTTTCTTCAAGAGAGTTGTTTGTTTGTAAACTGGGCAAACAAGCTCTATCCTTTACAGACTGTTGTCTGAGGGCGAGGGATTCAAAGCTTATAACAAACAGATTCTGTGAAGCCCCGTGAAGTCATTATTATTAAGAGATAAATGATCTTATATCTCAGATAATTAGTTTAAATAATTACAGACAACGTCAGATGTTAATCGGTGATGTTATGAACACATGCAATGCATAAGTATTTCATATTGACACTGCTGATTGCTGTTTGTCAAAATCAAACACAGATTTTCTGGTGTAATGATAATGAAAGATTATTCTTAACAGCTTACGAGAAGGCTATGTGATGTCCTCAATGTCATTTAAACAACAACAAAAAACTGGTAAAACCATGGTAACCATGATAAAACCTTGGTAATGTAAACAAATCCACAAAACAACACCACCATTGAAATAAAGCCTCTTGATTGGGTCTTGCTTTAATAGTGAATGCTAATGTCAAACAAGCACATGGCACAGGGCACATGATTGGCATGAATTGGGCAGCGCTTGCCTTTCCCACAAACACATATCTGTCCTCAACATCTAATTATCAATCTGTAACAGTATAGCAGCATTAAGGCTCAACTATGTATGTGAGGGGTTTCCTGGTTCCTGGACTGGGTTCAAAACAGACTATAGTATAGGGACTATTATCACATGGGCTTTCTCATTTGGGCTCCATCCCTTTTCACAATTTAAGCACAAAATATGACTTGATAGTATTTAGAATTGACTAGTGGGTTTATCATTAAAGCTGACAAAAGAAAGATTGCCTCGGTATAGGGGGGGGGGCAGTTTTCCTTGCATGATGCACTCATATTTGAGTCTACCTTTAATTGCACTTTATTTATACTGTACCTGTGACGTGCCACTGCAATTGCTTTATTACCAGCACTGTTTTGACATGATCAACATTCTACAAATTCTCTTCCTGTATGCAAAAAATATAATAGATTGAATCATAATTGGACGTGACCATGTACTATATATCACCACGTGATAGGTGGGCTGGAGATACTGCCGGCATGTTTCACTCGCTTACATCATCTGCCATTTGACTGAACAGTCTCTAGGGAATCAAGCCCCCATAACATCAGACGTCCACATGCACTAGCATCTGTTGCTGTTGTTGTTTTTGTTGTTGCTGTTGATGCGGTTTTGGGCTAGCAGCTAGCAATAAACCATCATTGCCACAGATTAAGTCAAAGACAGATGATGAAAGACATTGTGATTGCGTTTTCCCAACACCGCAGGCTATCATTGAATTCAGCTTCAATCATGATGAAAGACAATTGAGCCACAATTGAACTCGAAAAAATAACTCAACTGAGCTTAGAAGACTCAGCTGAAAAATGGCATAATGAACCAAGGAATCAAAGCACAAAACGGACTAAAATGGACTACACTTATATAGCGCCTTATTCCAAAGTGCTTTACAATAGCCTCTCATTCACCCATTAACACACCAATGCCAGGCGCTGGTCCGCTCATTGGGGTTCAGTGTCTTGACCAAGGACACCTCGACACGTGGACAGGAGGAGCCGGGGATCTAACCACCGACCTTGTGATCATTAGACGCCGGCTCCTCCTCCTGAGCCACAGCCGCCCCATGCCATACCCGTAGAGGAACCGACTCTGTAGACAGGATATCAAAGTGTTTATTGTCAATACAGCACCTAACAGTTACTTCTGCTGGTACATTATTACACAAACCAATGTGCACGATAACATGACAATATCAATAAGAAAACTGAGACTAGGAAAAGAATATTCAGCCGAGAAGGAAAGAAACAACAGAAGCTGGAGGGGGTTAACTTGCTCTCTCTCTCTCGCTCCCTCTCCTGCCAGCCCCCCCTCTCTCCTTCTCTAATAACCTTGTCCCTTTTAATCTCTAGATATCCTATAGACCTTCATTCCATATTCCATAAGCATGAGTCAATTCCTTGCATGCATTACAATGAGCCTGTCCTCCGAATGCTACCTCAACCAGCCTCCCCTGGTGCATATTCTCTGTCAGATATATAAACGGTTGTGCCTGAGCAGTGGGACTTCAGTAATGTCTGCATTCACAAAGGGTGGACTATTGTAAATTGGTTTCTAAACAAATGTGAACATATTTCTGTTTAATCATCATCATATTTCAAGGTAATCATAATAATTCTTGTTTTCCAGGACAACACAGCAGGTAATAAGGCCAGTCAGAATGGATGATGAGGATTATAAGACTCTGTTCAGTCCCATATCAAGGTGTGTTTTGATCACAAACCATAATGAAGTAGGGTAGCTGATGAATCTGTGCTTTGGTGAAGCTCTTTCCCTTCACTGTAATTATGTATACAACCACCTGGGGGCACTATATCCATTCTTACAAACAAGAGTTGTGGACTCATCACTTTGGGCAGTTTCACCAAGTGCTCCCAATACTACACTACACAAGTTTCCCATAAGTTTCTCGAATAGGATAAGAACATGACCAACAGTAACAAGTCCTTTGTGAGAGGCTTAAGGCTCATTTAAAACAAATGGTGGAACACAACTACAGACTTTAATAGTTGTAGTCTCGTAACAGGTTTCGGTCAGAAACCTGTCGACTTCACCCCCATCCACCCCAGCAACTACATCGTAAAGTTTGCAGACGACACCACCGTGGTGGGATGTATCTCGGGGGGGGACGAGGCGGCGTACAGGGATGAGGTAGAGAAATTGAGCAAGCTGTGCAAGGTTAACAACCTGCTGCTAAACAAGTCAAAGACCCAGGAATTCATCGTAGACTTCAGGAGGAAAAAGTCCGAGATCCTGCCCCTGCTCATCGACGGAGAGAGCGTGGAGATAGTCTCAAACCTCCGATTCCTGGGACACAACATGCGGGATGACCTGGCCTGGAAGGACAACACTAAAGGCACCATCAAGAGGGCACAACAGCGGCTATACACCCTGAGATGCCTCAAGAAACAACACAGCAAGAAGGAGATGCTGGTGGCCTTCTACCACGGCGCAGTGGAGAGCATCCTCACCTTCGGCATCTCCAACTGGTTCCACAGCTGCACGGCAGCGGAGAGAAGCGAGCTACAGAGAGTCGTGAGAACAGCACAGAAGATCACCGGCGCCCCCCTCCCCTCTCTGGAGGAGCTGTACAAAACACGCTGTCTCAGGAGGGCCTCCAAGATCTCCAAGGACCCGACCCACCCTGGGCACGAACACTTTGTCAAGCTGCCCTCGAACAGGAGGTACAGGACCCCGGCCGCTAAGACAAACAGACTGAAGGACAGCTTCTACCACAGGGCCGTCAAGGCCCTGAACACAGAAAAGGCCTAAGTTCTGGGCCCAGGACAGTCCGGACGGATTGTATGGCAGCTAGTGCTGAGGCACAAACATGTACATTTTCAAGCCTGCAAACTGTGACACTTTAAAATAATGTGAAAAAATACTTTCTTGTGAAATATGACAACCCTAGTTGACTATCTGTGCAGTATAGTACAGTGGATTGTGTACATAGCCTCTATTGATGTAAACCAGCTCCTTACCTTCTTGTGATTTTATGCATCTATGCTTTTTCTAAAATGTGTTTCTTTTTCCTTTCCTAAACACCAGGGGAGCCTCCCCTCCTAAATTTCGTTGTTTGGTACCTGTACTGTAGCAATGACAAATAAAGTCTATCTATCTATCTAACAACAGCATCTCGGCCTGAGGCCATCCACCTGCCCATTGCAGTACAATCCAAGGGGTCTGCAGTATATTCATTATGGGATGCCCCCTGCAGTGGCCATGGAAACATTCCTATAACTCAACATATCATAATGCGCCATGCTCCACCAAATAGTCCCTGTTCCAAATAGTCCCTGAGCCCTATTGTGGCGCAGCAGTAAATAGCTTCAGCAAAAGGGAAGAGAGAGGGGTAGAGGGACAGAGAGAGAGAGAGAGAGGGGGGGGGGGGAGTAAAGTTTTGCAAAAGGCTGAGCCTCAGGCAGGCTGAGCGACACACTGAGCACACTAAAGCAGAGCCCGCCAAACCACAGACTTTATTAGACGTCAGGGAGCAAGGAGCACCATTCCCCTCTTTTGACATCAGCAGGGTGCTTCCTTGCTTGAATGTTTTTTGGGTTTTTCTTACGAATCAGATTAATCACAGTTCACACAATCACCTGGATTGGCTCTCTGATGTCCGAATCCCCCTCTTCCTTCCTCTGCACGACACTAATGTAATTTATCTCTCTTATCTGTCTATCTGAAACAACACCAACATTACCAGATTAAGACAGAGTGACATCATGAATGTACCTGAAAGGATCACTTGGTACCATAAGGTTACTACATAGTTTATTAGGACACACCGGGTAAACACCAGCTGAAACAGGGCTGTAAAATAAAAGGTTTCTGAATATTAATATAGCAAGCATTTCTGAAGACATTTGCTACCAGGGCAGGCTGGTGGTGGCAGAAATCGGAGGACAGCTCATTGCAATGTATGGAATGGAAAGAGGAATGGTATCCGGCTCAGTACAGATATTCCTCATTCCATTCCATGCATTCTACCGATTTCTACCTCCAACAGCCTCCCCTGTTAGCTCCTGCATAGGCCTATTCATGAAACCATTATGGACGCCGTAGGAAAGATCACCTGTAGACAGGATGAGAAAATGTCATCTTGACCTTCAAAAGGGTACGTTACACTGAAAAAAGGGAAAAAAAACATTCCCTTTTGTCCGTATAACAAAGGTGTCAGCTTTTGATTCAGTCTGACACACTAGGTAGTACATCTGACACTGTACCTCAGACGCTTGGCAGGGATGGCTGAGGTCACAATAGCCTGAGAGCATTTCTGTTAAAGAGCACCATGCACTCGCATGCAGGAGAGGATAAACTGACAGTCTTCATCCTCTCTGATATCAGCAGTCTACTCACTCTGCTGTTCTTGGTGCTACTCTAGATGTAGTAGGCTACTCTAGATCAGGGATTCATAAACTGTATGGTACAGGGGAGGCTGGGCTGATTGTAATGCAGGCAATGGAATACGTTTGATACCATTTGATTTCACATCATGTTTTTATATCATGTTTTATCATATCACTATTTGCACTTCAATGCTAAACTGCATTTCGTTGTCTGGTAGGCCTACTTGTACTCTGCAATGACAATAAAGTTGAATCTGATCTAATCTAATTCCTTATTCCATTCCATGCATTACAATGAGAACGTCCTCTGATTTCTACCTCCACCAGCTTCCACTGGTATGTAAACACCTTACATTAAGTTGCTTTAAAAACCTTTGTAGTGGCGCTGTAGTTACTCTTTAGTGTCAGGTGAATGTGGAGTGTGTACCGTGTCATCACAGCAAACTTAGAAACAGCGTGACTGATAGCCTCTCAGACCCTCTTCGTCTAGCCACAGATAACAATCCGCGTTCAACATGCGTGTGAGTCTGTCAGCCGCCCGGCCAATCATATGCGCCGACGTACAGGTACTGCACCCAGTCTAAACAACGCTAGCCATGCGTCAAATCTGCGTACGAACAATCCGTCTCAGTCAGATAAACGCCTTGATTGCTCTCTAACTAGATGTTTATATCGCATATCACGCAAAGCATGACAGGGCTAGTTTCACAAACATTCCGCGGCAGCCAGGCCCTATATGACAAGGATAGGAGATAGCGTCAGTGCGGGTGAGTAGGTGATAGACCGCTGAGTTACGGTCTATGCTGACAGGCTTTTTCTGCAGGTGTGTTTATGGTATTGGTAGACATACACAAGCAAGTTCAAGAGTATTATGTGTGTCTATGCAGGGTAGGCTGGTGGAGATAGACATCGGAGAAGGAGGGGCTCATTATAATGCATGGATGGCATTGGGAATGGAATGGTATCACAACACGACACCATTCCTCATTCCATTCCATTGCATTACAATGAGCCTGTCCTCCTAAAAAAAACACATTAAAAAGAGTCAAATAAAGTAATGAGCAAGCATCGTTTGTGTGTGTGCAAACCCGACTCTTCCTTTGTGACTTAAGCTTCAACGAACGCTGTTAGCACCACGACATCTCTGTACAGAGGAGCGTACAGAGATGGAAGTAGCTGGCGTTTCATCTATAGGGTGAGGAGGAGGAAGGTGCTGCCAAGATGTGAGAGCCTCCTCGGTCGTTTAGCACCCTCACTGTGCTCCTAGTCTGGCCCCCTGGCAGTCAACAGATACCTGGCATCTGCCCAGTCTACATCATTGCCCCCACAACACAATGGGCAGCTGTGTTTTCCGTCTTACGCCCCCCCACTTCCCCCCACGTCTCTTGCCCTGGCTCGTCTCTGACTCTCTCACTTTCTCTCGAGCCTTCTCTCTTTCTTTCTTTGGCTCTCCTTCTCATCCCTGTCTGTCTCTTTCTCTTGCTTGCTCTCTCCATCCCCCTCTCTCTCTCTCTCTCTCTCTCTCTCTCTCTCTCTCTCTCTCTCTCTCTCAGACTCTCTCTCTCTCTGGCTCTCTCACTTCCTCTGGCTGCCTCACTCCCATCCCTCCTCTCTCTCGCTCTCTCTCTATCCCCTCCCTTTTCCTCCTCTCTCTCTCTCTCTCTCTCTCTCTCTCTCTCTCTCTCTCTCTCTCTCTCTCTCTCTCTCTCTCTCTCTCTCTCTCATCCTCTCTCTGTTCAAGCAGACCCAGATGGTCCTAGCCTTCTCTCTGTGTTGTGTTCACTGTGCTCCAGGGCCAGATTTAGACCGAATGGAATTTGTTTGTTAAGTTTTCCTCTCATTCACTCTCTGCTTCTCTTTAGGTTCTTTATGAGCTGCTTCATCGGCTGCCCCCTTGTTTTTCCTTTACCATCGATACAGGGAGGAAGTGCATGCCATGGTGAGCCAGTAGCATTTTGGCACAGAAACGATTGAGAAATGACTGATTGAGACTTTCCTGTAGTATTTTTTATTTTATTTTATTTGACGTAACCCATGGGAGTGTTATTGACCCATTAGAAACGCTGTTGATGATGTATACAGAACAGAATTAAAAGTTATTTTCCACACATTTTGGAGTGCATGAATTCATTTATGACATCTCTGCTGCTTTGTGATATGGCCAGAACATGCCCACAGACTTTTATGGAGTGATAAGAAAGCTCCCTACAAACTTTTTAATGCTATTCCTATAAAGTGGCCACAGGGACTGTATGGTTTATATGGACTGTGTAAGCTAGACTGCTGTGTTTCACTGTGAAAGTTTAAGCCCAGCAGTGGCAATCAACACGCTGTACTTTCCCTACCAAAATAACTTGTAGCAGATGGGGGGTGGAGGGGAGGTGTGTAAGTGTGTGTGTGTGTGTGTGTGTGTGTGTGTGCATACGTCCGTGCATGTGTGTGTGTGTGTGTGTATGTGTGAGCGTTCATGCACGTACGAGTGTGTATGTGTGTACGCGCTTCCATTCATGTGTGTATGTATGTGTGTGTGTGTGTGTGTGGGAGGGGGGTGTACTCAGCTGGCTGCTGATGACAGTTGGCTGTGGGTGCGGGGGACAGGCCGTGAGTCTGTGTTTCTGTAATAATCAGTGGCCTCTATGGTGGCTACATTCCACAGCCTCTGCAGCATGGTGTGAGACTGGGGGGGGGGGGGGCACTAACTCAAGCCTGACTGACGGGCTGCTTAATAACATTGTTCCTGACAGCAAGCTGGCTAGCAGGAAATCAATGGGCCAGTCAGCGGCTCTGCCTCTACACACAGCTGATGAGATCCCAGGTGCAGGGCTACTAGGGGGGTTTGCTGTCCGGAGGAAGGAAATAGACAGAAATATTGGAATCGGGATTCCTCATTGTGGTGTTGCGGTTGTGTAGTGATCAGTGAAGTAGTGACTTGCATAGCGTCGCATTGGTAAGCCGTATGAATCGATAGGTCATATTTGTCTCTCATTGTTGTGATCTATTCATTTATTCTAGTATTTGTGTCATTCTGCACTGTTGCCACCTGAGATAGGTTGTATTATATGTTTTGACGAAGGAGCTTCCTCTGAAACGCGAATAAAACTTTGCTGAAGGGATCACGTTGCCGTGCAGAACCTGGTAAGAATACTTGATATTCCATGGATTGAGCACCTATCCAGCGGTCCAACTGAAATTGGAAAGAGCCTTGTGTGCCAGCACTTTTATGCAGCACTTTTATGCAACCTCTGCAAGGTCATACTTTTATAGTCTTGGGATACTGTCACACGGCACCATTTGGGAATATTGAGGGTATTAACTATCAATAATATCATGGTGCAGGTGCACAGACCCAAGATTATTTGGACCAAGTCATGGTGTAGTCACTGAATTACAAGTGAAAGAGAAATCGGTCCATATGACACTTGGAAAAATGAAAACTTGGCTTCATGAAAATAAAGTTCCCATAGCACCCGAGTCTGACAGCTCCGCAATTACAGGTGGAGAGAATTCAATCTGTGGCATTTCAAATTCACTCTGGCCCAATCTTTCTCAGGTAATACACAGCCAACCCCAGAGGACTAATACTGATAAAATATTGTTTTCTATACACGTACAGTGGAGTGGTGGTGGGTTTGTCTCTCTCTAGGCTGTAAATATGGTCACGCTGTATTTCATTGTATTTCTACCACAATATCTCCCCAATGTTGCAGAAAACATCTCGATAAGCCATGGCATGTGTATACCTGTACAGTCACTATAGCTCAGTCAATGATATTTCAGATGATTTTATGTCTAAAAACAGTGCATAGCTACCATATCTACTTCACGAAAAACCTTGAAGTGAATAGACTTTTGATAACAGCCAACATCAGCACAAACTCTGCCAACTACAGAGTTGTGAGCCAATGAGGCATGTATGTGCTCTGGACATGGCAACCCAGAATGCTCTGCTTCATACTGTTAATTTATTATATATTAATATATTATTTATAGGGTTGTACCAGATGCCCAGTCCTGATCCACCTCTGTTCACTCAACATGGGTCAGACATATGACACATGGATGCCCTCAGCCTGGAGGAGCAGAGAGAGAGAGAGAGAGAGAGAGAGAGAGAGAGAGAGGGAGAGAGAGAGAGAGAGAGAGAGAGAGAGAGAGAGAGAACCTTGCCCACCATGCCAGATGAAAGGCCCACTGTGTGCCCGCCGTTCTTGTGTTCAATCTATTGTGCTACATCAGCCACTTTCAGTGAAATGCGTAAGAGGATGGACAGATGTTCTTGAATACTCTGTGTAAAGCAGCCGTTGATGTCCCCGTGCACTGTACTGTAGGAAAAATGTACTTTTGGGGGGCTGGGGCCAATGGCTAGGACCAATGTGACTATGTGGGATGTTAATTCAATCAACTCAGAAATATGTGACAGTAGCTGGTGAAAGCGGTCAGCAACTGACCATCTAGTTAGTGTAGGGTAGTGGGGATTACTCACCGAATCCATTGCGAGTGTGTCATTGATTATGTTTTATTTGTTTTAATTTTTAATGTTTACCTTTTTTCTGAATAAAAGTCAGAACATTTTGATTGGTTACCAACTTGTTTCCGCTTTCAACAGCTGCTGTCACTATGATGGTTATGAAACTATGAAGTTGATGCTGTAGATTTTCACTTCTTTAGACAGTTTCTCTTGTTACATACAGTATAGGCCATGAATGTGTGCTGTATAGTTCCCCTAGTTGTGTCATAAAGCCTGGATACAAAATAAGCTAATTTGCTGTTGGATGCAAATTAGCACAAAGCCCTACGCTCTCTAGAGGCTTGGACAGGGGAGACAATGACTGATGCTTAGGGCCGATAATGTAGTTAAACTAGGAACGAACGATAGAAACAAGTCCAAGGTCAACTTAATCCCATTTGTTATACCGCTCCTGACAAATCTACACTATCTTTATCCATTATGATTACAGGGCATGCCATTGTAAGGCTAAAAGCCCTGTAATGCTCTACCACACTGAATATTATATATAACCCCTAATATTAATTATGAGGGGGAAAAAGCTCTTAAATAGAGTACTCTGCTCTTTCACAAAATACTATATATAGGAATACTATATATAGGAATACATTACCATACTGGAAATGTAATATTTGTATAGGCTACTGTCTCTCAGATCCTTTGTAATCTGACGTGGGCACACAATGCCAAGCAGTCCTGCGGTTCGAGGCGCAGCAGCTTGTTATGACCCTGACTTTGACTTTGACGGTTACCCCGACCCCGCCTTGCCCCATTCCCGTCAGCTACTTGTCAAACATTAACCCCTTATATAAAATGAGCGGTGCTGTAAATCGCTCAGGCATATGACCTCCCTGTTGTCTGGTGTCTGTCTGCCAGTGCCGGGAGTTATTTGGCTCGCTCTGTGTGTGTAAGGAAGGAGACATAATAAATGCTCCTCTTCTGTCTGTAATTAAGCCATAGCCAAATGTGAGAATAATAATTCAACACCACCCTCAAAGAATAATCCCATTAAACTCCCATTATAGATCCCCAGCCACTGGGGGCTCCTGCGGTAAGAGCCGGGGCGTTGGCAGACACACACACACACACACACACACACACACACACACACATGGTAGCAGGTGTTCTTCTAAACCACCCAGTTTCGCTTCCTCAAACCTTCCTCACCCACTACTTACCCAGTGAAAACACACGCATCAATGCCTAGTTTCTGAGAAGTGATACAACCGTCTGCTCGGCATTGTGAAACAATGTCTTATTACAAAGAAAGGAAATGTACTGTTGCCTGAGCTATTTTCAGGTGCTATAGTATTATTTGCATTAGTGTTGGTGTTCCAAATGAAAATAATACTACACTGACACGGTAGGAGTACTGATTAGTATGTCACT
The DNA here is from genome assembly GCF_963989245.1 of Nansenia antarctica. Classification (NCBI taxonomy): domain Eukaryota; kingdom Metazoa; phylum Chordata; class Actinopteri; order Argentiniformes; family Microstomatidae; genus Nansenia; species Nansenia antarctica. The sequence goes on along the minus strand of NC_137689.1, from coordinate 66,043,222 downwards.
ATATCCATAGTGCTTGGCTTGTCAAAACACAGTGTTTGAAACACTGACTGATGTGCTGGACAGCTACAGCTGCCCTAATCGGCAAATCCTTCAAACGTCTGATTTATTTATGAAAATAGCTACTTTATCATTCTGTGTCACTGGCAGGCTAGGACAACAGACGGAACGATTCATAAGAGGAGAGATGGGCTAACTTCAGAAGCTGATTAAAAACTATATTCACGCTCCTCTGCGGATCATATTTATCATGCAGGTCAGGTGTTGTTTAATATTGAAATCTAATTAAAATCTTCACCATGGCCCTTGTTTCCACATGGCCCAGTTCAGATTTATAGCTGAAGGACAAAACATAGCTTGAATATTATTAGAAACGAAGGTTCTCTTACACTGACTCTCTCTGTGAGTCATCGATGTGAAAAGAAAAGGTGCAAAAGCTTTGTAGGCTTTAATGACTTGCTATGTTCAGTAAGTTGGACCAACGCCCTTATGTGATGCTCTGAGATCTGGGCATTCCATAAGACCTAAAACCAAGTTCTCTCTTTTCTAATTTGAAACACCTGCTGCTCTATATGTCATTGTTTATGTGCCAACAGGACAGAACACATATGGATATATGTAGGGTTCGGTCCCCCTCTAAACTAAAGCCTTATGTTCCATCTCTCATACTGTATAACATAAACCTTCATGTACAATAGGTGGAATTATTCATATTGTGTTGACAGGATAATGCACTGGGCTCAGCGTTTCCCAATTTTCAGCAATAGAAAATCTCCTCTCCCTGTTTTTCTGGCAGGAAAACCACATTCACACAACTCCCAATGGGTGAGACAACAGGGCCAGAAACCTGTTGCCCACACACACACACACACACACACACACACACACACACACACACACACACACACGCACACACTCTTCACGCACGGTTGTGTGTTCCAAACTTCCAAAAGTCCACCATGTTTAGTTGAAGGGGACACATCTACAGTATGTGTGACTTGCAAATCATTAAATACTATAACCGACAAGGTCATAAACCTCCAAATGCAGGCTGTACTGTATTTCACCAACTAAAGCTGTAATCAGGCACGGTTCAGCCTGGGGAGGGTAATGTGAACTTTGAGGCTACAGCCACCTGCACTGCACTCACAGCCTCCCATTACAGCGACCAACGCACAAATAGATGGACTGAAGGGCACATTGTATTGGATGGAAATAAACAACAGATATTGTACAACCGATATGAGAGCAAGTCTCGATTCTCGATTAGATTTCCTTCAGAAAGAAACCCGGGGGGGGGGGAACACACACAAGGGAGGAGAAGATGAGTGCGTAGGGGTCAGTGCACACATCCGTTGCCCTCTACCACGCATCCGACAGATCGATTGGAGAGTCGGTCACGCATTCCCCCAAAGGCCAGCTGAGGACTGCAGTCTTCCAGCTACGGCCCGTGTTTAGAAATCCATTCCCTGGACTCACATTCCCCGCATTGCTTTTCCTGGGAAAATGGACTCCCTTTTCTCCTCAGTGAAGACTCTATCCAAGGCCATCCTGACTGCAGGGGTTGTAGTTTGTGACTGTGTGTGTGTGCGTGCGTGTGTGTGTGTGTGTGTGTGTGTGTGTGTGTGTGTGTGTGCGTGTGTGTGTGTGTGTGTGTGTGCGTGTGTGTGTGTGTGTGTGTGTGTGTGTGTGCGTGCGTGGCTCACCATTAAGCTACTGAGCTTACGAAGGTCGAAGGATGTGTAACCAAGGTAACTTGTCATAAACCCCACTAGTAGCAGCCAGTAGCAGAACTCAAACAAAAGCAGACTGCATCAGCCAATGATGTACCCAAAGTGAGTGCAATATCAAAACACATCAAGTGTGCCTCTTACAATTGTTTTTGTCAGGATGCTTTCAACAGTGAAGGTTACATTTTAAAGCAGGAGTGAATCTTGACATTGATGGTACTAAGATAGGTAACTAATGTGCTACAGTGATGCCAACTTAAATGACAACCTCCTTTCAATTGAAATCTTTCTACATTCCTTTATGCAGTGCCTTCTGAAACTACATGACCTGGAGCTGGACCCTCATTTGTAACAACATGTATCTAAGGAATGTCTCAATGCTAGCTTGGCTCTCTCACACACATCACTAGGACATCTGTCCACAGTGTTGAGTGTGATTCATTGTCTGCCGCAAGGCAAGAGGGATGAGAGGGACATTCTGTACTGGTCTCACTAGAATACTTAATTTCCTGTCTCTTAATACTGCACCACACAGACTACAAACACGCAAAGGCTAGCAGATTGACTAACACAGTAGCTAGCGCAGTGACTAGTGCAGCAGCTAGTCCAGCGCCCAGACCCTAGGGATTAGGTCTAGGAAAAAAACGGTTCATTAGCAGCACCAGTAAGAACTCATTCATCTCCTTAGCTCACTGTCCAACAACTCAAATAGGCTACAGGCCAACCTTGAAACCTCACTTGACTGACTGGCGATTTAATCAAACCAATAACATTGTTTTCTGTGGAACATCAAAGCATGTTTGAAGAAATGTGACTAATTACAGTCGGCAATAATTATTGGGTGGCTCAAAAGAAAACTCAATTTGATTTTAATTAAAGAAAGTGTTTTTTGTTTTGTTTTTTTAATGTTATTTTCCTGCAGGGGTTTGATTAAATGTACCCATTAGATGTCTGTGTCAGTAGTGTATTGATAATGCACAAACACGTTGACAAGATCTTGATTATTATATATGTTGTGTTGGAGAGGTGGGGGTGCTGTGACATGTCTCCAAACACCGTCAATTGCAGGCCATGGAACTGTAATTTGTTCTGTCACAATCTCAACCTATTGTCACTGTTATCATGATGTCCTTGAAGTCACATCTTTCTGGTGAATAATACAATTTACTCTGCCTTGAAAGATAAAATAAATTAAAAAGTGCTACATTTTCTTTCTTACCTGCAACAACCTCAAACAGAAATTTTCCAGCCTCGTCCCCATTGGTTGGATGCTCTGTAACTTTGTTTCCAGGTAGGAAAATGGTACCCTAGAGCAAAGGAAGAGGACAGAGAGAATTCAGAGACAATACGGTTGATTGAGTGAACCTACAGTATACCACAACTATTAATCTGTTCATATTATTCATATTTCTATCGACACACTCAACACTCAAGCTCACTTGGACTATCTCAGTTACTCTGGTAATGATGTGTTTACATATACAGTATACAGCAAACATGCCACTGACATATTAGTGTAGCACAATATGCAGTGTAATCTAGTTCAGTCAGGTTTGTGCAAAGTTTGCACCTTTGGAGACTTTCTGGTACGATGGAAGTTGCTCTTCTGAACCGAACTCAGCACTGTTCGGAATGATTAACATAAAGAAATATGCTTAGCTACTGAAGCGTTTGTTAGAAGAATCCGGTTGAGTGGACAGTATCCGCAACTCTACGAGGGGGCAGGAGGCTGTTTATGTCTCCCTAGGGGGTCTGGGTGACAGAGTTGAGCTGTTATTAAAGTGACAAAGTGGCAGTATTATGGAAAAAGCCCCTCCTCAGCCTGTTTGTCCGGACTGGACTAATAGATCAGTGTTTGACACCAGACGAGCTCTCCTGCTTTAAATAGTCATAACATCAGCATGTTCCCATCCCCACAACAACCTTTGCCAGCTATTAATAGAGCTTGCTCTTGGTTTGCACTTCTGGCAGTTCCTCTCTGCTCTAGTTTTATACTCTTCTTCCGTGGTGCTTATTGTAGTTCCACTTCCCCCTTCCTTAAGCAGCACCGCAGCACTATCAGTGGCAGGGGAGGCTGGTGGAGGTAGAAATCGGAGGACGGGCTCATTGCAATGCATGGAATGGATGGAATGAGGTACAGTACATGTGTTTGATACCATTCCTCATTCCATTACAAGCTTTACAGTGAGCCTGTCCTCCGATTTCCACCTCCACCAGCCTCTCCTGATCCGTGGTGAAGAGTTGGTTTCAGGACTCAACACATTCACAATACATGTATCAAAATGCATAAGTATAACTGCATCATATAATACTATCCAAGTTTGATTTGGAAGTTCACTGTCTTTGCGATACTTTGCAAGGAATGACTCACAGTGTAAATCACATCAATTAAAGATGAGTATAACTCTAACACACAGCACACACAATCTATTAATACAATGATTCTTTGTGCTTAGAGATTGATTTCACAGAGTTGCATTGGAGGCAGCAGATTAGGAGGATTAGGACACTATTAAGAGGATATTAGGTAAGTGAGATCAGTATTTTCTTTTAAATCATTTTATAGACTAGCCTGATGGTGTCCTTATTGTTTTTAATGTATTGTGTTTTACTGTTACTGTTTTCCTACTGATATTTTACTTGTATTTGTATATTTGTTTATTTACACACGTGTAAAGCACTTTATAACACTGTTTTGAAAGGTATAAATAAAGTTAATAAATTATTATTATTTAAATTAAAAAATTAAAAAATATATGTAATATACCGTAGGTATGTATCTGTGACCAGTGTGCACTTAGAGCCAGTGTGGTATGCATGTGTGTCATGTCTCTCTATGAACAGAGAGACTCTTCTAATAGAATGGCCAGCGGATTAGATTACCAAAGATAATAGATGATGTATAATTAGACCGCTCGTATTGCTGTAACATATGAAACATTAGTGGACAGCTGGGACGAGGCAGACTCAGTGTCTTCCTTTCACTCATAGATATATGACCAGATTATGCATACGTAAGACCTCTCGGTTGTAGGAACATGCTTCGTACAGTACGTGGATGATTACACTGATGTGGACCTAATGTCTCTCTAGGAGATTACAGTGCATTCATGCCATGTTGAATTGATTAAAATTGACCTTATAACTCAAATCATGGATAGATCATTTACCTTAGAGAATAATTTACCTTACATAGATGAACCTAGAATCACCCTTCGGGACCCAGCACAGTAAATAAACTCATTTTCAAAGGATCCTGAGAGTACCTGAGTCTTTTCTATGTAGACAGCAAGTGGCATTTCACTCTTCGAACTTTGGCCGATCTACTAATACCATGTGCTTACCATTAAAACGGCCTCTTATCTTGAGGAGGCTCTAATATGTCCAAGATGTGTATCGGTGGCGGGTGGCGGGTGCCGGCGTTAAAGGCCCGTAAACATTTACAAGATCTGAAGGCAGTTTCCTGCTGAGAGAAAGCCTTTAATGATGCATGACTGTGACTATGGAGCAGGAAGCGGAAACTGTACCTGAAAGCCCCATCTGAGGTACATTAATGAGACTCATAAAGATGGGCACAGGCTTGCCCCATAATGGAGGGAGAATGGGGGGAGGTGGGGACAGGGTGGGGGGGGGACGTACGGGATGACTTGTTTGATGTGGTCAACCGGATCTGCCTAGCGTCAACGTCCAGACCGGAAGCAAAGCGAGCCACTCAGCACTTCATCCCCTAGTGACAGGAGGCTCTCATTTGCAGGCTTGCCCTTTAACCTCTGGGCTCTTAGTGAACACGGAACAAAACACATCAAAAGGCAACGCTCTCTACTCCTTTTTTGTTACCACCTTTTTCCATCAACATGGGGCGGCATGGGGGGTGGGGGGTGGGGCCTATACAATTAAGCACTGCTTTGAGGCACAACAACAAAACCCGCAGGCCTCTAGAGGATGACTTCAACCTATAAAAATCCATGTCTTGACACACCCATAGTGACTGTTGAGGCGTGCTGGTTGTTTGTGGCTGCAGAGTGCCCAGAGTACAGTACAGTACTGGAAAAGCCCTACTGTAAAACCCACAACAGCAGGACTCTCATTATTGCCCCACCACCTCACACATGCCACACTTTCCATAATAACACCCTCTAGTCTGCCGTTGTTTAGCTGCTGCAGACACAGCAGGCAGGGGTTACCTAACCCAGCGCAGTGACCCAGCTCGGTGACACTCTTAGGTCAGTCATCAACCCTCCGAGCCATGATCACCGTCTTGTTGCTGGGTCTGTTTCTGGGGCTGTTGCTGGGGGACAGCAGTTCAGATCTCAGCGTGTCGTCGCACCTCGCCACCCTCTGCAGCCCGGGCTGTTTTATTACGCTCATTATTATTACGCATAGACAGACAAACTGTGACAGGCTGGCTGGGCTAGCGCCACACAGATAAGCTAGCTTAGTTTAGCTTAGCCTAGCCTAGCGCATGGGAAGATGTTCCATCTATTCCCCCCTGAGGCACTCCGAACTCTGGACGGATAACAAAGGGATGGGCTGAGATAGAGTGTGGGAATACTGGGGGAAACGGAAATATGATATCACATACACAGCTCCAGATAGCTATCGGCTTTGGTGCATGTTTTCTGACTGATAGTAGAGGTTAGCACAATGTCATGGAATGGGTAACCTCGTCCCCAGGCTATTGGGGCGCAGGGCGGAAGTGTCTGGGAATGAGACTAGGGAGTGGGTTTCCCCCTCTAAACAAGACATTAAGAATATAGAGTCATCATTATGTCATTGGTATTTCCTACTAATGAGAATCTGTGGTGAAGAATTTGTTATTCCTCAAAACCCATTGAGAAAAAGCTGAACATGTCGAACTCCCCAGATAAGATAAGAGACTGCCTTAAGAGTTTGTTTATTAAAGACCATGGGAGGATGAGGGAACTGTAGAGAAATTAAAGTCTACTGTGGAGAACTGATAGAATTCAAATGGCAAACAGCTGAATGTAAATGGTCATTGCCTCAGTGGAGTTAATTAGAGACTGGCCATAGCTGAGCTTAGTCCCATAAAAAAGACATTAACTTTGACCGTTTGATCACTGGCCTTTTCATTCAATCATCACTGCGGTCCCAATGCCCTAGACTTGACTTTAGGCATTAGAAGTATAACCCAAGAGCACTCAAACCTGCCCTCAGGCTACTGGACCTGATTACTAGTACACCAAATGTTTGTGTGTGTGTGTGTGTGTGTGTTTGCGTGTTTGTGTGTTTGTGTGTGTACTGTGTCTTTAACAATGCCTGCCCCCCCCCTCCCTGTATATTACAGACTAATCACTCGAACACACCAAGTTGCTCTAATTGTTTTGCATCCTCTTATTAAGAATTCAGACTCCTGCAGATCTTAATGTAAAAGTATGTTAGACATGAAATGGCAGGTATTGCGCATTTGCCAACATCATAATTGAACGTCAAAAGCAATTGTACCTAATACTGTGAGTGATGTTACCATTTAGCTGGGCTCATTTTTCCAAACCATCCAATTCTGTCAGACCGACAGAGAGGCCAACCCAATTACCCAAGTCATCTCGTAAATGTAGGAAGAACAGTTTTAGGGGATAGAATCTTTTTGGCATGGAGAAAATAGCTGTAATACCTTAAGAGCAGTATCAAGAGCAAGATAGCAGTAGCAGTTCAAAAATGTGATTAACCTCAACTTTCCATTATATCTGGGCTCTTTCATTCGATTCCTCCATTCCACCACTTCAGTTTTTATACAATCTTCCACACTCAAATATGAGGTCCATCTCGGGCACTACTTCTATATCGCTTCAGGACTTTAAATTCTTCCTCCCTGCTGGAAGTTCTATGCCATTCTGTCTTGGATGACACCTATTGCCTTCAATTTCACACAGACACGTGTGCTAGACATGCAAATAGCCTGTAAATTCCCACCTAAATACTCAACAGATATGATGTGTTGATGTCGATGTCTCCACTGCAGCAGAAATAGAAGATGGCTTCTCTCTCCGAAGGGGTCTTTGATGTTGAATGTGATCCTCTAGGTGAAGTGCAAAGAGCTCCTCAGAGCAAAACTCTGTCTCCACATCTGTGCTCTGGGAGTCAGCTACCTGTGTCTTTAACATCTGGTGCCAGCCACAGATGATTAGTGAAAATAATCTTCCTTCTTCTAGCACTACAACTGCCGATGGCCCCTGGCCCAAGCATAGATTACTTTTTTCTGCTATGACTGGTAAATAGATGATTCACATACTTAGTCAAATGTATTTGTGAGTCGCTTTGACAAAAGGTGTCTGGTAAATGCCTACAATGTAATGTAATGGTGACAGCGGGAGGGTATCTTTGTGCATGGTACAGTTTACCATGTGTTCTTAACTTCTAGAACATATTCTAAAGGTCTTCTTCACTTTTAGAACTTTTTTCTTTTTTTTTACAGTAGCTCCACAGTCAGTGACACCAAAGACAAGATTCGATCCCCAGATAATGTGTTATATTTGATATTTGAAACATAATACATTATGGATAGGAAGGAGAGTGTGTGAGCATGCAGATGAGATCAACACTACACTGGGGGAGGCTGGTGGAGGTAGAAATTAGAGAATGGGCTCATTATAATGCATGCAATGGTATCGGACATGTTTGATACCATTCATCCTTGCATTCCATGCATTACAATGAGCCCATCCTCTGTTTTCTACCTCTACGAGTCTGTCATACAAATCAAGTATCAGCGCTACGTTGTGAGTGTATGAGTTAGCCATGCTACTTTGCTTATTACTGTGCAAGCCTAAAGACACCTCTCATATCTTCAAATATATATTCAGTAAGTTAGCATAAGTCCATAAGGCTCTGGCTCACCAAGCATGCAAATGACCAAAACACTAATAATATGAGTAACCAGGAGGCAGCTTCCCTACTCTCTGCCTACGCCTGTGGTGCCGTAGTTTGATTAGATTTACACTGAGTACACACTTCCAGTACATGGAGTCCATGGGAGGTTGGTAGAGGCAGAAATCGCAGGACATGCTCATCGCAATGCATGGAATAATTTATAATAATAATTTTGCCATTTAGCAGACGCTTTTATCCAAAGCGACTTACAATTACGAATTACAGGGACATTCCCCCTGGAGTAACTGAGGGCTAAGTGCCTTACCCAAGGGCACACTAGTAGTGGTGTGGTTTCAGGCGGGATTTGAACTCACAACCTTCCGATCCCAAGTCCAACTCACTATCCACTAGACCACCACTACCCCCCATAGAATGAGGAACAGTATCAAACATGGAGTCTGTGGGAGTGGCGCTATACAAGCTGCCTCGGTGCATCAGCACAGCCCTATAAGCACCGCACCGCAGCAGCACTGAACTCACTAAGTAGACAGTCATTACTGCGCTCACATTATTTTATTATTCATTATTATTTCTTTCATTAAGAACACAGTCCTTGCACTGTGGCCATGAGAAAGGCCAGAGGCATTACAACACAAACAATCGACAATGGAGGTTTACTGAAATGAAGTGAATGAATGAATGAACAAATGAATGATTAATGGATAAACAAACTCAAGGAGTGTAGCCATATTGGATGATGTGAAACATTTAATGAAATAAAAACTCTACTGACTTGTGCCCTTTCTCCAAAATGGAGAGACCAAGGAACTATGGCAACTAAGGCGAGAAACTAAGGCTAGCTGGGTTGTGAAATATCTGCTCAGTTTGCTGTGTACACCCTGGCAACAGTACTAGATTTACAACGGGTCCATAGAGGCTTCATTGGTCCAGTCACGAGCCACGGCTACCACAGTGCCCTCACAGCAAGAGCTAGCCTCGTCATCATACCCCCTGGGTTACAATGCAGCACACTGGCACACAGTGTGAAAGACCAAGCCTGCTCTCTACCATGAATATCATATCACCAATGATAAGAAATATGTAAAAGTACGGTGCACATTCACACTAATTCATAAGTAATCGTTTCAGTGATATCCGTCTGATTGGCTCATTACTGTTGAGAGGCAGAACATGAGGAAGTATCAATTGCGGCAATGAATACAGATCTGATGTCTAATCTAATCCTTGCTGAGAAGATTTTCTAAATTGAATCAAAACCAAGGATAACACCGTCCAACATGATGGTTAGCAACTTTATTTCGTTGCTCATCAAGATGCAAGTGCGTTTTGCAAGGCTAATTTATGTAAGCGGGATAATTAGATCGGAGGGAGTTTGAAGCTAACACGAATACACGATGCTAATTGCTTCTAATCTTGGTGTCACACTGTCGTTTTTTAAGCAGGGGTGCAAGAAAGGAATAAATGAATAGAAAACACAACCTCTGCAGTCCCTTTGGACCACCAGGAGGGATAGAAAGTCTGATTAAACAAACAGTCCTGGGGTAATAGAATGCAAATTGGCCAACAAGAAAGGACAGCAAAACCAACTTCAGTATCTTAGTTAATTGAGCTCCACACAGATGAAAAGATATTTGTCTTAGATGTGTTTATTGATCAATGATTGAATGAATGTGCAGATAAGAAAAGTAGAATGTTAGAGTGTGAGTGAGTGAGTGAGTGAGTGAGTGAGTGAGTGAGTGAGTGAGTGAGTGAGGAAGCGAGTGAGCACTGAGTCACTGTGTCACTGTTGCATTTGTGTGCAGCAGTCTGACAAAGTAGATCTACATAACATCTAGCTAAAGTAGTCTTTGTTTGGGGAATGAATATTAAATATTAAATATTGAATGAATATTGCACCTTCATTAATTGGTGCTATACGAATGCAGATCATAGTGTGTGTTTGTGGGGGGGGGGGGAGCGAGAGTGAGAGTGAGAGAGAGAGAGAGAGAGAGAGAGAGAGAGAGAGAGAGAGAGAGAGAGAGAGAGAGAGAGAGAGAGAGACAGACACAGACAGACAGAGAGAAAGAGACTGTGATGGAAAGTAGAGAGAGAGAGAGAAAGTAGAAAGAGAGAGAGAGAGAGAGAGAGAGAGAGAGAGAGAGAGAGAGAGAGAGAGAGTGGCTGGATAAGATGGGGAATAAGGGATTAGTCATGAGAGGGGGAATAGAGAGAGTTACGATCATGCTATGATGATGGAGTAGACTCTATCTGTCCAGAATACTAATTACATTCTACTTCCCTGCCCCCCTGTTGCCTCAGCTAGACATGTCCTCCTTACCCAGCCTCTCCTGCAGAGAGTCACTGGTGTGGAACTGTACAGGCAGGGGTGGAGGGAGAGGGGAGGAGTTGTGGAGGGAGGGATGGGCTATTGAGATGTAATAACTCGTCAGAACGTCCTTGGAGGGAATACATTGTATGGTCTGAAAAGGAATTTTGATAAGCATATCTGATAGATTGATACAGTGGAACTCAAGATCACCTCATAGAGCATAAACGCCTAACAAAGGAGCAAAGACTAACTAAAAGAGGGCTACTGGGGAAATGTAGGCGTCACCGACTAGACTGTGAATGGTACAGTAATTAAGATGCATGAACAATGTAGGCTTTACAATGCTATAATGATACCATAGTAAACACAAGTACTATATTAAACAATACCATAATTACATTGGAATACGTACATTGTATCACAAGTCAGATCCCAAGATTCTATATCTGAAGAAACCACTCCTGTATCCCACTTCTTCAGTTTAAAAATAATCTGGCTGGTAATTATTATTGAACACGTCTGCTCCGTGTGCAGCCACAGGGACCTTGCTCATGTTTTAAAGATATCACCTCGTAGTTCTGTGGTTTTCTAAAGTATATTCCTCCTCATCTATCAGGCTAGTACAGCTCCTACAAAAGCTGAAAACAGCAGTGTTACAAAACCAGCAAGATCTCCGGAAGGATACCTGCCAACAACACTATTTAGACTTAACCTATTACCCAGTTCCTTGGCATACGCCTCTCTGACACACACCTCTCCTTGACGTACCCTTGGCCCCAGCTCCTGCCCTGTCTCTTTCCTGGCTGACATACAACTCCCTTAACCTACAGTATAGCTTCACCTCAATCTTCGGATACGACCCTGGTTTATACAATACATGCATGCCAAATACCTACAACGAATAGAGTGCACTGTGAGGTTAAGAGACACTTATTCTCTAACTTCTGCATTGCAGGTTTTTTCTGAACACTATTTGCACAGTAGAGGGGTGCGTGGGATAGAAATGCTGACAGGTTTTGAGTGAGTAATAGAAGCTCATTGGATCAGACATGGTCTTTGGCCTTAGAACACCCCTACTGTCTATAATACCAGTGTAGAGGTCTATTGATCTCATACAGTACTGCGCAGCTCCAGAACCACAGCTAGCATCCCGTTAGCACAGCTAGACATTGACAGCAAGGGCATAGGTTCAGTCTCAACATCGGTAGGGACACAACAACTGAAGGATCTAATAATGCCAATGAGTTTGTTTAAATATTGGATTGGGCATGAACCTACCGTCCATATGCAAACCTATGCCCTTGATTGGCAGTGCACATAATCAACAGTCTCTCTCTTGCTAGTTCAGTGAATTACTAGAATAGGTTACATTCTTTTAGATACTTTATTATGTGTCGAAGCAGAAATTTGTATTGCATTGGACAT
>NC_137689.1:66023413-66025913 GCF_963989245.1 Nansenia antarctica | reverse complement strand
GCTGCTGTACATTGCTTAGTTTCAATGTTATCCCTCCCTCTATTCATCATCTACTGTCTGTCTATAAGTACACACACACATACGCACATACACACACGTACACACACACGCACATGCACACATGCACATGAACACGTAGATGTCCACGCACGCGCACACACACACACACACACACACGTACACACACACACACTCATATATATATACACACTCATAGTATGACAACACACACACACACACACATGCACACATACACAGACACACCTACATACACAGACACACAGACACACACACACACACACACACACACACACCTACACACACACACACACTGTCTACAAAGGCCGCCTGCAGACTGCTTGGTTACAGTAACTTGAGAGACCGTCTTTTGTGTGTGTGTGTGTGTGTGAGTCATTGTCTGCTCTTCATTAGATTAGCCAGGCTCTGTTCCAGCTGATGACTCTGCCAGACCAGAGCAGTCAAATGTACGGTAGTCAAAACAGCGCTGGGAAAGAAAAGTCTGTATCTTTCGTGCTGCGTCACCCATGTCATTTGTTTATGTCTCCACCAAGCACAGTCTCTGTGTTTAGTCAGTCTCAATGTGCAATGAAAATCCTGCAAGACATTTCACTTTTATGCATATGGGTGTACCATGTTGGGGAAAAAAACCTTTTTGTACATAATATCTGTTTTTGTGCAATGGTTATCGACATGTTCTTTTCCGACAGACAACATTTTCAAAGTGTAAATGTGATCAAATCAGATTCCCTAGATGAAAAGATTAGACTGTAGGCTCTTATCGCCTACACTGTATGAGTATTTCCTGGCTCCATGTAAGCTCATTATGATCTCACACTCAAACGCATTGCTTTCTCACATAAGACTCGTATACAGTATGTCTTCACCAGAAGCCAGAACTTTGCATAATAGCTCCTACAACTGAACCAATGGCACCAGAGACACAAGGTTCTTATAGGCTAGGGTCCAGGTGGGTAAATGGCTTGATCCTGTTGATGTGAAAAAGCAATCTGATCTGAGTCAACTCTGAACGGATTGTGGTCACATTAGAAAAGAGGAAATACACTTTTTTCTTGTTTTAAGAGGAAATAGATAGACCTGTTGTTTATGTTCTGAGTGCTATACCAGAGGACATTGAGGGTTTCCTGCCACCTAAAACTTCAAACAGTTGCATTCATTTTGGAACGTATTCAATGTCCTTTGATAGTAATGTGGGTATTCGTTTTCAAACATGGGTGTCAACTAAAGAAGTTGATGTGATACTCTTAAAGTGAACTGTATATGCGGAGAGCAAGATTTAACAGTGCACTAAACATGAACATTAAGTATCCAAGACAACATAGGCCGACCGCTTCAAAGAGGAGCGATTGCTGCATGAAATAAAGGGATGGTTCTGAAACTTTAAAGTAGTAATGTTAGGACAATTAAGCCTGCCACACACACACACACACACACACACACACACACTACCCCCACTCTCCTCTATAACAGTTCATAAAATAAACGGGGAAGTTGTTTATGCCTGACATTACAACTATTTTTGGAGGAATCCCATGGAAACCCCAGCAACAGTTGCCCACACCAACATACTACTCAGCGATCCAAAAATACAGCCAGTGTGGTTCCCGACAAGTCGGCTAACACTGTCTATCTGAATCTAATTTGCACTTGTACGACAGAAAGAGGTATATGTACCAGTAGCCTACAGTCCCAGAACAGAATTGTGGTTCTAAACTAGGCGTGGATCACACTTGCTCTGTCTGCATGACTGAACTGCTTTTGATCTGTATGTACCGTAGCACTCACAGTACATGTAAACACTATGACCCACAACAGGGGTGAGATTTGTGAAAACTTCGTAGCTAAACTAGTTCTCTCTTTTGACAATCCAGGCTCCTCCCCTAGATCAGAAAAGGGGTTCATTTGATCAAATTCTGTTCCTTTACACCCAGCAGATTTACCTGCAAACATTGATTGTGCAACTCCCTTGTGGCTTTGCAGCTGGGTTGTAAAGGAGAAACGAAGTACTACTTAAGCTACAAAGCTTTTGGGGAAACTGACCCCAGAACAGTAACTGCCTGTGGTAACAGAGACCAGAGGAGTGAGTGACTTACCAGGGACTTAGTCTCCTCCTCGTCCTTGTAATAGAAGAGCTGGTCCCCGCGGAGCACGAACCAGCGTGTGTGCCAAGTCTTCACAAAGCCCCCTTGCTTTCTCAGCCACCCACACCTGACCACGTTCAGTCTGCTTTGACCGGGACTGTGACCTGGACTGTGACCGCGGCCGTGTCCTCGACCATGCTGGGGGCTGCTGACGGATACCGCCTGCTCCTCCATGATGAGGACGCTAGATCTCCCTGTAGGCAGAGTGAGGTTGAGTGGGTTACGTTATTGAAGCTGACTTTGATAGACACAGGATGGAAGAGAGAGGGGTGGAGAGAGAGAGGGAGGGGGGGGGGGGATTCTAACCTACAGTATCACAC
>NC_137689.1:66015913-66018413 GCF_963989245.1 Nansenia antarctica | reverse complement strand
TATTTTGGGTTTGTCAAAGGCTAAATGAGTTAGCGTGCTATTTGAGACATTTACCCATTTGATTCTATTGAATCCAATTATGAAGCGCTATGCATTAGAGCACAATGCATTTGCCTCTGTGTAATACCACCCTGTATTTGTTTGTGAATTGTTTGACTGGATCAATTATATTACTCCTCTGTCCTGCATGTAGTGATGTGAGACCAAGCTAGCGTTTCACTTTGTCTGTTTGCCTAAAGAGGGCACCCCCCCCGCCCTTCTCTCTGACATTGTTCATTAGTTGTGATGGGATGCTCTATGACTAGGCTGTTTGTTTTGGCTAATCTGATGTGCCTCTCTCAATCATGCCCTGAAATAGGAAAAACCCTCCTGAATATCCCTACTGAATACAGCTTCTAGTAATGGAAACTCATATTGGCCTTTCAGCCATTCTGTTGAACTTGGGACCATCAATCCTGTTGATTGGACTACACTAATCTCTGTAAACACAATGGATTGTGGCCTCAGTCCAGCTATTTTCATTATCATTAGATTTATTGTCATCATAGAACTTTCAAGCACAAAACCAACAACAACAACAACATTAATACACATATTGGCAAGTAAGTGTGCTGGCTGAGAAGCACTCCTAAGTAGAGTGGTCCAATAACAGTCCACTCCCTAATACTTTGATAAAACTTTAATATCCCTATTAATGTCTATGACCTTCGGAAAGGTGACTGCATTGTATTTGACGTGCCGGATGGCCCAAAGCATACTCAGGGTTTGCTTTTTCAAACAGGGTTTCCACAGTACAGTGTGACATTTGTTCAGCCACAGCCGGCACATTTGCTTCCACTTACTACCTCTTGCCCAGACACAGTGAACAGTCAGTAGGACGTGACGTTAGAATTATAAGGTTCTGTCTCCATGTTTGTCAAAATTGAGTTTTTTACATACCGGTAATCTGATCCATTAGGTGTTTATTAATGCCTGTGTGGTGTTATTTTTAAAATGTTGACATTTTTGAGTTAGTAATTCATAAAATACAAAGGTTCCATCTCACAAAACATAATGGAATGTAAAAACTTTGACGCTCAATATCTCTGAACTACCCTAAACGGAGATAGAACCTTATAATTCTAAGCTCACGAGGACCTGATGAAGCATTTGGAATAACATTTCAGCGACTAGGACCTGAGGAAACATGTGGAGAGTAACACTGTAAGGACATTTCCAGACAGGCTGTCCTGAGAGTGTCCATGGTGTTGTTCTGTGGTAGCAGAGAACAGACTGTGCTGACTACACAGTGATAAAGTGTTCACGGTGTGACCCTGTATTAGAAAGGGAAGGCTTGAGGTTACAGTTACAAGGATGAGGGCCTTGGGTAAGACATTACTAACATGGTTGCCTTTTTCTCTGAAATGCGATATTCACAGTTTACTGTGTTTGCAACAGGGGAGGCTGGGGAAGGTAGAAATCGAAGGACGGGCTCACTGTGCATGGAACGGAATGAGGAGAGTGACCTAATCCAACTAATCAAGAAGTTTACAGATCAGATTGATATCATTCCTCATTCCATTCCATGCATTAAATGAGGTCGTCCTCCGATTTCGATCTCCTGTCCACTTCTGGATTAGGTTACTTTCTCCCACCACTCTCTCTGTAGTACCTGAGAGAAGAGCATCATTTGACAATGTTGGGTTGGTCTCACGGCGTCTATTGGTTCTTCTCACAGTGCTTGCATAGCATGTTGGGTTGGTCTCACAGCATAGCTACGGGAGGCTATTGGTTCTCTCTGCTTGCATAGCATGTTTGTTCTCAGTATGGGAATGTGATGGACCTCACAGCAGCACACAAAAGCCTGTTTCAATGTTTGACATTTTCTTTCTTGGGAGCCCATTTAAAGGAATGAGAGAGTGTTCGGTTGTACTTGGCTAGCTTGCCCTTTGGAGAGCAGTGAATAAATGAAATAATCACACTAATAAATAGGCTCTTTTTCAGATGGCGAGAAATTACTTTTAAACATTATACATTTTTTTACTCGAGCAAGACAGCAAGAAAGTACTTCAAGCCACCCATTTTCTTCACTTGAGCAGTGACATTTTAAATAAGACGCACTTGGTTGTTTTCCAAAGCGGGGGTCGTTGAAAAAGACAAACGAGCCCCATTGATCTTTACGAGGGCGCTGATCAAAACAAGTGCGAATGATCTCCTTAATCTACTGACTGAAACTGCACTTAAGACCTATAATGATTCCCAGCTGAATTGCTGACATAAATTCTTAATTTTTTTTACTAAGCAGACAGAGCCATTAACCTGACCATCTGCCTGTCTGTCTGTCTGTCTGTCTGTCTGTCTGTCTGCAGTCCCAGAGTACTGCAGCCTAGCAGCTGCTGCCCTACCCAACAGGCTTCGGTGCTAGACTACTAATGCCCCGCCAACTCTCTCGGTGATGCAGGGCTCAATTGACCAGGAGGAATACAAGGCACTACGGCAGGCTAAAAAGCGTCAACCGGTG
>NC_137689.1:65995913-66008413 GCF_963989245.1 Nansenia antarctica | reverse complement strand
TCCATCCTATTTCGGCTGTAGGTCTTGATGCGTTTTAATGCTGAAAAGGTCCTCTCCACAGAAGCGGTTGTAGCAGGTATAGTTAAGACCAGCTTCAATAGCTTTGTGGCCTGAGGTACTGTCTCCTGCAGGTCATTGTCCCTCAAAAATGTAAGCAGTTGTACAGGTGACATTCCCTGGACCATTTTGTGAACAGTATAATCCCACCAAATCAGATTTTAATCTAACTAGATCCAAGTATTTTGCGTATTTGGACAGACTTTCCAATTTGTCACAGTCAAAATTAACTGACATCTCCGCAAATGTCTTGCTGTCAACGAGGCCAAGGAAAGCAAGCTCATTCATATTGTCAAACCGGGCCTTCATTTGTACAGTGATGTTGTCAAGAAGAACACTGTAAAACAGTCTCCTCCTCTCATCTCTGGGGGATCTGCTGTGGCGAGAATTGTCTTCCGAAAGATTCAGTTCATTGCATTTCTGTTCAAAACGATCATAATTATAAACTATCAAACTGTTCGCGCTGATTGTTCAACGCACACATGGTGTCTCTGACGCGCACACGACATCTGGCCAATATCCATTGTCTTGTTCTGAAGAACACGAAAGAGCGCGTCTGTCACGTTGAATATGTCACCATAAACATTCAAGAGAAAATAGGTGGATGCTTTTGAACAACCTGGTCTCACACGGCAGACTCCAAACGTCGAATTCCGACGTGTAGCTCGCAGGGGTGCGCCTGCTATGTGCGCCTGTCGGGGCTTCTCTCGGGATTATTCCATTTTGAATTGCACTTGCATTAATTAGTTAGGCCACATTTAGGGTTAGGGTTAGGGTTAAGGTTAGGGTTAGGGTTAGGGTTAAGGTTAGGGTTAGGGTTAGGGTTAAGGTTAGGGTTAGGGTTAGGGTTAGGGTTAAGGTTAGGGTTAGGGTAACCCTAACCCTCTCCGTTGGTTGTATCTCAAAATGTGGCCTAACTAATTAATGCAAATGCAATTCAAAATGGAATAATCCCGAGAGAAGCCCCGACAGGCGCACATAACAGGCGCACCCCTGCGCTTTCAAACGAGCGAATTCGACGTTTGGATGCGATGGAAAACGTCGAATTCTGACGTCTGCCGTGTGAGACCAGGCTGTTTTGAAAGCCACAGATGAAATCCAGAGGCCATAGCGAGAGTCTCACCGTCCCATCCATCAGTGTTCTCCGTCATTGTCCGGAAGACTTGGCGGAGATCTGGTACGTGTTGGAGGATAGTCTGTACCAACCTGGAGTGTGAGTTCCACCTAACAGACGATGCCCTAGGGATGCGGGATTTCACCATGTCATCCAGTAGATGTGTGCGTTTGGTAGACTTGCTGAAAAATGATGCGAGCCCTTCAACAGTTTTGAAAAACACTTTACACTCTGGAATGTATTTAGCTGATTGTGAAAGGACTAGGTTTAATAGGCTAGGTGCACGATCTCTACTTCCTGAAAGGCAACTGGTATGAACATATCCTGTCTCACTCTATTGGTTTAATTGATTAATCAGCTGTGCGGTAAACTGTTGGAACACACAGTGCACAGCTGATTAATCAATTAAACCAATAGAGTGAGACAGGATATGTTCATGCCAGGTGCCTTTCAGGAAGTAGTGGAGATGTGCACCTAGCCTATTTATGTGCATAGCAATGCGTAAAGGTAGCTTCTGGCACTTTTTCTTTTCTTTTTGCCTGTACTCCGTTGAGCTCAGAGGCCATTACTGCAGCTCCATCATCAGGTTTGGGCGACTAACTTTTCAATGCACTCATATTTATGTAATACAGCCAATACATATTCTGATATTCCCTGTGCCCGCCTGTCATTGCTCACGTCATCAAATCCCCAAAAAGGCTTCTTTTACTTCACGGTCGCTGTTGACATATCCAAAAATCACAGCTATTTGGGCTTTGTTTGTGATATCCGTGGTTTCATCCACTTCGAGTGCAACAAATGATGCAGCCTTTATGTCATTTTTTATATGAAACCTTACGACATCACCGATTGCTTCAATAATGTCATTCTGAATCCTATTCGATGTACCCATAAACACAGTTGATGATTTTAAATGTGCAGCTAATTTCTCATCCTTTCCTGCCATCAAATGTAAAAGTTCGACATAATTCCCACGATTGATGGAGCTACTGCTCTCGTCGTTCCCCCGAAATGCTAATTCTTGTTTAGCAAGGTAGCATGTTGCATCAATTAGGCTTTTCAAGATTTCCCTGTTCTCCTTTACCTTTGCGTTGTGTGCAGTAACATGCAGCCGGTGCTGCTCATCCAGGGCCATGTGTGTCTATGCGACTTTTGCCAAAGGTTTTCAAGGCCATCTGAGAGTGGATGTGGGCTATGGATTTTTCATGCTTCTCTAAAGCTCTTGGAAAAATTGTTCAGGTTACAGTAGCCCCCTTTCACCCACACGCTGTCGCTAGACCAGAACAGTAGGCAAGGGAAGCAGAACAGCTTGTTAGCCTGGCTACATCCACACAGACAGTCCTTTTTTGTACCATTCCGTTTTAAATGTTCGTACAATCTTCTGTCCCTTCCTTTGGGTTAATTGAGATAGGTCAGGTGTTGCCCTCCCATTTTCAATCACATTTAGTTTTTGCTCAAAACTGAAGGTTGAAAATCTTTTTAACTGTTGGATATCCATGATGCCGATCGCAAGTTAGCTGGGGAAATGTAGAACCGTGGCGCGAACAGCAGAGGAATGCCGCTATGGCAAGCCAAACGCAAACTGTCAATCATGCTGTCAGAGGCAGCCTGCACGGTGCCTCAACGTCCATCAATGAAGACAATGTGAGAACAGACTACGCATGCACAAACCTACGAAACCGTTGGTCTATCTCTATCACTTCGCATAGCACAGAGGACAGTCTGCCTCAGCCTCTCGCAGCATTCAGCTAGCTTTGGGAGCAAACTCTCCTGGTGCCAGGGCATGCATTATATTTTTTAAACAACACATTTTACATCATTTATTTTTATTTTAGCAACATTTTAACACATTAAAGTTAAGAATAATGAGTAAAATACATTTTAAAATATATATTTTTGAGATAACAAAATAATAAAAAATCTTTTAAAAATTCTTTTTTTCCCTCTTAAATGCCTGGGTGAGGCACTGCCTACCCTGCCTCACCTGACTGCACACCACTGGAAGGCAGGCAGGCAGGCAGGAAGGCAGGCAGGCAGGTGGGAAGGCAGGCAGGCAGGAAGGCAGGCAGGAAGGCAGAGTCCTCTGGGGTTAATGTGGATCACACGACATTACAAGGTTTCTGAAACACAGTACAGTGCAGTACTGTCAGGGCCGCCGCTAGGGGGGGGGCGAAAGGTGCGATCGCACAGGGCCTCGCGCTTTGGAGAAAGGGATACTAATTTTATTTTATTTTTTTTGCTACATTTTTACATGTTACACATGTGACAATAATATTCATTAATAGTTCATCATAGGCTTTAAACCTAACAGGAATACGTGATGACATTAGAGAGATTTTGACATTTTGTGAATGGTGGTGCGCTAAATTAAAATGCAGAGGGAACGAGACCGAAGGAGGAAATTTGTGTCAGGGGCTGAAAAAATAAATAAAATAAAAGGAAGGAAGAGTTCAGGGCCTCGCAGAGAGGCTCCTTTGACAAATTTCTAACAAAAACCAGTGAGGCGGCGGCCTCTCGCTCCCAGTCGACCGAGAGTGATGAAGAAGCTAACGTGGAAGCTAGCAGCAGCAGAAGCGACGAACTGACGATGGTCAGGGAAGAAGAGGATACGGGGCCAGCCGCAGTCGAGGTGGCTACTCATAGCAGAAGCAGTGGGGCTGAGAGTGAAGTGGACGTGGACACAGCCACAGGTGATGGAAGGCAAGACAAGCTTACGGTGTCAGACGCCTTGTATAATGATCCTGGTAATCGGCCAGTAAATATGGACTCTAAAGTTATAGATGTGATCATTAGAAGAGGTCCCTAACCCAAAGACGAAACCTGGATTTAGTTATCCTAAAAAAATAATGAAAACAGACACTTCAGTGAAGCTTTATGTATCTGCTGGTGAGTAACATTTCTGGATTCATATCAGTAGCGTGTGTTTATTCAATGTGGGGTATGACTGCTTTATAAATCCTAAATCCTAATATGGTTGTAAACAAATCTAAATACTAGTAATTATTAGTAGGCCTATATTCTATTGTCTATATTCAGTAGTGCAGTGTATGGTAGGCTACGTCACAACAGTGGAAGTGCACGCACGCACTGAAAAAAAGACGTGCGTGCATAAAGGCCTCGCGGTGCCTACTTCGCACATATCTCCCAGACGGCCCTGAGTACTGTGGCACAGTAATTGCAGTGTTTTGTCACAGGTATTGTGCAACATAATGAAATGCGTGCCCTCGAGTGCAGAATTATGGAAAGTAAGTCAATATCATCAACATGTTCTGAATCATGAAGATGAAACCCCACTATTTTAGTGCTATTTTGAACACTGTATAAAAAGATATGTGTTGATTTCCCCCATGGTTAGGTACACTAAAGCCCTCTGGTGTGTGTAAGCAATATTCCCCTGACTCATAAATTAGCTCTTAAGTTAGTTTACCCTTTGGCATGCATGAGCTACATTAGCATGTGGCATAAACATGTCTCAATGGGAAAACTGTGTTAAGAGAATAATTCATTGAGAGGCAAATTAGCTCAATTGTATGCTTTTATCTTCATGGTCAACAAGGACATCTCATGTTAGCCTCCCTCCATTCTCGATAGGTAAGTAATGGTTGTTTTTCTGAATGGTGCATCCATTAAGTATTGTGAAAGCAGAAATGTATAAAGCATGTCTAACAGAGCAGCACTCTCTTTCTGATGTAACAGGGAACGGCGCCATGTGCGTGGCCGAAGTATAAACGCTCTTAACACTAGAACAGCTGTGCCTTTTTTACCTACTAAAAGAGCTACCTCTTTACAATGCTCAAGCTGCTATTTACACACAACGACCACTAGTTGGCCATTTGTAAATGCCTGTTTCCTACACAGAAAAACAGCAAAATAGCTTCATACTAGCTTATCCTGATGTGATTTTGAAAATGTCAGGGTACTATCAGGGTGGTAGAACGCACATAATCTAGGAAAAGTCATGAAAGGAGGGTCCTGAAATTTGATCGAGTGCAAAGATATAACACTTTTTTTTACACTCAAATGACCCCTCATGGCTGATTAAGTGTTAATAAATGAGTCATTAAAAGTGATTGCCTTCCTTGACCCCCGAGATGTGCAGCGTTGGCAGCAACAGTGGCTGCGGTGGCAGCGGTGTTGAGGGCAGCGGCGTTGGGCACGGCAGCGGCGACCGCAGCAGAGGCGAAGCTCTTTGGCACGTTTGGATCATCGGAAAGTTCGCTGGTCAAACGGCAACGCCAGCACCTTGTGGACGTAAGGTTTCACCTGTACCCTAACCTCGGGTTAGACCAGCTGATCGACCAGGTAGGAGTAAGTGGCATGAGATGGGAGCAACTTATGTCGCTTCTCCGTAGGAGGCAGCATGAGTTTTCCTCATCCAGACATGATAATGATTCATCTTGGTGGTAATGATTTGGGCCTCCAAACAGGATTTAGTTTGCTTAGTTTTTTTTATTTAAGTGTATGGTAGTTAGGTAGACTCAATCTATTTACTGCACTTGTATAATATTGCTTACTGCATTCTGTGTGAACCTGAGATTAGGTGAGATGTTGAGACACACACACACATGCACACACGCACACACGCACACGTACACACACACACACACGCACACACACACGCACACACACACACAAGCACACACACAGACACACACACACTCACTCACTCACTCACTCACTCACTCACTCACTCAATCACTCACACACGCACACACACACACACACACACACACACACACACACATTCCTTGGACAGATCGACATGGTTTATTGTATTTGTCTAATGGAATGTGAAAAATGAATCCTATGTGACCTGACCTGGTGACGCCATATTGTAGAGTGGCCATCCATAAACAGATCTATCTCCAGGAAGTCCCTTGAAAACTCATCTCACATACTTTGTGGAGGAGATAACTCCTCTGTGGGGTTAAGACGGCTGAACCCTCATGGAGGGGACGACACCCATGAGTTCTCATGGCTCTGGAGCCAAAGGCCTGTGATCTCTATGTAGAGGATGGACCCCCACACAAAGGTCATACACACACACACACACACACACACACACACACACACACATGTTACAGTAGTATGCAGACCCCCTCTGCCTGAGAAATACTCTATCTGTCAGAGGTTACTGCCGGCCTCCCAAGTGGGGACGTTTACAAATGTCACTAAGAATTTGTTTGTTTGGCGTGAAAGCTATCTGTTGTTGACGCATACCAAAGAGCTACCCCATGTTGTTAGCATACAGTCATGCTATGTGATGTCACCGGCTCCAACCTTGTGTGAAATATTAAAGAGCGTTTTAGATAATAAGTAAAAACATTCAAAACATTCACATTAGCCTTATGTTAAGCTCCTGAGAGAGCAAAACCTATTCATGTCCTCAGGTCAGATACAGATACCCATTAGAACAACTGATTTATGGTGAAATATTATACGTCTGCGTTTCAGTCTGTTTCAGAATCCACCACATGTCATTATCTCAGGGGTTCCATAAAATCCTGACCTGCCAAAACATGACGTTCTCACAACGTTCCTGTCACTGACAGCTGTTCATCAATCACATAGTGAGAGGTTAGCCTGTGTGAACCCAGAGGTCTCTGGTGACAGGTATGGGGGCCGAGCCTGGCCTTGTCTCCTCCTGACACATACAGTACATTCTAACAGGAATGGGAATGTGACATCACCCTCCGTGGCCTTGCTGACAGGTGTTGTAGGTCAGCGCCCCCCCCTGCCTCCCTGCCCACCCCCTAACAATGTTTCCAATGCCCTCCAGGGGCGCTGGGGCTAGTGTTCTTAGTCAGGTCACTTTGTCATATGTCATCAATGACACAAATGGAAAACTCTGACAGAATTCTACAGTCTGCTTGCTGAAATCCTATGACTACATTCACACTGAGCCTTTTTTGGAAGCTTGTGTCTTGATATTCAATGTTGGACTTGGGAGCACATCTTTAGTTCACTGCAACACTAGCACAGCTGGTTCAACCTGTGATTTGATGGCAAAAATGGCAACCCTGGATTTTTCACAGATTGAGAAACACTGATTTATGGTGGCATTCTAAATGGAACAAAAAAATATTCTTCAAATGGTTCTTTGTTTTCTCCACAGGAACAAGCCAAATAACTATTTTCGGTTCTAGGTAGAACCTTTTGTTCTGAGAACAACCTCCGATGGGAGCTTGCCTCAATGAGAGCATTCTTCATGGATCATTCCGAGACGCCGTTAAAACGAGATGATCCGTCATGGTTGGAGAGAGCAGTGTGAGAGAGAGGCTGGAGGCTGAGACAACTGGTCTGTATATGACTACAGGATGTTTGCACTGTTGACTCTCTAGAACACAGAGCTCCCTAAAGGAAATGAGAGCGATAAGTTAAAGTACGACAGGTCAGCTGCTCTGCACTGCACTTTATATATATATATGTATATATATATATATATATATATATATATATATATATATATAACACTATTCAATGCACTGTCTGTCCTGTGTTGTCCTGTTTTGCATTTGTATTTGTATTTGTTTTTGTTCATGTATACATGTGAAAAAAGCATAAATGCACCTACTGTAATGCCAAAACAAATTCCTATATGTGTCAAGCATAATGGCAATAAACGTTATCTGAATCTGAATCTGAATCTGAATCTGCTGGACAGAGTTGGGGTGTGGGGGGGCACACGCCAAACCTGCACATATATCAGAATGACCTCAGCCAGCCTTGAAAGAAAGCAAGAGAGAGAGAGAGAGAGAGAGAGAGAGAGAGAGAGAGAGAAAGACAGAGATATTATTATGGCATTGGAATGATACATTTTCATTCAGAAAACATCAATTTCTGCGAAAAGTACACAAGTCTGCAGATTCTCAAGGCCAACACCTACATTTTCCTGAACATATTTCCTTTTCCCTGGCATAAAGTACACAGCAAATGTCCAACATGAGTGTCACTATGTGCTCTGCCTGAGGACACGAGACAGCTTGTTCTTGCTCACAACAAATAAACACCCGAGCACCCGCGGACACCAGCATGCACTCACACACAAACGTGCGAGCACACACACACACACACACACACACACACACACACACACACACACACACACACACACACATTTAGCCAGTCTTTCCTCTTCATTCACAGCCAGCGACTATGGCCTGATTGATATATCCAACCCAACAGGGGTGTGTGTATGTTTGGCCTCACAAGTTGCAGGCAAGCAGGACAGCTGCTCTCTGGTTCATCCTCAGGTCCCAGCTGAGTCCAGGAGTCACAGAGTAAGATTTGTACAACCGCGTTGTTCAGTGCTCTGTGAAACATTCTGTGTGGTAAGGTGCTGTAATTCAGGAAGATTCATTCCACATTAGATTTTCATGAGATGACTATGATGAAATGCAGGTTCTACTGTAGCGTTTGAACAAAGCCACGGAGGTTCATATTAAATGATCTCACCGCTCACAGGTAAAGGTTCTAACATTGTTGGTGTTTGGTCGATATGTGGGGGCGAAACAAATCTTGTTATAGGCTTACTGTAGCACAGCTAGCGCTGTAACAGTGCATCCCTGAGGAATCTGTTTGAAGAAATCATAGATTTTTAAAGGTAGTCAAGGTATCGAGTTGGATCATCCCTGTCTGCAGTGTTTGTTTTCATTCAATGATACAGTATGTTCCAGCATATTCTGCAAAGACAAGGGGTAATTGTGGAAACCTGTTGTTTTCCACCTCCAGATGCAGTTACATTTTGTCCTGTTTTCTTGTATTCTAATGCCCTCTCATGGTGACTCAAGGCACTTGTACCTCCACACAAAATGAAAGGATGAAGAGACTGATATAAATGATGGGCACTTTATTTTCTTTTACAATTCTACTAAGTTGTTGGAATATAACATACAAATGAAGGTAAGAACTTATTCCAAATGAACTCTATTTTTTTTCTTCTTCAGAAATACAGAGAAGAATTTGGATCAGTGTTGAATATTGTATTTCTGTCCATGATCCACCCAAACCTTCACACAACATGATATGAAGGAATGAGCCACATAATGTATATATGACCTTAGTGGATCTTGATATGGTGCTATGATAATAGTCTCTTGTACTTCTCCCTGTCCACTAGATGGTCCCCTTCGACAGGACGACTGAATAACAAGATGGGTCTAAATGAAGTTAGCACCGAGACCATAACACTACAGTAACATGGCTTTATGCTTTTGTCTTTGAGAAACTACAGGACTTCAGACTAGTTTGACTAGAAACACATTTGGAGTAACTTGGCTTGAACAGTGTAAAGCCATTCTGCAAATTAATTGTGATACATTGTTGGTATAATGAGGTAATGAGAAATCAAATAACTTGGAACTTGGCATACTATGTTGGTCATCGGTTAAGCCATACAGTACCACTGTAGATAGGATACTGCTAATTGCTATTAAACCTAAAATATATAACAATAATAATAATAATAATAATAATAATAATAATGATAATGATAATGATAATGCTAGTTATTATTAATAATATTAATAATCATAGCCATAATAATCATTATAATAATGCATTTATTTTGTATAGCGCTTTTCGCAGTACTCAGACACTACAGTACATTCCATGGAGAGAACAAGAATAGATAAATAAAAAGTTAAACAAAAGCACAGTCAGTAAAAGCAACATTACTGAAACACAACTGTGAACATTTCAAACCTGCAAACTGCGACACTTTAAATGAATGTGCAATAACACTATGTGCAATATGACAACCCTCGGGTACATAAGGTTCGGAGATAGGAAATGTTAGAATAGGTATAGCATAGCATAGAGTACAGCACAGTGTTTTATTTGTATAGTATAGTATAGTGGATAGTGTACATAGCCTTTATTTATGTAAACCAGCTCTTTTCCCTTCTTGTTTTTAGTTTTTTTCCCTAGCACCAGGGGAGCCCCCCCTCCCAAATTTCGTTGTTTGGTACCTGTACTATATCAATGACAATAAAGACCATTCATTCATTCATTCATTACACATAGCTAAAGTGTAAACAAATGCTATCAAATTAGTTTTTTTTTTTTACATGTTTATATGTATTTAGAATGCATTGTGTTTAGTTTACATTTACTGTGAAATCAATAGGAAATATAGCCATCTATAAGAAAAAAAGTTTGTTTTGTTTAGTTTAGTAAAATTGAAGATAGACAACATATATCATACATCTCTATTAAACCAGCTAACATGCTTTGTGAGAGGGAAACTGCTACATTATGAACAACAGCTAAATGGTGGCACTAGATGGTGTCAAAATAATATCAGACTAATTCATATCGTTTCGCAAGAAAGGGGCCAGATTAATAATACATTGTTTAACCTGGTTATCATTGTCCGACAGATACGTTCTGTAGATAACATCATATTTTCTCAGAAAATATTGTGGATATTGTGTGTCAGGAGCAACAAGGGCGTGGTTGTTAGGATAACATTTAGGTTAAATAGCCTTTTCTGGTGCAGGAAGTGTACAGAACAAGCCTCACAATGACTACTATGCATTTGACCCAAAATGTTCAAATAAATCAAGAGAACCATGCAAAAGAATCGGCCCGCTCCCAATACTAATAATATAATAATTAACTAATCATTTCTAAAAAGAAAATCATAATATATATTTCTGTACAATTCATAAATCAAGCTGATTTAAATGTTTTTTTTTCAAATGTGACTCATAGGCTACCATAGCACCTTAAAACATACAGTATGAAATGCTATTACCATCAACACTACAGTATATTAAGTATTTGCACCTTCATTTATAAGTGACCAATTTTAGCAGATATTCTGGACAATGAGTGATAAGTGAACACCTTTTACAATGCTCGTTACCCAAAAGTCTCCCACCACTTCCTAAAAAACATCTTGAAATCGGGGTCAAAAGTTTGTCAGGTCACAGGGGTCAACACCTCAGCCTCGTGAACTCTGAAAGCACCACTAAAGAGCACCAGGAGTCAGTGAGGATCTCTGAGGAGAGCCAATGAGAGGGAGAAGTAATCAGTCGAGGAACGCTTGAGACCGAGCCAAACAGCATGACAGCATCACACGAGGCTGCGTGCAAATATGCCACTTGTCACTTCAAAGCTGGACATGGAATCATTCCAAGGCATACCTACGCCAACAGTGGCATTCTGTGGCATTCCAAAGCCTAATCACTCAGTTTTAGTTCCTGAATTAGATATCCGATTCATTGTTGTTCAAGTGCTAGAATCACGTTAATGTTCCTCGAAGGCCACGCCGCATTGGCTTTTATGATCCACTCTGGGGCTCTGCCAATAAACAACCTGTTAAAATAGGACCGCCACGCACTGTAAATAACACGAGGGGCGCATTTGCCGTAAATCAGGGTTATTTACTGTGCGGTTCACACACCTTTGTTTCTGAAGGGCGGTGGTGACGTGCTCGGGGAGTTAGATAAAGGGTATTTCTCACCAACACTTTCCTGTTATTTAGCAGGAGCCCTTTGTTTTGTTGTGAAGTCTCAGTGTGTTGGTTCTCAGGGGAATGGCAGGAACATGTTAGCCTGAACTCTATCAACACCCTTCTCTCACAGACAGACAGATCTCTTGCGCACTTCTCTTACCACACCTGTCTGTCTCACTGCCCGCCTGGCTGTCCTCCACCTGGCTTGTTGTTCTGGGTTCGAATCATGACGTAGGACCCTGTTCTGTACCACGGGCCCTTCATGACCAGGTCAAGGTTGAACTGAGGATATTAAGTGATAGGATTTCAGAGTTATGTTATTGTCCGCATGGTTGGCTGAATATATGGTCCCCACAACCTAAGCGTTATTAGCGCCAAGCTCTACCAACTGAGCCACAGAAGAGTTAGACTGTGTGTATGTGGGGGTAGGGGGGCATTTCCCGGACACTGATTAAGATTAAGGTCCGAAGACCTAGACTAAATACAATTTCCAAAAGAACATCTCCATTGAAGATGCATTTTAGTCTAGGATTACGCTTAATCTGTGTCCAGGAAACCACTCCAGGATGTAGGATACTCTACTTCCCTTTTCCTGACGCTTCATATAGTTTCTATTGATCTAAAGTATAGCGGTCATTTCAGACATAATATATCTTGGGTCTGTTTAGTATCAAGAAGGATAATCCTTGGTCTATTGTGGTTTTATCATATGCTTTGCCAATATAAAAAAGTACCCCTTTGTCATCAGAGAATCAGGGAGAAGGAGAAGAGATACCTTAACCTTACCTTGAGATACCTTAGTATAATATTATCATGTATTATATGCTATTATCATGATATTATCATATTATTATCATGTACAGTACATGC